>NW_027491720.1:600000-928734 GCF_021521415.1 Bidens hawaiensis | reverse complement strand
ATTGACTCCATCTCCTTGAGCCATCTTACAATCGCAATGGCGCCTTTTTCGCCATAAAACTCCTTGGGTCTAAAATACTTGAAATCTTTAAACAAACAACCTTCAATCTTTAATTTCTTAAACTTTTGTCTAACATCTCCATCAGCATTAGACTCGTGAACAATCTCTTCAACATGGATGGTTTAGGATGGGATTGACAGATTTATGAGAGGGTTCAACAGATTGAGATTTCCTAGATTGTGTTTTAGCCATAGATTCATTCCTAACGGCTTCTTTTATCATTTGTTGGATTTGATTCATGTATTTGTCGGGTATTTTCTCTTCTTGTTCTTTCTCGTGTTCTTTCTCTTTTCTTTTCTTTTATCTGCTTCTTTTCGAGAAGATTCAATATTATTACTTTGTTGCGACATTTTCTTTTCTTTTCAACTGAAATTTAACAAATTTCTTTTCTTAATACACGTTTTATTCATTTCACCAACATGTATATATATATCATAAATGATATATATAAATTATGACAACACACACTTATATATATATATCGTTATCCGATATATATATACACCTATCCTCATTTCATACCACATTACAATCATCACAACCACATCAACACT
Organism: Bidens hawaiensis; assembly: GCF_021521415.1. Taxonomy (NCBI): domain Eukaryota; kingdom Viridiplantae; phylum Streptophyta; class Magnoliopsida; order Asterales; family Asteraceae; genus Bidens; species Bidens hawaiensis. The sequence goes on along the minus strand of NW_027491720.1, from coordinate 928,120 downwards.
AAACAAATCCCACAACACAACACTCACATTCCTTCATCACTTCAGTCCTTAATAAACTTCTTCACCATTTTAGTCATTTTATTACATGTTCGTAGAAGTTTTTCTCCCATGTTCTTCTTCTTCTTTCCATCCACTGCTATCTTCTTCCTCAAGTCATCGGTTTCATGTAAGGCCTGTCCAGATGTTCTGCTTGGGATTGCGGAATCTCATTCGGATAACCATATCTTGGCGGCGGATCGTGGTACCCCATCATGAATATATCATGACTAATATCATGACTATATCATGATATAGCTAACTCCATGACTATATCATGATATGGCTATCTCATTCGGATAGCCACAGCTTCAATATGATGACTATATCGTAGTGGCTCTTCGGGTCTGGGTATGGCGATGATGTCATGTCAGACGGATAATTGAAGAATGTATCGGCGGCTTCATTTTGTTGTTGTATTTCATTCGCTTGCTCTTCTTCTAACGGAATGTTACCATGATATGGCGGAAAACTTGGTGGAGATTCGTTTCTTAAGCTTTGAAGATATTGAACATACGGGTCTACAGATCCATACTTTGGATTCTTGTGAAAGAACGGTTGCACGCATCCTTGGCTTGACGGCAATCACAGTCAGATGGTTCTTCCATTAGGGTTGTTTCTTCTTCGGGTCCGAGTTCTTCCTCGGGTTCTTCTTCTGGGTCCTCTTCTTCCTCCATTAGTTTCGCAGTTTCGTGCACCATTGGTGGTATACGGAAGCTTTCGTATGACATCATTACTCTCATCCTTGGATTTCGGGATAGTCCATTGGAAGAGTTGGGGTGAGAATTCACATCATTGAGAGTAGATGTTCCTGTATGCCACCTCCTTTGATCGGAATGACATTGCATCCAATTAGACGAGTCGGATTCCGGTTCCTCCTTTTTGTTGGCGAAGAAAGTGTATGATGGATGAGGATTCGGCGTTTGATATGTTGGAATCTCGGACGGATGGTAAGTTGGAACTTCGGATGGATGGTACGTTGGTACAGACGTATGGTACATTGATATGCTCGATGGGTGGTAACTTGAATGTCTCGGTGCTTGATATTCTTGCCTTGGTGGATCATTGGTTAAGTTAATTGGGCATTGCTCAGTTTCAGAGAAGTATATTAGTTTGGTTCGGTCAATCAATTACGTCTTGGTTAAAGAATGCCTCATAATAATCCTCGCACATGTTATCTTTGGTAAGGGTTCGGGAATTCCGGCCTTTTTTTGCTTCACTTACATAACTATTCATCATCTTCTTGAAAGACATCTAATAAGTTGGGTGGTTTAGAGTGAGGAAGGAAAGAAAAATGTTACCAGCCTATATTATCCCTATTCAAATAAAACAAGTAATAAAATATTTTTCTTATTTAATTGAATAGAAGCTTAGGTATTATTATTTAATACCTAATTCGCTAAGATCGATGGCTCTGATACCAACCTATCCCACCCCCATCTTAGGGTTGGGAGTATGACCAACAGTTGGTACCCTACATTTGTAATTAATTCAGAGTGGCGTATTAAAAGCAGAAGTCTTTATATTCATGTGGATTTAAAATATAATATTTACACTACAAAAGATGGGATTATAAAATACCCATTTTAAGTTATTACTTGTTTATACAAAAGATTAGTTGTTATAATAAACCACCATTATAATTTAAGTTTTAAACAAAACAATCCAAGCCATTGGATATCTTGAGAACTTCGAGCTTCCAAGCCCTATTCTTGATTACCTGCAAAATGTTTAGAAAATACGTCAGCAACACATGCTGGTGAATATGTTGAAGCTAAAATATTTTCTTTTACTTGATTACCCCTCGAGACATAGTTATGTCTGGCCCATCGTGGCTTAGGAACAACCAAGCTTTAAAACAAATACAATTATAAACTCAAGTCTCTACACTAAATACCCCAGCAAACACCGCAGCGTTCAACTTGGTTATGTACTATTTGAATACACATGGTCATGCTTCCCGCAGGAAAGCGTCCAGGTGTGGTGCGATGTGCCCACCGCGTTTACCACATATGTAAGGATCCAGAAAACGTATACGATAGCCTGAGGGCTAGCACTTTTACTTTTGTTTATAATGTTTTAGAGACACGTAGTCCCATGTAAATCTTTTCTTTTAATTCATTTGACTCGTTTTAAACAAGTTTGTAAAGTTTGGGGCGTATTCCCCTTTTTCGATTTGGATCAGCTTCAATAAACTGTCCGAGGGTCTTTCTCTTGCTATCTCGCATCTATAGTACGAGTATAACTTTTTTTACTCAATATATTACAATCCGGCTTACGACCTTTTAGTCTTTTTATAATCTTTACCTCGATTATATTTTCTTTACTTTAAAACCTTAGTTAAAAAGTATTCTTTCTTTCTTTTATAAATTAAAAGCCTTTCTTTTAACTAATTTTCTTTTCTTTTCTTTTATAAGATAACCTTTAGTTAAATCTTATTTTCTTTAAACCCTACGTTTCTTCTTCTCTAAGAAACGTATATTTTATCTTTTCTTTATTATTCAAGTATATTCGTAATTACATAAATAATATTCTATAACAAAGAATTATATAATAATCACATTGATATATATATATATATATATATATATATATATATATATTCCTTTCTTTTCTTTTCTTTGTTATATTTTCTTTTATTTATCGAGGTATCGAGTATTTCTTCGACTTTGGGTTTTAAGTCTTTTAATAATTTATTGTTATTTTATTTGGGCATCATGCCTACCTTTGTTTGCTTTATAAAACCCTACACAATTGAGCAGCACTTCGTCGCCGCTTCATCTCCTAATGCTTCTCGATCAACACTCCCTTTTAGCACCTTTTCCTTTGCACGTAAATCGAGGCACCAACACTTCTTCCCACGTTGGCCCGAATTACGAGAAGGGTCGTCGGGATGTAGGGATGGTAACACCTTCTTTGTTGGAACATCGTCGGTTGTGGCACGAATATCGAGGAAACATGCACGGAAATCGAGGAATGTTGGCACATTTTACGAGGTGATTGATGTTACACTTTTATGGGGTTTAGAGAGAGAGATGTATGAGAAATTTTGGTGTGAAAAGTGAGAAACCCAGACTTGCTATTTATAGGCAAAATTTTGGGACCCATCGCGATACGATGGCCCCATGGTCACTCGTCGCGACGTAGAGTGATGACCCGCCACATAGGCTTGCCACGTGGCAGGCGTTGTGCCACGTGTTGACACGTGGCGGACGGTATGCCACGTGTGGACATGTGGCGGGACAGGTGTCAGCACCTGTCAGACCACATCATCGCGATACGCGATGATGCTGGTACTTCAGGGCATCGCGTATCGCCCACCGTCCATTATTGGGTTTATAAATATGCCCATCTTGATACGCGATGGGCTTGTCTTCTGCTTCGTCGCGTATCGCGACGTGACCTCGGGTATCAGAATGTTTCATTTTTTGTCCTTCATCTTTTGGAACTTGGTATTTTAAACCCGAAACTTTCACGATGTTACAGGTTGTTCAGTATTAATAACATTGCCTTTATATCTTTTTGTACTTAAAATGGCACTTGCACATTATTTTTTTCATATCTTTTAATTCATATTTTCTCTCTGGGTGTTAACTATCAAGGAAAGTCTTCTGGTTTTTATATTACATGTATATGATAGTCTGGAACTGAGTGTTTGTAAGTTGGACTGTTAGATTATAAATAGTTTGAAGCATTAGTGTGTATTCATTGTTGTGTGTGTTAACTGTGTTGATTTTGTTGTTACAAATGTAGATTACTGATGTAAAGGAAGATGACATGGAAGATGATAAAGTGCTGATTTGATCATGGATTTTCAAGGAAAGGACAAAAGGAAGATCACAAGATTCGGTTCAAGTCTAATATCTGCGAGTTGGTGGATTATTTCTCATTATATCATCTTTCCGAATCTCAGATAGATGATCTGAATCTATGATGGTGTTTTCGTAAAAATTTTATTCACCATCATTATTATAGATTTGACCGAGGTCGACAAACCGGATCTTCGGATGCCTGGGGTGCTGCCAAGACATACATGGGTAATTTGATAGATCCAAAATTTCAAATTAATACGATTGAAGTCTACAATAACATTAGTTAGGCTAAATCAAGTTTAGGAATTGAGTTTGTAATTTTGGTCTAGCATTATCCAACGGGGAGTTTGTTAGAGCATTTTTGTCTAATGCTAGGTCTAGTGAGCTTAATGTATCGTTTGTATTTTGTAAAGGGCTAAACTATCAATGGATGAAAGTATGTAAAGTGAAACGCATAAGTCTAAGAGCGTATAAGCTTATTCGCTTGTATTAACTTATACGGAGCCTGACCTCATACGGTGTCACTATTCATCTATATATAGTGCTTTTCACGTTGATTTTTGTAGCAGTCGTGACAGTTATTTAGTTTGTACTCTTTTTGTTATAATCAATATATTGAATGTTAAGAGTGCATGTGTTGTGACTACTTTATGTTATAATTCCACTATACCATATCGAATAGTAAATATAAACGTTTTAGTAAATCCAAAAGTACATGCATACATATCAAATAGTTTGATCAAACTTTAAAAATCAAAATTGGATTCATATAATAGATTTTATAATTAATAACCCTTCATTTATTAACTACATTCATTACGCAAAATGTGAATAGAAAGGATGACGAAATCGTGGTTGCATACACTGGTTATTCATAAATCAAACGGCTTATAATCGTGTTTCGAACAAAAATGGGCCCAAATTATCGTGTTTTGAACAAAAGGCCCAATTATTCATCTTTTAAGCAAAATGGCCCATTGAAAAATATAATATAGTCTTTAGTCACACATTAAAATTAAAACTGTCACTATAATCACACCTAATTAACTAGTAATATTTTTACACACCTAATAAAATAAAAAATTATAATCTGGATAATAACGATCTATAAAGACGGGAATTATTTTTAGAGTCAATATTGTTTAACCTTTAGTCACATTGTTACATAAATACATGACCCTAACACACCTTTAGTCACACTCTTTTGTAAAGAGTGTAACTGTAACTATAAACTACTAAGACAACACCAACGTTTCCTTAAAGAATGTAAAGAATGTAATGGTCACATGTTGACTAAAAAGTACTTACACTTCACTAACATTTCCTTAGTAATGAACATTTAGTCACACCTAACAAAGTAAACAATTAACATATGTTACTTCTAGTCACATATTGTATGCATTTACCATCACCATAGTATATAATTTGTCACACATCCATATTGGAGCTGTGACCAAAAAGTAATTATAAATCAATAACGATGATTGTCTATTGAACATTTAGTCACACCTAACAAAGTGATCAATTAGCATATTTTACTTCTAATCACAATCACTATAATATACATTTTATCACACGTCTGAATTGGAGATGTGACAAATAAATACTTATACATTAATAACGTTTCCTTAGTATTTGCACTATGACTATAAACTACTTAGATTTCGCTAACGTTTTCTTAGTATTAACCATTAGTCACACCTAATAAAGTGAACAATCACCAAATTGTAATTCTTGTCACATGTTTTTTTCCATTAACCATGACCATAATATATAATTTATCACACATTCATATTCGAGCTGTGACCATAAATTTCTTATACTTCAATAACTATTTCGTTAGTTTAAATTTGTAGTCACACATAATAAAATGGAAGCTAACCATTTGTTACTTCTAGTCACATGTTTTTTACATTTGTCATGACTATTAGTTATCGTTAGTGACACACTATAAATTTAACTGTCACCATAAACTTTATCATATGGTAACACAATTAATTAGTATGACTAATAAACATAAACGTAACATCACACAAACAAATGTTAATTGTCATTGTAAATTACATTTACTCATAATTACGTTATGTCACTGAATGTGCGCCATTAGTGACACAAACAATTGCCATATGTGATCATATGTTTATCTATGGTATCATAAAAAGAGTTACATTTGTGACAAACGAAAAATGTGAGCAAATAGTGACATTTGGTCACAATCCGATTAAACGTCACCAATATTTGTGACATACGTTATGTTTAGTGTGACTAAAGAGGTGATTCTCTACGCAATAGTCACACAAGCCAGCTGAAATCGTCACCAAAACACATTCCAGGGATTTTCAAGCATACATACGGTGGCACTTTTCTTCGAAAGTGTCACATAGACCTGATGGGGTGTATGTCACTAAAAGTCGATTTTGTACTAGTGCGTGTTAATGGGAACATATATTCTATAGTTCACACCGTGATGGCACGGTTATCGGGCATACATATGGATTTGAGTTTGATTATAGGCTCATTGTCATATATTATATCGTATTCTTAGTTAGTCTACGGAGGATTATCGATCTCATTTAGGTTATCGTATATATCGTATTGAACTGCATGCATTCACTTATATATTTAAAAGGGCTTTTAAATTCATAAACGTAACCTTTTTGACAATGTTTTCATCCGGAAAACGCATTCGTGACAAACAAAGTTTTCAACTTGATAAATAATTTTTTAATGTACATTTTAATCATGAAGACATAAATAAGTTTTAAACTACATTTTATTTATGAAAACATGAACAAGTTTAAAGTACGTTTTTAATCATGAAAACATAAGGTTTTGATAAACGTTTTAACCATTAAAGCTTATATTTTCGAACTCAATACTTGTCTTATGCATTTTAAACATTGAAACTTAACATTTTCAAAACAACGGGTTTAATCATGCATTTTAAACCTGTGAACTCACCACCAATATATTGACTTTTAAGTATGTTTTTCAGGTTATTAAAATCAGGAAGAAATTTGTGGGCATATACAAGCATCGCATCGCATGTAGGATCACCACGTTAATCAATAGCTGTGATTATCCATTAACGTCGCTCGCGCGTGTTTCCGTCTTGGTGGGGTGTGACAAATAAAAGCTATATATTAGGGGTGTGTTTTTAACCATACCTGAATAAGAAACCCGACCCGAGGCGACTCAAGACCTGAATAACTCGACCCGATTCCATCCAACTCTTTTTAACATCTAACCCGAACCAGAGAATAACTATTTCGATTGTGTAACATCCTGATTTTGATAAGATTAATAAAATAATTTTCGTTTATTTAATAGTGTGTCATCATCAGTTTAAATAAATAAACTATAAGATGGTGGGCTTGGACTTTAAAAGATGGAATAAGAGATAGAATGGGCCTTAGGTCCATGGGCTTAAGGGAGTATAAATACCCCTTAAACCCTAATTCTTTCCATTTTTATCCATCTCTACACTATCAAAAACACACACTAACACTATCCTAAAACCCGAACCAAGATCTGAAGATGAAAACCCAAGCTTGTTGGTGCTGGAACGTCGTGACAAGCGAAACCAACATCAAGACTTGACCGTATTCGTAAATTGACTCGTTTAAGGTACGTTTATAATTAGAAATCGTTCATTTAGGTCTGGATTCATTTAGATAATCTTATATCTGTATACATATGGTAAAAAGGAACCAAACGTGATGATTCTTGCTGAAAACCATTAACGATTGATAGGTTAATTTCTAACCTAAAGAACCCGTAACATATATACCTAAATCGCACCCCATAAACATGAATATTTGGACGAACAAAGGGTTAGGGTTTGTAGGCGTTGTAATTCCAAATCCATTGATACCTAAATCGTGTTATTTGGTTAAGAAACGAATGTTTAATTGCAGATCTAAGATACGTTGACTATATGGTGTTATTGACGATTTTGACTTTGACCACTGAGTCATAGTCTGGATAAAATTGGTGTAATTCGTTAGGAGAAGATAACGAATTAATTAACCCAATTCGTTATGTCAAGATAACGAATTAGTTCACCAATTCGTTATGTCCAAATAACGAAGCATTTTCCCCAGTTCGTTATGATCAGATAACGAATCAAATGATTCGTTACCCACCCAATTCGTTAGGATAATGAATTAGGCTAGCGAACTAGGATAACAAACCAAATTACGAATCAGGTGATTCGTCACGAACCAATTCGCTATGTTAAGATAACGAACCAGGCTAACGAATCAGATCACGAAAAGTAACGAATTAGTTAACGAATTAAATAATAATTTAAAATCCTAATGGGAAATGTGTTAAGACAATTAATAAAAATAAAATTAAATATTAACCCCAGCTAGGGGCTCTGCCCATTGGACCCCTCTAGGGTCTGCCGCCCCTAGAACCCCGCTGCCAGGGGTGCAGCCCCTGGACCCCGTTTTTTGAGGGTAATAATTAAACTAGAAACGCGTTATGGAAAGTGATAGTAATTAATACGCGTAATTGTTATACATTTAGCTGTGCACAACTAAAGAAAGGGATTACCATTAACGGTGAACGTAACCGCATTCAGGTGAGTTTCTATCCCCATTTCCTTGTTATGTTTCGAGGTTGTGTTCATAGTTGATGTGATAGTTAATACACTTACCTTAAATGGTAAGTGTATGCCATGTTTGATTTATATGTTAATTATGTATATCTTGAATGTGGACGAAAGCTTGTCGGTACGTGAACGATCTTCGGATATTGCACGTATTGACACGGGAGGTATGTATGTAGTAGAAGAATATGTATGATAGATATATGTACAACATATGAATATGTATGAATGAGTAAAGAATGTGTACGAAGATGAAGAAGTAATGGATCAGACCCTAATAATATTTGAGATAGAGAAGAAAGGGATCAGACCCTAATAATATCTGAGATAGAGAAGTACAGAGGGATCAGACCCTAATAATATCTGAAATAGACAAGAAAGGGATCAGACCCTAAAAATATCTGAGATAGACAAAGGAAAGAGGGAATTGACCCTAATAATATCTGAGATAGAAATGACAGTAATTATATAGTATGAAAGTAATGAGGTATGAACGTATGTATGAAGTTATGTGATGAAAGTAAACTAGCAAAGTAATTATTATGTATCTTCGGGTGCATAATTGAAAGTAAGTGTATTTATTGTATGATGTATGATTAACTAGAACTCACTCAGCGTAGCTGACTTTTAGTATGCACGCAGGTGAGTAGAATGAGGCCTGGCTTGAGCGGGGACACATGGCAGAAGAATAAGAGTCTGGAATCTGAAGACTTATGATGCTTTATATTTAATGTTTTAATTTTGAAAGACAAGGATGTTTTAAGACAAGTCATGAATTATTATGTAATGTTTATGAAAGTTTTATATTCCGCATAAAGTTTTAATTAACTCTGATATTTAGAACTGTGTTTATGAGTAAATCCAACGTCAAAAGTGAGGCACCGCAACGGGGCCTTACAGATTGAAATCCCTACATTCGGGGTGACCCGAATACCCCAAGTAGGTTAAACAATGGTCGTGGTGTTGTTATAACTTCAGCATGCGTATATCACTATAGCGTCATTCAAGGACCTATTACTCGACATGCGTTAATCAACCTCAAAATAAATTTAATGAATCCTAAATGTTAAATGGTATTTATATCAATTTATATGAATTGATAACTGCTCAGTCATTCTTTACTTTCAATTCCACTAGAAGCATCACATTAACATTAGCAATTTGACAGAAGCTTTGTTTTTGTTCTAACTGAGTCAAGGTAATAACATATATAAACATGTTCTATATTATGTTCCATACTAATTTTGTTCAGTACTATTCAATCTATAATCAGTTTGTAACAGAATATTTACGTTGGATGTATGTCCTATAATCACATAATATACTAATGATATATTCAATCATGTTTTATATTTGAATAATAGATGTCCTCTAAATTATAATATATTGGTTTTATATATTTATGATTTTTTTAAAGTTGATTTTTTTTACTTGTTAAACCCGAATTTAATCCGAACCCCAAACAACCCGAACTTATTTGGGTCTGTTCTTTGGCCAATTGTGTTTATGCTCAAACCCGAATGACCCGACCCGAACAACCTGAAACTCGATTAAATTACCCGAATAACACCGCTAGTGTGTGTGTGTATACACATATGTAGGGCTTTGATCAAATATAAATGAAATTAACATGTTAAACGTGAAAATCAAATATAGTAATTATATCTACAAGTAGAGTAATTATGTAATTACTCTACTTGATTCTTACATTAAGCATGTTAATTTATTTTGTATGTTAACTTTATATATATATATATAAGGGTTATATATATATGTATATATATATTTTGTATATATATATATAAGGGTTCAGATAAAAATAATCGAGTTTTTTTCTTAAGAATGGTAAGAACCAACAAATTTTTGACATTTGGCATTACAAATACGGTGAAAGAACATTTCTAGAAAACTTTATCAGTTATAATGATGAAAGAGTAATTCTAAGAAACTATGTCAGTTATTGGTAATTTTAAATCTCAACCATTGCTTAACATGAACCAATGGCTATGATTTATTCCTAATATTCTTAGAAAACTACTTATTTTTAGGATAACCATCCCATATATATATATATATATATATATATATATATATATATATATAGGGGTGGGTTAACGTACAATAATGGCTTATCATACATTACGTGCGCGACCTTCCAGAGCGTTAGATTAAAAACACACGGTGGCAATTTCTTAAATAACCCAACAGTAGTCCGCAATCAAAATTCGTCGATTACAAATCGACTCTGATCCAAATTCGGAACTCGTCGCTCAATCTAATCCAATTTCTAAACTCTAATCACAACTTAAAGTATGAAATCTCTAAAGTCAAAAATCAAATAAAAATCGAACGGCATTGAACATCAAGAATCTTCAAAATTGATAAAAAAAATGATGGTTTAATCAATCGAATTGATGTGTAGAAGTATTTAGATTCATCAATCGATTACGGAATTGCATAAATAATGCACTCAGTTGAGCTCTAATTAGGGTTCAAAATATTATGTTTAAACGTTCTGAAACAAAACTGAAGACGTTCTAATACGCTCAATGAAGTTCTGGGTGTTCAAAAAAATGAACATCTTTAGACGTTTTAAAAATGAACATCTTCAAACGTTTTAATACGTTCAAGGAAGGAAGTTCTGGGTGTTAAAAATATGAACATCTTTAAACGTTCAAAGAAGTTCTGGGTGTTCAAAAAATTTTAGAAGTTCTGAACTTCTAAACTAACAAAAAAATTAAACACCTGTAACATGAAATTAAACACTGAAATCACTTGATATAATCTCGTAATTATCAAACAATTATCAATCGACCGTCATTTGATCATCGATTCCATCATATGAACAAAATATGGAACGTCTACAACTGGATTTCTGCAAATGGCGCTTAAAACTTTAAACGTTCAGTTAAAACCCATCACTCATCACTCAAGACTCAAAATTGATCAATTGAAACTTCAAATTGATGACTAATTGGACCAATTTCAAAGTTTAATTGATCAATTAGTTCAACAATTTCAATTTCAATTTCAGTTGTTCAATTTTATCAACTGACCTGTGAACAAGTCGTGACGGAAGAAGATGGTGGACGGTGGACGAAATCGTTGAATGGCGGACAAAATCGTTGGATGGTGACGGATTGCTAAACGGTCATTGTGAGGGTGGCCGGAATCGACGGGAGCAGCGAATCAGATTTGATGAAAATTACAGTATTGCCACCGAGTGTTATTTGAAATCGGCGGGGATACGAGTCACGTACGTAATGTACAATTAGGGATTATTGTATTGGATCTTATATATATATATATACATATATATATATAGGGTTTGGGTCAAATACAAATGAAATTAACATGCTAAACGTGAGAATCAAGTAGAGTAATTATGTAATTACTGTATGATAATTACTTTATAATGTAATTACATAATTTCTCTACTTGATTCTCACGTTTAGCATGTTAATTTCATTTGTACGTTAACATTGCCATATATATATATATATAAACGAAACCTTCAAAAGCTCTTTGGTAGCTCGCTACTTTTTCTCAAGCCACCAAATTGTTTTATTTGTGAATAAAGGTTTCTTACGCATTTGACCTGAATTCATGGGTATGGGTCTCGCCAAACCAAACCCAAATAACCCTTAAATGGGTTATAATAAATTAAAAATTAATCTCATCAAATATTTTATATGAAAATTCCTATAAAATAGGGATATACTAAAAACTAATATCCTAATGTTTTTATTTTTTAAAAATTATATATAATTAAGAATCAATTTTATAGTAAAAAAAAAAGTAAGCGGGTCATGGTCACATCAAACCTAGATAGCTTTTAAAACGGGTTATAACATCACATTTATTTGTGAAACTCTTTCATCATCAAATCTTAATTATATTATTAGCTTCCTTACAATAAATAAAATTAAAATCCAAAAATATATATAAATATTAAAAATAAATAATATAAAACAACCCCGTAATACGGGGATAAAAACTAGTTTAGAGATATATTCGGTTTAGAGAATGATTTCAGAGATCAATTTCTTGGAATATAAGTATTCTAGTGCCTAATGTGCGTTAAGCAATTATTGTATTTTATCTTTTCTCAATAATCTAATGTTCATGCGTAAATTTGATATGGCGTTAAAGATTTTTTCTATCTATACTAACCTTTACGTTATGATTTATTAAGCAGTGTCAACCATATAAGTGGGGCAAAATGGTTGTTCCTCTGGGATCAGGAGAATGTCATATGTTTAGTTCGCGATTAATGGTATCAAAGTGGGTCAAAGCAACGATGTATGATAATCAATGTCGAGAAACTAGTCGTTGCATGATAGAGGATAAAGTGTGCATGAGATCTCTTGAGCAAATCTAAATCCAATTTTATGGAGTGTATATGCTGATAAGCAACAATGCACGAGGGTATACATGTGATGGGTTTTTGGTTACTCGTGCATATCTTTCGAAAATGCAACAATTAGATAAAAGTGTGTGCACTTATTGATGCCTCGCTACTCAAAAATGCAGCAAGACAAGCAATGATCCACAATCATAAGCGGAGAGAAAGACTGGTCATTAGGAACCCAAATGCTCACAAGACGAGTTCGTGACATATAGCTACATTATTGAAAAACCATATTCTCTATGAATATTTAAATTTGTTATTGTTTTTTAATACAAATTTATATGATAAATTAGATTAATACACTCTTAATATTCCGTTAGGAGCCAATTAGCTGATTAAGATAATTATGAAAGAAAAGTAAAAATACAATCAACGGGGGAAGACGGTGCGCTTGATGGGTTAACCGGTCATAATCTGGTTTGATCACGCGATGGTACGTGAAACTATTATAACAAGCCGAAAATGTACAAACCCCACACACATGGTAAACAAGGATCTATTAAAATCATAACTTCGGGTGTCAATTAGAGGTGGGTTGGGATTGACGGGGGTTGTTATCACCGGATCCAAACAAGATCCGTTTAACCTTTCATCCACAACCCCCCCCCCCCAAAAAAAAAAAAAAACCTCGAACATGTTAAACCCAGTCATCAATAGACAGGGTTACACACCTACACAACCCGTGTAACTCATTTATCTAATGGATTAATGGATTAGGCGGATAGCAAGCAGGTTGTAAACAGGTTTGGTGTTCTGTAAATTGGTTAGCGGGTTATTCTGACCATAGATTAACCCATTTAGACGTATCCCTAACACGCTCATCTTCACGTCAGGTTCAAAATTGTAACATCTATCAATGTCATATTTCAAGCGACTGAGTCCATCAAATTACACAAGCAAAGCATCAAATTCATCTGAACAAAAGTATACAGCAAATTATAACATAAATAAACACTCCAAACTCGGTCCGAAGTTTACTTAAAATGGTTCAACTATTGTACGCGTTAACATATAGTTTCAAACTTATGAAGATCAAACAAGTTGAGACTAGAAAATCTGTATGAAGTTGCTTCTACAACTTCAATCCATAAACCAGATAGCAGAATACAACCCGACTCGCAAGATCTAAAGTCGATAGACAAATCCCTTCAAACATATTCTCAGCGCTTCAAGAATTTTTGAATTAGGATCAAGAAAATCTGCAAAAAATAAAAAAAAAAAAAAAAGAATTCTAAAGTGTCTTCCTATATAAAAGCATCAGACTTTAGTGTCCGTATGTTGCATATAAACATAATTGATGGTGATTTACATCATTTCAACACAAGACATTTGATACAAAATTCAAACTAGGAATGATCATAGATAACCGAAACCAACCAAAACGACTAAAACAAGGCAAGTCGACCAGTCTACCGATTCAAGATTTATGTGGTCTAGTTCACTGTTTGGAATATGCAGTTATGTATATGTATTATATTCATGAACCATCTTTAATTTGACCCGTTTCGACACTAACCCATTCTGACCCGACCCGTTTGCCAGTCTTAATTAAAATAAAATAGCAAAACAACTAATAAAAATGCAATTTAATCAATAGAATGGAGATTATATATACCCTCATGGCACCCTTTTTGAGTTGTTTTTAATTAGCAGCTTGTTGAACAAGATCTAATATTGTGATTGTAAGCTGAGCGTCAGCCAATGGGTAAGCCTTAGGGTTAACTGCAGCATCTACTGTCTGCAAATTATAAACTGGATACAAATAATTATATAATAAGTTTGATTATGTGTGAAATAGAATATGAATTGAAGGTATAAATGAGTAGTAAGTACCATTGTTGAGAGGATTTGAGGGCTAGGGTTTTAGGGGGTGTTTGAAATTGTTTATTTTCACGAACTTATAAGTTACTAACCTTTTGAAAAGTAATAAGATGTTTGGGATTGCTTATATTGTGAAATGAAAAGTTTCATAAGTTACAATGTTGTAACTTATTACTTAATGAAAAATTATAAGGAGGTAAAATAAGGAATCCTAAACACCCCCTTAGTGTTTGTTTTTGAGGGTTTTAGTTTTGAATGAGGTGTTTGTTTGTTGAAGGTGTTATTTATACTTGTTTTTTTATAAATTTTAGGGCTTGTTTATGTTTAATAAATATAATAATAATGAAGACGGAATTTTAAATAGAAAGTTGTGTAAGGTAAAGATTAAAGGGCTTGAATGTCATTTTGCTTTCTATTTTAAAGTGTCATATTAGCGTTATATTATATCGGACTTCATTTTGTCTTTCATAATACCATAGAAATGGTCTCGAATTAACCACTTCCTTCCCTCCCTTTTCAGATAATATAATAATATTTATATAATTAAAATTAATTTAATATAACAAAAATTAAAAATCTATCTTTTTATCATGTGTCCTCTAATTAACCCCTCCTCACTTTCATAACACTATTCAAATATTGTCCAACTGTACAAAGCAATACTCATATCATAACTAATCTCTAGAAGATGATCAAATATGATCCATATAAAGATATATGGTTGGGCGTTCTATATATACCGCCACCATATTGTACCACAATGGAATCACAAACAAAACTAAATATTTGTATTGGTTTTAACTTATATAGTTATAAGATTAAATATTTGATTTGATAGACCTAAATCTCTCCGAGGACATGGTTGAGGATAGGAATTCTTGAAAAATAGAATTAAAGCTAAGGATTTTTAGGGAGAAAGAAATACCTTAGGGCCTTCTATTTACCTTATTTTTGGTCACACACCATTATGGTATTTTCTTTTCATATATATATATATATATATATATATATAAGTATTGGATTATTTCAGAATATATATATATATATAGTATTATCATTTTTACTACGTGCTATTATCAATTATATTGTTGTTGAACTTTGATTTCCTTTTATATGTCGCATACATATGTATTCTAGAGCTTAGGGTCTCTCTGAAAGTCACATCTCTATCTCATTGGATAGAGGTACGGTATGCCTACATCCCACCCTCCCAGGCCCTACTTAAAACTTTACTATCGGTGGGACTCCACTGGGTATGATTGATTGATTGATTGATTGAGTTATAAGATTAACTAGTATGCAAATAGTCAGTTAAGTATTACAATGTTCCAAATATTAAGGGAAGATAAGAGTATGAAAAGACTTGTAACATGATAAATAACATGAAATGCATCATCATTAAATTTTCAACCCCTGAAGTGGTTAGTGTGAACTGAAGTTCAAAAGAGCATATATTTGCAACGAATAACAAATGAATTAATTGATGCATTCATAACACAAATAGAGTTACAGTTTCACATATACCAGTATGTAATATACTTGCTTAAATTAAAGTAGTCATGAGAGGATTACCATACAAATAAAACATGGAAGTTTGTTTTAAAGATAAAATCCACGATAATAAATGAGTAGAATAATGTTGTTGGTATAATTCTAGAAGAGGTTACATTCAACACCACATAAAAGGTTATTGATATAAAGCTCCAAGTGGTGGTAAATACCCCAATAAAGACTAATATATTTCTAGAAGGAAATAATAAAACCCCATAAGAGGTAAATGTCCTAGAGGAGATTAATATAGTTTATAAAGTTTTGTAGATGAACCAACGATATTGAATTGATATGAGATCTATACAAATTATGTATAAAATAATACAATATGGAATCAAAGTTAAACACGTGTATAATGAAATAATATGCTAAATCAACAAAAGTATTCGATGAGAAGATTACGTATCTAACACTTTGAAGACTAAATACCATATGATTGCCTGAATTGGCAGGATGCCTATTGGGCTTAATTTAATATGACAAGCAAAGCGTTTTTTGACTTATGGTCAGAACAACCATAGGCGTCAAACCAGTAGGTTATAAATGGGTGTATTTATATATAAAAAACAAAAAAGAATGAGATTTGCAATGTATGGCATGAGTTGTAACACCATGGTTGTTTTCTTAAATCATAGTAGTTGATTATGAGGAAACCTATTCCCCTGTAATGGATGCGATAATCATCAATGTTTTAATCAGCCTCACAATCTTATGACATCAGATAAAAAGTTATGGATGTTGTGACCGTATAGTTGTAGGTGATTTGTTCGGTTGATGACAAAACCTAGTAACTTGTTGTGACATAGAGTAGATTGATTCACACTAGTAAATACGGTAATTGAATTATAAAAGATTTGATGACAAAGATCTGTTTTTTATTACCACCAAAGTTAACCGACTTTCCAACACCATATCTATGTGGTGTCCAATTAATCAAAAAAGGTTTGTGTGAAACCTAGAACCTGAAACCCGCAGGAGGTTTCATTTTCCTTAAATTGTTTTTAAAATCAATCTTTCAATTTTCGATGTCCACCATAGTTAGTTAAATGTATATTAAAAGTCATACAAACTTTGTAATACAGACCACATGCTCCTCGTTGATACAATACCCTACTTACTCTAACTATTTAGTTATTTATTTGGGTTTTTGAATGACTAAAACGACGGTCATCATATAAACATAAAATTTTGACTTGGAGACATGCTTATTATTCTCATGTGTCCTTGTACAACATAATAGTATTTAATTTTAACATACATGGATGGAATGTGAAAGTTATACAGTATAAGTATGCAACTTTTTTAACAAAAGTTGCAAAATTCAATAAAATATGCAACCTTTCATGAAAAAAGTTGCAATTTATAATGAAATACGCAACTTTTTCATAAAAAGATTGCAAATGTGGTTTAATTTTGCAACCTTTTATGAAAAATGTTGCATTAGGTCTTTTAATGCAACCTTTATGTTCAATGAAGTTACATTAGAGTCAAATGCAACTAATGGCTTTTATCATCATAATTGAAGATCTAATGAAGACGATGAGCGACTAATCTTTTCGAATCATTCTCGGTGTGTAGAGTATTGTAACTTTTCAGTATTTTCTCATGTGTTAGAACTGCAGTATTGTAGTTATTAATTGATAATCTATAAGCATTGATGGTTGGTGTTGCTGAGCATTCAGTCAGTTTTAGGTTTATTTCAATTATAATGATTAGTCTGCCAATTGTTATGATACATGGTTCAGAGGATTTGCTGTTTAAAATTTGGTTGATGAAGCATCCATGCTTGTATCACATGGTAAGGAAACTATGGTTACTAATGTCGTATGTTTACATTTGTTGATGCCTAAGAATGAATTAGTCAATTAACCAGATTTGTTTATCAGTAACTAGTTTGTTAAATGACATGAGATTGATGTTTTGTAGCATGCTTAAACCTCAGGTTTGATTTGCTTTTAATTAAATTGTTTACAACTTTCTGATTACTTGTTTATTCCAAACTTACAACTTTTTATAGTGTGATCAACACTCCAAACTGCTACTTCATAAATGTTAAAAATCAATTACACTTCACATGTATAGACGACTTACTCCTCTTGGTTCGACATCCTACTAACCCTAACTAGTTTAACGTGATTAGGAACACTGAGTTATTCTTATCTTTTACTAGATCCCGACAGTCTAGATCAATATACCCCTAGTCCGAAGCGTCTGGGACAGGAATACCCAAAGGTCGACGGGTATGGGATTAGTTTTGAAAAATTTTCACGGGTACGGGCCGGGTTTGGGATTTAGTGATACCTTACCCGCTTACCTCAAAACACATACCCGTTTACCCAAATAATAAACCCGGAAATTTTTAATTATTAATTTTATTTTTTCTTAACCTTTGTCTAATAACACTTCATTTTTGTAGGTTCATTATACGAAAAAAAATATTTTGTATATAAGATATGTATTTAAAAAATATTATTTATATTTAATATATTATCAAGTTTATATATAAATTTAGATAAAAATTAAAGTACTATTATTTATTTATTTACGTTAACGTTTATATGTACGTAATTTGTCGTAATAGTTCATATAAATAAAAAATATATACAATAATTATAATTGTAAAAGAAATATATAGTTGGAAATTCTAAAGGGAATTTTTTTTAACAAACTAAGGGTATACACGATACCCAACGGGTAACTACACGACACATACCCGACAGGTAATGGGTCAGGAATTGGACTGAATTTTACAACCGGGTATGAGTATGGGATTAGCAATACTTGATCCGACCCCGACCCCGACCCATTGTCATCTCTAAGTGTATATTTATTCATCAATCAATTTACATCCAGAAGATAATAACATATTTGAAAATGGGCAAAGTTGATTCACTAAGCAAACTCAGGATTGGTCACTTGTTTGGTATGTGACGCGCGATGGGTGTAGTAGAAAAAGGTGTTAATTTCTTCAAAAGTTTGTTCACACAATGTTGAGTTTTAAATTTTTAAAATTGATTATTTTCTTAACTTAACCACACACAAATAGGCAAGTGTACATATCGTATATGTCGTAAAGTATAGGTAAGAACCAAGTATCGATCCAGGGAGACACTTATAGAGTTTTACTACTAAATCGTTGTATTTATTTAACCGGAAGTGAAGATCATTTTGGTTTTGGCTTTTTGGTATATAAGTTCTAGGATAAATTAAAATTTATGGGGTTTTATATTTTATAGTAGGAAAAAATCAAAGATAAAAGAGTATCATCTTGGTTAAAACTCCTCTTAATTTGGTTTAATAGTTGTGTAAACATGTGATTTTGAGCTTGTTATAGTGATTAAATGTGAGAATAACATTGTAAGGCCCCGGTCCCGGTGCCCTACTTTGGTGTTGGATTTACTCATAAACACAGTTCTAAATATCAGAGTGAATAAAAACTTTCGCGGAATATATAAAACTTCAAACATTCATTACAAAATTCAACTTGTCTTTAAAATCAAATCATAAAACATCTTATTTAACATCATGACAAAACTTCTTTGGATGCCAGTCCCTTCAATCCTGTCATGTGTCCTTCTCAAGCCAACTACTTCAATCAATTCACCTGCGTGCATACTAAAAGTCAGCTACGCTGAGTGAGTTCTAGTTAATATAGGTAACCTACAATACATCCATATACTTACTTATATACGCATCCGAAGATACATATAACATACTTAGCTTTTTTTTACCTTTCTTCATACTTTCATACTTTCTTACCTTCATTCTTTCTTTCATACATACATATATACATACATCTCTTCCTATATATAACCTTCGCAGATATTATTAGGGTCTGTTACCTACATTATCATATATTATTAGGGTCTGTTCCCTACGTTCGCATATATTATTAGGGTTTGTTCCCTACATTCGCATATATTATTACGGTCTGTTCTTCATTCACAGATATTATTAGGGTATGTTCTCTTCAATTGCTCTACCATACTTTCATACATTTTCATACATACCCTGCTTTATCATTCATACATACACAGTTATATATATTCTAACACTTACCTTCCTTAGCGATACGTGCAATATCCGAAGATTGTTCACATACCGTCAAGCTTTCATTCACATTCATAATATAATATCTATCACATATATCATCCATGCATACACTTCCCACTCAAGGTAAGTGAATTAACTAATCACATTGAGTATGCACACAGCCTCGAAAACATAACAAGAAAATAGGGCTAGAAACTCAAATGAACTCGGTTACATTCACCGTTAATGGTTTTTCCTTTCTGGAGCTGTACACGACTAACTGTATAACAATTACATGTATCAATTAACTATCACTACCCATATCATATTTCTAGTTTAATTATAACCCTCGACGAACGGGGTCCTAGTCAGCGCCCCTGGCAGTGGGGTCCAAGGGCTGGGAAAAATTTTATTTTCATTAACTATCTTAACATATTTTTCATTAGAATTCTAATTTATAAAGTTTGAGGGCTTCTTTGTAATTAATCTATTTTATTATAAGTCCAGGGACCTTTCTGTCATTCTTTCAAAGTTTTAATTCGTTATTATGCTCTTTAACGAATGAGGTTCATTCGTTACTTCTTAACAAATGGATCTTTATAACGAATTGACCCTCATAACGAATTGGTCTTTATAACGAACTGGCCTTTATATCGAACTTGCCTTAATGAATGATTATAATGAACTGCTGCTAATTCGTTATTCTCCTTAACGAATGGGCATAACGAATTGTTGTTAATTCGTTATTTCTCCTTAACGAATGGGCATAACGAATTGTTGTTAATTCATTATTCTTCCGTTAACGAATTAGGGTTAGGTCAGAGAATGTCAGAAACATTCTTTGACATGCTTAACCTCGTACACCATTTTCTAGCACCGTCATCGCCAATAACCAGGATCTCGGCGGAAAAGCGAGATCTCACTCGTTTTCCACTGTTTTCGTCCTGTTCGATCCAGATCTGAGCTAGGGTGACCCCTAAGCTCATCTTTTGATCAGTTGATACCCGATCCCATCTGAATCTCATGACTTTAACGGTTTAGGGTGTCAGCTCGTCGTTTCGTGACTAGATCTAGCGGGTTGGATCCATATAATACCATAACGTTATTACCTCGGATCTATGCTCGGGTTTTCTTGGTTATTTCGGCTAGAGAGAGAGATATATGAGATAGAGCTTAAGTGTGTGTTTTGGATGGTGTATGGAATGGGTGAAGTGAATGGATTTAATGGATAATTGATGTATTTATATCATGGGTCATGGGCTTAAGCCCATGGTCTTTCATCTTTCCTTACTAATCCAAGTCCATTACCCATTTTTATTTAGGCCAACACAAGCCCAACTCATAATAATTAATATTATTATATTATTAACCGAAACAGGAAACGGGATGTTACAAACATCGTTAGTCATGTTATTCCATGATAAGTAAAGAATGAGATAACTCTTGACCTCTTTCACTAAAACATCATTTTATGTAAGCAAGTGGTTTGTAATAAAGATAAGTTAACTCTCACTTTAAAGATGAGATAATCGCTTAATTACTAAGTGAGTTGCTCTTGATACTTTGGTAAAATAACCCTTGTATTATGTCTAAAATACCAATTAAGATAAGTTGAGTCTTAAAGGATTAACCTTGAATTACCAAATCTTAACCCGCATAACTCTTCAACAATTATTGAACTCATGTAATAACCACTCAAGAGTTGTTTTAAATTGGTTATGTTGCACACTCACTTAACTATTAATAAACGATCTTAGTGGATGAACACCAACAATCCGTTTACAAAAAATTGTTGATAATTCCCATTCTAAAATGGTCAATTACTATTAATATTCCATTTGGTCCATGTCAATATTAATATTCATGTTTTTCCCAACCAAGCCCTTACAGGAATGGCGATTTCTCGACTTATCATCAAGCTCGGAATCTTGGTGGTTCTTTAAAATTTTCTTAAGTTATTCCCCAAACCCTTACAAGAGTGGAAGTTCCCCAACTTAACGTCAAGCTTAGCGTTTGGGGGTTGATTTTAAGGATTCTTAATTTATCTACCAAGTCCTCACAAGAATAGCGATTTCTCGACTTATCATCAAATCCGAGGTCTTGGTGTCTATTTTAAGGTTCGCCAAGGTTTCGAAAGACTATCAATTTCTCGGCTTATCGTCAAGCTTAGCACGCGGGGTATCTTTTAAGAGTATTTTAACATTCCTCATCAAGTGATAATTGCAACACAACCATTAGTTATTATAAACCAATCACATCTTTTACTAGCATTATCAAACTTCTATTAAGATTCATTATAAACCAAGATGATACTATGGAAGTTTAGCCACTAATAGACATAATGATAGTTATCAAAGTAATAGATATAAACATGATCAAATTGAAACAATCTAGCCAATTTGGATGACTAATCTATGATGCTAATGACTTCAACCAAAAGCTTAGTCTCCTTAATCTTCATGGGTTGGATGGATGGGATTGATTCCCTTATTAATGGTGGTGAAAGGAAGTGGTTGGAGAGTATTGAATGCTCATCTAAGGGGTGTTCAAGTTCATTAAAAGAATGAGAAGAGCATTCAAATTATAGGCTGATCGGACCCTCAAGTCATGGTCGTGCTAAGCAAGGCACAGCTGTGTCACCAATATTTTCCTGTTGCATTAATTTCTCTTGTCAAATCGTACAGCTCAAAGGTAACACGGTTGTGTTAAACAAGGCAAGGCCGTGTTGAGTTCCACAACAGTCCAAACTCATCATGTTTTGTCTTTTCTTCTTGTTCTGAAGGCATGGTCGTGTTTTGGGAAGGCATGGCCGTGTTTTGCTTCAGAACCTTCTATTTTGTCTTTTCGTATTGCCTTTGATAACATGGGGTGTGTCTTGCTTATCATGGCCATGTCTTGATTCCTGATTTTTGTCTTTACTTCATATGCTCTAGGCATGGCCATGTCTTTATTCACCATGGGGTGTGTCTTGTTAGTTCTCACTGTTTATCTCTGATTTTCTTTGTATTTCAGCTTGTTTTATTCTTTAGGACTATATTTACTTACAGAAAGAATTTATAGAAATTAGTGGTTATTTAATCTAATATAGTTGATGAAATTACGCTTATTTGGGGATATTTTGGTACTGAAAAGATGTATAATTTATTATACATCAGCATGCATATGATTCTTATTGTCACAATAAGAGGGTGAAGAAGTACTGGATCCAGAAGTACCATGGTTATCAATATCATGAGATTTAACATTGCATTCTCAATATATGTGCTAGTGAAATATAGTTTTAATTCAACATGTTGTACTCTTTTTCATTTCACTAAATTTTGTCCCGCGTGGTTTTCTTATTAAGGTTTTTAATAAGGCAGCATAACTGATCCAGTAGCATCAGTTTATCTTATAAGTACTGAAATACCAATTTAACATCATCGTAAAGCATGTTGTTTATTATGTAAAATACGCGATGCATGCTTTTTTTTCTTAGCTACGGTTTTGTCTTGTCGGGTTTTCCTAGCATGGTTTTTAATGATAAGTTATATCCATAAAGGACCCAAGACATGAATTTGTTCCATAAAGAAAATACAGAGTCCCATATTATGTTTATACAAGATATCCATTAGACTTGCACTAGTCTCGACTATAATTCATATACGCTTTCACTCTTGAAGGTGAACGATCCAACAGTTACAAGAGACATGTGATTTAGAAAAAATCAAGGACCAACAAACAATATAATTTGCATAAGTCAATCAACTATTATAGAATATAGGATTCTATAAACTAAGACATTATGTACAATCGAGGGGGGTGGGGGATACACGCTTTGTACTCTTTTTCCTTAACTAAGTTTTGTCCCACTAGGTTTTTCTTAGTAAGATTTTAACGAGGCAGCTGGCAACATAACTAAACCTGTTGTATTAGTTAATATCGGTCTAGAAGAACCGAGCCAACATTATCCAGTAGTATAATAATGATAGTGTGTAATATAAGACAATGTATATCTAAGGCAGAATGTTATAAAAATCATATATACATATATAGTTACAACCATATTTGAAAGTTATATTCTTTTGTATACATTCTAAAGTACTGAACATGGGTGATTGATCTTCTTCAATATTATGCAAAGTTTCTATCTGATTCTTTAGATGATTACCCGATGTGGCAACACTCTATTGTTGATAGTGTTTGATGAATGGAACCGGGTTATGGGTCTTAACAACTATACTGGTATGTGTTTTGTAATAATTTCATTAAAACCTAAAACAATAATGTTTAATCACCCATCATCGGAATCCATGGATGATATTGTGAATACGGAGTAGGGCTCTCACTTTTACCCGAAACCCATCCCGAAAAAAGCCGTACCCGAACCCAAACTAACCCGACCAGTAGAAGCCGAACTCAATAAAAGACTAACCTGAACCTGGACCGAAGTATTTCGGGTTGGTTCTCGGGTTTGATTTATAAGTTTTGGGTCAAACTGAAAAACCCGAATAAACTTTTATTTTTGAAATTAAATATATTTTTAGGTATAATATGCTAAGTTTTAGCCATTAAAGTTAGCAGAAATATGGCTCTAATCGACTGTTATTATTCTAACTATTATGGAATGATTGTTTATTATTAATTGATGTTTTTGGTTTATTATTAATAGGAACCCTAATCGAACAACCAAATCACCCCCGATTGAATACGATTGTGGTTCGAGTTAGTTTTACTCTTTTTTTGAATTGTTTATCAAGTTATGTTTGTTTATTATTTGATTATTTGTCTTATAAGCAAAGAAGACTATGTTGTTTTAATTTTAGCATTGTAGTTTTTTAAATGGTTTTTGTTTTTGTTTTCTAGGATACTCCAAACTCGATTAACCCAACCCGAAAAACCCGAACCCCAAAAAACCCGTGAGAGATTTGGGTTGGATTTCAGGTAAAAGAATTTAAACATTGAAACCCGAATAATCCGACCCGGAAAACCTGAAACCCGAAGAACACCCCTAATACAGAGGAAAAACTTGTATGGTAGAGAATAGGAAAAACGTGTTGCTGAATAATGTGTATTTTTAATAATTGTGTGAATAAACCATAAAAAAAGTGTTAGATGAGCGGCGATGTGCCGTATTGGATTCTTTATAACTAAAGGTTAGATTAGAGTAGTGTGCGCAGGGCAGCGCACGATGGCAAAACCCGAGCGTTGTTGGTCGCAAGCATTGAGGCGGTAATTCGATGCGAATTCGGTCGGTTTCTGTTACGTACGTAATTGTATTGGAACTAAACACCAAATAATACAATAAGATCATAAAAATTGAGGTGGACCAATGGAGTGGCGTCGGAGGGTAAAAATCAAACATTGGTAAAACCTGACCATTATCGATTCCATGCGGTGAAGCTACGCGAATGCGGTCGGTTTCAGTCATGTTCGTTACAGTATTGAAAAACTAAAACAAAAAAAATGGCTTAGTTGGGTTTTTATTATGGTACAAAACCTAAAACCAAGCACAGCGAGTCTACACAAATTCGATTGGTTTCCATTACATTCGTTACGATACGGAAACAAAATCAAAACAAAAAAGTTGGCATTCGGTCGATTTTTGTTACGGGGTAGAACTAAATAGAAAATAAAAATTGCACCACTAAGCCGATAAGGTGCCACCAAGTGGCGTAATAGGGTCATTGCGGCGTCAAAACTCCCAATTGTTATATAACTAGTGTTATACCCGGCACGTGCCGGGCAGGTTGGTAAAACCCAGGCGATGATAAACCCAAATGTTGTTGGTTCTGGCGTTGAGGCGGTAAGTCGACACAGATTCGGTCGGTTTCGTTTAAGTGCGTTATGATACCAGAACTAAAAACCAAAAATAACACTCGGGTTGAGGCGTTGAGTCTACGCAAATTCGGATGATTTTTGTCACATTTGTTATGATACCCAAATTAAAACATGCAATGAGTTGACGAGAATTTGTTCAGGTTCCTTTATGTTTTCACGGTACCGAAATTAAAACAAAACGCCAAAAATCAATATCAAGACCAGTACGGTGCCGTCAAGTGGCCCAATCGACACTTAGCGGCACCAAAGTTTATAATTGTTATATATAATAATAGTGTTTTATCTGCCGCGTTATGCCAGACATGTTGGATAACACGCGAGGTAGATTGTCTATGTAATGTACCCACCGCGTTGTAGTTGTGAATTAACATATTACAAATTGAAATATTTAAAACAAAATTTATTCACGAGCGTTGGTAAACCCCTGGGGTTAAAAAGTGACATTATGACAATGAGTCGGTGCAGATTCAGTCAGTATTGATTACGCTCGTTTCGTTATAGTATAAACAACGTTCGTTAAACCTAAGAGTTAAAACTTAAGAAACAAATTCGTCATATTAACATATAAAAGACTAACACATAAACAAAAAAAACACATTTGAAACGATATTTATTTAGTCGGTAAAACCCGAGCGTAGTAGGTCTCGGGCGTTGTGGCAATGAGTCGGCACGAATTCAGACAATTTCGATTAGTTCGTTATGGTACGTATAGACAACGTTGGTAAAATCCAAGCGTTGAAGCAAAAAAAATCGTTAATTAACATATAAACAAATAATATATTTAAAAGAGGTTCAAACTTAAGAAAGCGACATTACGGTAAAATCTTTAAATATAGTAAACCTAAGTGTGCCGGTCCTGACCGTTGCGGTGGTGAGTCGACGCAAATTCGGATGGTTTCGGTTACATTCGTTACGGTATCAGAAGTAAACTAAAAGGTCGGTAAAACCCGGAGGTACGTAAAAACCGATTATCAATACCAGGCGCTCCAAGGGTGAGTCAAAACAAATAACTGTTTAATTAAAATTAACAAAAATATTTAAAAAAAATTTGTGAACCACTAAAATTCCATCATCACTTGATCCAATCAAGATTTTGCGGCACCAAAATTCTAATTTATTCTAATAATTAGATAGATAGTAGATCATACTTAATAATAATAATAATAATAATAATAATAATAATAATAATGCCGTTTAAAGAAAAAGAAAAAAACAAATAAAGAGAGAGAGAACCTTTCAGTGTTAGGTTGCTTGTAAACACGCGTGATACAGCTTTCATTGACTTTGGTATGATTAGTTAATTAATTAGAGTATAGTTTGATGATTTTTAATTTTTTTTTCAAACATCATACCCTGCATCAATACGGATGTATTTTTAAAGATTTTGCGTTCGAATTTGTGAAAATGCAAATCAACAGATGAGACAACATATATTTTTTGCCGTAATCCGAATGTGTTATCCGAGTTGTTAGAAAGTTGATTCATACTTTCCTCGGTGCGGGGTTCCTGAAATACTTAGTATTGCCTTATGCTTGCGTTTTTGCAAGTGATTTAATCACAAAAACACCTCGACACCGGGAGTTTGTTTAGGTAGCGATTGTAAAAATGATACCGGAGGTGAAGAATAGATTAGAAGTATAATGAATGAGTACTACAAATTCGAAGTGTGATTTAATCATAAACCATGTTGTACTACAAATTATTAAAAACTTATAAAACATTTTACATCAAATGCTGTTATCTTTGCATAGGTGCCGGTCGTGGGTTGCACTACCTACACAATGATGTCGGAGTTGACTCTGGTGTTATACATCGAGACTTCAAGAGCTTCAATATTTTATTACATGACAGTTGGGAGGCTAAAATTTCAGACTTTGGGTTATCGAAAACATGCCCAACAAATCAGCCATCTACTCATGTTAACACACTTATTAAAGGCACTTTTGGGTACTTGGATCCTAATTATTTCAAAACTGGAAAGCTGACAAGGAAGTCTGATGTTTATGCTTTTGGGGTGGTGTTGTTGGAAGTGTTGTGTAGGAAGCCTGCGGTGGAGAATCTTTGTGACGGGGAATGTAGGAATTTAGCAACATGGGCTCAAGATTCCATCAAAGAAGGGAGTTTAAAACGTATTGTAGATTCAGATATAAGGAGTGAAATATCCCAAAAATGTTTAAAGGAATTTGTTAAAATTGCACAAAGATGTTTGCACGACAATCCAGAACAACGTCCTACCATGGCCGGAGTTTTAGTCACTTGAATATTTATTGACTTTACAAGAGAAATTCAATATGCAAGCTGCAAGCACTAGAACAATATTTGGTCGAATGGTTGGATATGCTTCCTTTCTCCTCTAACGGAGAAAACTATGGTATTTCTTGCTCCTCTTGAAATGTGAATTGAAAAGTCATGTTCTTTATTTATATATATATATATATATGGGAAGAATCAAGATAAAACTCCTTATTGGAGAGAAAACTTAAAAACTGTTAAAGAATTCTTTTTAACTTTTAAAAAAATATATATATTCTACATTTTTTTTCTTTCATTCTTCTTATATATTGTTATCCTTCACAAAAAATAATAACAATAAAAATCGATGTAGTGCACATATGCAGTAGTGTTGTATTACACATGTGCAATAATGTGTCTTTTATATGTTCAATAGTGTTTAATTATATTTTGTTAATGGTGTGTATTGTATATGTCCAATAATGGTATATTATATGTAAAAAAGTCGATATAGTATATATGTGGATTAGTGTAGTATTAATGGTGTGTATTGTATATTGAAGGCATATTCTTTATATATATATATATATATAGGATGAGAGAACCATTTTGAAATTGAGAACTATGAGAACCATTTTAGACCACAAAAAAACCCAAAAATAAAAATAATCATAATATAAAAAAACACAAAAATCAAAAAAGTAAAAAAACCAAAATTCTTATTTTATCATCGCGGTTTCATAAAAAAAACTCGGTTTAGCTAAATTATATACACATATGTATAATATATACATATATGTACATTTACATGTTTCTTTTGTACACATGTGTATAATTTAAGATAAATGATACTGTATATATGTTTATATTACGTGACTAAAGATTAAATAAAATTATACATATGTGTATAATACGACGTTTTTTTTATATTATTTATTTATTATTTATTTTTTTAATGAAACTGGAATGAAATATAAGAATTTTGGTTTTTTACATTTTTTAAAATTTTTATTATTTTTTTTATTCTTGAATTCCTACACATGTTAGAAGGATTTGGAATTCCTTTATTTAAAGGAACTGAATTCCAATTTCAATTCGAATTCTTTGAACTGAACACGCCAAAATGGAATTAAGATTTCAATTCCAATGAAACGAACACGCCACGTCATGGGATTTTAATTCCAATTCCTTTGAATTCCCACAAATTATGTGAAACGAACACGTAGCAGGTGTAATACCATAATTTTAGGGATGGATTCCATTTGGTTTTAATAGATAGTAAATATTGCAATCCCAATAATTTCTCTCAATCCCGTTAATTACTCTCTGTGACATAATTGTATGCATTGTATTGATTTTTTCCTTTCTTGTATTGTTAATGATGATTATATATTAATGCATGTCTCTCCCAATTGGGTAGAGAAACATTCCACTTACATGGTATCACGCCAAAAATAACCGATTATCTCTCCTTTGTAACCCTATCATCCACCCTCCCTCCCAGCCGCCTCCAACCTCCTTTATTCGATTCCTTTCATGGCATCTTCATCCAACCCTTCCCATGGCCACCATCCTCCATATGATCACCCTCAAACTCTCCACCAACTAACTGTACTGGAAGAATCAGATCCTTCCTCTTTTTTCTTATCAAAAATTAACGGGTCATATTGATGGAAACATCAACCCTCCTCCGGTCACTATTTCTTCCGATGGCAAGGAATCTGATAACCCTAAACATGTTGAATGGTTCGAAGCTGATCATTGAGCAATGATCATCCCCAACGCCTCTCTTACGGAGGAGGTTGTTCCCGAAGTACTAGGTCTCAAATATGCTCGGGAAATCCAGTTGGCCCTTGAGGTTGCTTATAGCAATACATCTATTGAAAGAATGCATCTTCTCCGTGACAACCTCAGGCAACTCAACAAAGGCTCGGGTACTGTTACTAAGTTTACTCGTAAATTCAAGGCGATATGTGATCAATTGGCTGCTATTGGTTATCCTGTCACTGATATTGACAAGACACATGCGTTTTTGTGTGGACCTGGATAGGCTTTTGAGAATTTCTCCACTTCCGTTCGTAAGAACACTTCTTTTCTTTCCTTGAGAGACTAAATTGTAAGAATAATATATAATAGTATATATTTATATATGGCCATTATAATCATTTATATTATAATAGATCAAAATATTAAATATACCTTATTATATATTAGTTTGGTAATTGTTGATGGGCCGTATTACCTATAATTAACTAATAAAGAGTTTCCCCTTGGGTGTATATATAGAGAGATAAATATTAATATCATAACCTAATCAAACACACATAACAATTGTGTGTGCCTCCTCTCTCATAAAACCGAGTTCCTCTCAAGAACCCTAACACCATCCTTAACTATACATCCTAAAGGGAACTCGACCAAGATGACAAACATGTCGACTATCTCATACTCTGCTGCGATTTTTATTCTCCATGCTGTAACAGGTTCATAGGTTTAATATTTATCATGTTTTATATTACTTACATGAAGAACCGATCAACATGTGGCATCAGAGTGATGTTGATTAATCAGTTCTTCATGTTTTCCCTAAATCTTGAATTGAATCAGAAGACATGGACTAAAACTTGATAATCCCTAACTTTTTCGGTTTCTTTTTCATGTTCTATTACGAAAACAATATATGAAACTGTTTAAAATCGCTAAAATTCATATTTAATAAACCCTAATATTTTCGAAATCTGTTAAAATCATGTTTAAAGATTCCATTTCCAGTTTTTATATATGTTTAATAATTAAAATTTTCAACGATGTTCTTCGTGTTCATCATACTTTTTTGAAAATTATAACATATTTTGGTTCAAATCTGGATTAAAATCTGTTAAAGTTAGTTTAGGGATATAATTTTTCAAATCTTGAATTAATTAAAAGTTTTGGTATTTTATTAAAAGATTTGAATCCCATTAAAATAGGAAATAGATATAATTGTTAATCCTTAAAAGATTTGAACCAAATCTTATTATTATCCTTTTAGTTTTCGAAATCTGTTTAGGGATCAACTAGTTTACGGAATTATTTGTATGGGTTTTATTATTTTTTTTTGTGTTTCAGTTTAATTAGGATAATATTAAATTTTGGGTTTTAGAGTTCTCGGATTTTAAAGTATATCGCCTTATACGGGTTTTTTTTGGAATGGTTTTCCAATATTCTTCCCGCAAACACGCTAATTTTCCGAAAACTCATTACTTTACCCAAAAACCCATAATACTCGAAAACATATTAACCAAGAACCCATGTCATCCGAAAACTATAATTTACCCGAAAACCTTATTTCTCGAAATCCTTAATTTTACCCAGAAAGTTGTTACCATTAACTCATTAAAATGTTTTGTAAATACTTAAGGAATTTTTACATATTTCCCCTTGCTAAATACCCTTAATTACATATATCCCCAACCCCAAAAATCAATTACATATTTCCCCTTTTTATATGTGTTAGGAAGGGGAAATATGTAATTATTTTTTTAGTATTGGGGAAATATGTAATTAAGGATGTTAGGAAGGGGAAATATGTTAGTATTTGAGAAATATGTAATTTTGATGTATCACTTCTGCCCAAAGGTGATGATTTACATTTACCATATCATTCAAGTCTAACTGAAAGCTTTTGTTAGTTTTTGCCTAACATAATATAAATGTCTCACTTCTGCCCAAAGGTGATGTGTTACATTTTTATTCATCAAAACTAGCATGTGCATAATTAAAATAATTGTCTCACTTCTGCCCAAAGGTGATGTGTTACAATTATTTTGCACACATACTTAAATAAAATTTAATTTTGCCCAAAGGTGATTTATTTTTTGTTTAAGTAGAACTTTTAATTATAGTCTATTAGTTTGATGTTAATAATAGACATATCACATATTCAATAAAATATAATGATCCTCACATTAATGATCCTTCATTAATCTAATGATCATAAATTTTAATATGTATTATCTTAATATTCCATAACATTACTCACTATAATTTTCTTCTATAAATAGCTATATCATCCAAATCATCCACTATAATCTCAAAACACAAATGAATTTTGTCTCATAAAGAGTTTTAATAACATTTAGCTCTTCTCAATTTTAATTATCCATTAAGACATTATATGACTATCCTACTGCTCTTTCTAATAACAATTATTCCATTAAAAACTAGAGCCTAACAAATGGAATGAGTTAATCATAATGTCTATTACGATAATGATAATCAAGAACTTATATAAATAAATGCTATCACTAGAGTTATTCTAGATTTAGTTTTTCCTAAGACTAATAAAAATAACTCCTAATGTTCATGCACTCCTTAAAAATTCTAACTATAAGGTTAAATGGTATTACTAAATAGATCATAATGTACAATCATGACCCATAAAATTAAGAGCTCACACATGAAATTAAGTACAATATTCTTGTATATTACATACTAAAATTTTCAATAGTACAATTTGGTGCCTTAAGAATCAACTATAACACTCAGAAGTCCCAAAGGAAAATGAGTGTGTTGATCAGCAACATATGTACAAGAAAAGAAGCATCTGGTACTGGAAAATAAGATGCTATTCAACTCACTACCACTAAAACCTAAAAGAGGATCATTCTAAGGTTCATAGACAAAATACAAGTATTACTTCCAGCTTTAAGTTCTTTAAGGAGAAGTCTCATTGCAATCCCAATAATTTCTCTCAATCCCGTTAATTACTCTCTGTGACATAATTGTATGCATTGTATTGATTTTTTCCTTTCTTGTATTGTTAATGATGATTATATATTAATGCATGTCTCTCCCAATTGGGTAGAGAAACATTCCACTTACATGGTATCACGCCAAAAATAACCGATTATCTCTCCTTTGTAACCCTATCATCCACCCTCCCTCCCAGCCGCCTCCAACCTCCTTTATTCGATTCCTCTCATGGCATCTTCATCCAACCCTTCCCATGGCCACCATCCTCCATATGATCACCCTCAAACTCTCCACCAACTAACTGTACTGGAAGAATCAGATCCTTCCTCTTTTTTCTTATCAAAAATTAACGGGTCATATTGATGGAAACATCAACCCTCCTCCGGTCACTATTTCTTCCGATGGCAAGGAATCTGATAACCCTAAACATGTTGAATGGTTCGAAGCTGATCATTGAGCAATGATCATCCCCAACGCCTCTCTTACGGAGGAGGTTGTTCCCGAAGTACTAGGTCTCAAATATGCTCGGGAAATCCAGTTGGCCCTTGAGGTTGCTTATAGCAATACATCTATTGAAAGAATGCATCTTCTCCGTGACAACCTCAGGCAACTCAACAAAGGCTCGGGTACTGTTACTAAGTTTACTCGTAAATTCAAGGCGATATGTGATCAATTGGCTGCTATTGGTTATCCTGTCACTGATATTGACAAGACACATGCGTTTTTGTGTGGACCTGGATAGGCTTTTGAGAATTTCTCCACTTCCGTTCGTAAGAACACTTCTTTTCTTTCCTTGAGAGACTAAATTGTAAGAATAATATATAATAGTATATATTTATATATGGCCATTATAATCATTTATATTATAATAGATCAAAATATTAAATATACCTTATTATATATTAGTTTGGTAATTGTTGATGGGCCGTATTACCTATAATTAACTAATAAAGAGTTTCCCCTTGGGTGTATATATAGAGAGATAAATATTAATATCATAACCTAATCAAACACGCATAACAATTGTGTGTGCCTCCTCTCTCATAAAACCGAGTTCCTCTCAAGAACCCTAACACCATTCTTAACTATACACCCTAAAGGGAACTCGACCAAGATGACAAACATGTCGACTATCTCATACTCTGCTGCGATTTTTATTCTCCATGCTGTAACAGGTTCATAGGTTTAATATTTATCATGTTTTATATTACTTACATGAAGAACCGATCAACATGTGGCATCAGAGTGATGTTGATTAATCAGTTCTTCATGTTTTCCCTAAATCTTGAATTGAATCAGAAGTCATGGACTAAAACTTGATAATCCCTAACTTTTTCGGTTTCTTTTTCATGTTCTATTACGAAAACAATATATGAAACTGTTTAAAATCGCTAAAATTCATATTTAATAAACCCTAATATTTTCGAAATCTGTTAAAATCATGTTTAAAGATTCCGTTTCCAGTTTTTATATATGTTTAATAATTAAAATTTTCAACGATGTTCTTCGTGTTCATCATACTTTTTTGAAAATTATAACATATTTTGGTTCAAATCTGGATTAAAATCTGTTAAAGTTAGTTTAGGGATATAATTTTTCAAATCTTGAATTAATTAAAAGTTTTGGTATTTTATTAAAAGATTTGAATCCCATTAAAATAGGAAATAGATATAATTGTTAATCCTTAAAAGATTTGAACCAAATCTTATTATTATCCTTTTAGTTTTCGAAATCTGTTTAGGGATCAACTAGTTTACGGAATTATTTGTATGGGTTTTATTATTTTTTTTTGTGTTTCAGTTTAATTAGGATAATATTAAATTTTGGGTTTTAGAGTTCTCGGATTTTAAAGTATATCGCCTTATACGGGTTTTTTTTGGAATGGTTTTCCAATATTCTTCCCGCAAACACGCTAATTTTCCGAAAACTCATTACTTTACCCAAAAACCCATAATACTCGAAAACATATTAACCAAGAACCCATGTCATCCGAAAACTATAATTTACCCGAAAACCTTATTTCTCGAAATCCTTAATTTTACCCAGAAAGTTGTTACCATTAACTCATTAAAATGTTTTGTAAATACTTAAGGAATTTTTACATATTTCCCCTTGCTAAATACCCTTAATTACATATATCCCCAACCCCAAAAATCAATTACATATTTCCCCTTTTTATATGTGTTAGGAAGGGGAAATATGTAATTATTTTTTTAGTATTGGGGAAATATGTAATTAAGGATGTTAGGAAGGGGAAATATGTTAGTATTTGAGAAATATGTAATTTTGATGTATCACTTCTGCCCAAAGGTGATGATTTACATTTACCATATCATTCAAGTCTAACTGAAAGCTTTTGTTAGTTTTTGCCTAACATAATATAAATGTCTCACTTCTGCCCAAAGGTGATGTGTTACATTTTTATTCATCAAAACTAGCATGTGCATAATTAAAATAATTGTCTCACTTCTGCCCAAAGGTGATGTGTTACAATTATTTTGCACACATACTTAAATAAAATTTAATTTTGCCCAAAGGTGATTTATTTTTTGTTTAAGTAGAACTTTTAATTATAGTCTATTAGTTTGATGTTAATAATAGACATATCACATATTCAATAAAATATAATGATCCTCACATTAATGATCCTTCATTAATCTAATGATCATAAATTTTAATATGTATTATCTTAATATTCCATAACATTACTCACTATAATTTTCTTCTATAAATAGCTATATCATCCAAATCATCCACTATAATCTCAAAACACAAATGAATTTTGTCTCATAAAGAGTTTTAATAACATTTAGCTCTTCTCAATTTTAATTATCCATTAAGACATTATATGACTATCCTACTGCTCTTTCTAATAACAATTATTCCATTAAAAACTAGAGCCTAACAAATGGAATGAGTTAATCATAATGTCTATTACGATAATGATAATCAAGAACTTATATAAATAAATGCTATCACTAGAGTTATTCTAGATTTAGTTTTTCCTAAGACTAATAAAAATAACTCCTAATGTTCATGCACTCCTTAAAAATTCTAACTATAAGGTTAAATGGTATTACTAAATAGATCATAATGTACAATCATGACCCATAAAATTAAGGGCTCACACATGAAATTAAGTACAATATTCTTGTATATTACATACTAAAATTTTCAATAGTACAATTTGGTGCCTTAAGAATCAACTATAACACTCAGAAGTCCCAAAGGAAAATGAGTGTGTTGATCAGCAACATATGTACAAGAAAAGAAGCATCTGGTACTGGAAAATAAGATGCTATTCAACTCACTACCACTAAAACCTAAAAGAGGATCATTCTAAGGTTCATAGACAAAATACAAGTATTACTTCCAGCTTTAAGTTCTTTAAGGAGAAGTCTCATTGCAAAAATATGCCATTAGATTAGGCATAGGCATTACAAGATTATCCATAATTCGAAAGAACAACTGGCTAAACTTGATAGTTATATATTAATGATATTTAAGTCTGCTAACATAATATTCTCATTAACACATGATTGGTTGAGTCTAGTTCTATATGTTTACCCAAAAATCAACAAATAACTAACATGAGGGTTGGTGACAAATTTAAATGATAAGGTTATTATAAACATAATAAACTGTCTTCAAATAATGCTTTATGATACCTTAAATATTTTGGAGATTAATCAGAATTTTGTATCAATACTTAAGCTACATTATGACAGTTATAAGGTTTGCATAGCCAACATAAAGTCACTATTACCTTAAACTCTCATATGATTTGTTATCAATATTTGGATTGAAACATTTATAAAATACAACTAGATGATACTATATATTTTCACAACTTTTGTTATCATGCAAATAAAAATGTAACAAAAGACAAATGAGACATATAAAACTCATCCATTAAAACCAAATTTCATGAGAAATCATGACATGGTTAATGAGGGTGATTTTTTCATATAATCTAATTCTCAGTGATTTTAAATCATGTGTTAGATGCCCTAAACGTTGTTTGGCTTAAGAAATAAGTATGGGTCCACCAGAAGTTACTTTTCACTTACATTAGTGGAACTTATTCATACAGAATATTCAAACATAATTATTTTATCATTTAAAAGGCTATTTACTTGTATCCAGTCTGTCTTCTATCATTCATGGTCTTAAAGAGATCCATTCATATATAGTTAATATGATTTCTTCTAAATATGTCCCTAAGTTTCTTATGACACATAAAGATAATCAAATTAAGTCTAACGTATGTATGATAAATTCCCAAATCACATACATCATTGAAACTTCTCATGTAGTTTTTACTAGAGATATCGAATATTAGTGGGAGCCTTAAGTGTCTTAATCATAACTTACAAGATTTGCAAGAGGTGGAGTGAAAACTTGATATTATCTTAATTACACCTCTTGTACAGGGTATTGCTCCATCACAACACTATTTCATCAAAACTTATCTCTGTAGAATATACTACTACTCTTACAAAAGTTTCGATGTTTCTTAAATGTGGACATACTCCGATTTCTTACTGAAATAATCATCACAAGAGAAACTACGACGACTTACATCATTAAGTCGTTCTTCTATTAGAATCTATTGGTCTATAAATATTGACCTAAGCATGCAAATTTTTTTAAAGGCTTCTAAGGTCAGTGAGAGCAGTAAAAGTCTTTATAAGGACTTGTAAGAAGTACAAGAGGAGGGGGAGAGAGTCATTAAATTTTACTTCATATTTAAACTCCAATTACACCTCTTGTACACCATACTGTACCAAATCTTATATACCTAGAATCCTAAAACTGATAGCAACCTAACCAAGAGCTAATCCATAAAACCGAGACTTTTAAAATTACTCAATAATCAACTCAGGAGGCCATCTAGGTTTTAAAACCTACTAACACTGATGATTATGTAACCTCCCTAACTATAAGTTGAAATGGATGTTGGAAAGTTTAACGATCCTACCCCTTATAATTAAACCATTAGCATCAATCATAATTGACTCCATAAGTCAGGATAACGTTTTGAGATTTGGTTGAATCACCTTAGAGTGTTCATAACTAAACTAAATCCCAATGCGAAACGTTAAGACAATAAGAAGCACGATTGATTGTTAAAGGTTATATTCAAGGATAACCCAATTATCAAAAAAAAATATTCTTACCTATGTTACAAAAGATTTCTTTAAGGATCATTATTGTTCTAGTAGCTTACAATAGTTAAGAGCTACAATAGATGAACATTAAAACAACTTTCCCTAACAATCGGCTTACATATTTATATGTTCATAGAACAACCTAAAAGTTATACTGAATGTCAAAGAACATTTAGTTTATAAGTCAATAAAATCCATATATAGGGTAATGCAAACATGTGACACTCGTCAATTTCAGGTTAACTCCGTTAATCCGAACTCCGTTAATTCAAACTTAAGATCACACGAACTATAACGCATATCTCATTACATTTAAATTAGGTTTTAAATGACGCATGGCAATCCACACACAAATAGTCTTTCGGAATTTCACCGAAACACACACGAGTCGACTCAAACCGTTGGTGAACGAACAATAAATATCATGAACAAGTATTTGATAACTATGTGTTAAATTATGCGTTACTTGATATTTACGTGTATGAAATTAATTATGAATGGTATTAACTAAGTTGTGCTAGAAATCGAGTAACTAGAAGTGCAAGGGGTAAAGTGTAACATGTATTATATTTAATAAGTATATAAACAACATATTATTACATAACCCTAATTCCACTCTCTCCCTCTCCCCTACACGACGGCAGCCTCTCTTCCCCCTCCCCTCGACCGATTTTGCACACACACATACATACAAGAAGATTACAAGTTATTTTGAAGGTTCAAGAAGCTAACTAGGTAATATAAACACCATATCTAATCCATGCTATCCTTTAATTGTATGATTAAACCTGTAATCATAAATCATAAAGTGTTAAATTTGTTTTATTGTTGATGAATTAGGGTTACATGCATGATTGTTAGTTCATAGGTTAATTGTTTGTTGAGTTTTGATGAAAACTGATGCTGGACAGATTATTTAATTCGTGTTTGGACGACTGTAACTCGATGTTAAGTTTATTTTTTGATGCGATTGTTGATTCAACAATATTCTAAGTCGAGTCTAGTTTCTGGAAAGTCCGAGTTTGTAATTTTTGGATGCATAAAAGCTTGTTTTTATGATTATACAAAACTGTTGTGCAAGGCTGATTTAGGAGACCTGTTGTTAGGCTGTTTTGCGACTAAGATATCTCATAAACTACAAGACCAAATGGGTTGGTTCCACTTCTGGAAGAAAATATATTTAGTTAGGAATCTAACCCAATTGGTCTTGCATTAATTGTATTTGTCATTTAACGGGAATAACATATAAAATTCTGTTGCGCATGATAATGATTGCTGTGTGTTTGCTGTGGTGTTTTGATCATTGTGATAAAACTCTATATGATAAAAATATAATAAAAATATTTTTAAAAACCTAACTCACGTGTGCTTCTGTGATGATTTTTGGTGATTTTTTTGACATGTTAGAATTTATTAATAAGAGTAATCTTGTCGAGTGAAAATCTGCCTGGATAATTTAGCTGCTGTATTACTTGATTTGTCATGAAAAGTGCATAACCGATCGATGTTTGCTATGTTTTGACCAAATTGCCCTTGTGGGGGATATTTGCTAGTAATTTACAATGTTAATACTTGACACTTAAGTAGTTGTTTACACATGTAACGTATTCACCAATGTGTTTGTCGAGTCACACTTATTTCACGAATGGAACACGAAACGCATCTCATGCATAAGTTGTATGTGTCGAGTCTAGGGACTCACTCATAGTTTAAATACTTAGAAAATCTCATTTTTGTTGTTAGAGCACTAGTGAGGATTTTCTGTGACGCACATCTCTCTCGGAATTCTTTTTGATTTTCTTCGCAAACAGTAAGTTTCACGTCCCCTTTTTACTCTTTTTAAACGCTTTTATTTTGGGGAGATAACATACTCCAACGCTGTAGATTTTGTTTAGTTTTTATATATCACTTGTAAGGCTAAGTGGCAAACAAACCAACTAAAGTCCTTCATAACATCGAACTGATTAATATTTGGATAATAGCGAGTCACTGTTGAGTAGTACTACTGGGTTTGACAAACCCCACCCAACTCTAAACTCGACTGTAGGTCGAGTGGGTGTAATCTTGGCTAACACATTACCATGGTCGTGGTTGACATGGTGGCAAGTCAATTGATAAACAGTTAGCTTCGGTGTCGAACACTTAGTAATACTTTTTGATAGGTTAGCTACCTATTGATATATATAAATTGACTTAACACTATCCGGTAACGTAAAACGTAAACGCAAACGCTTTATTTATATAAACTTGTGAACTCACCAACCCTGTGTTGACACTTTTAGTATGTTATTCTCAGGTAGCCAAGGCGGGCGCGCGGTATAGGAACATGCATTCATTAAACACCATCGCTTGAAAACTTCTTTTAATTTTTATCTTAATAACTTGAGTTTTTAAGTCGTCCTGTGTGGCGCAAACTTTTTGGTTTACAATTTACGCTTCCGCAGTTTATTTAAGACTTAATGTCTTGTTGGTTTGAAAACTTTAAACATGGTGTTTGATTATAACTAATGATTCCGATCCTGTTAGTTCACACCCTCTGACGGTAAAACTCCGTTAGTGGATTTTGAGGGTGTGACAAAACATCAAAATATGATGAAATATTTAAACAATTATTTTCATCAAAAACAAGTGGATTAATGTACCTACCTCAAGATGAGTGGGAGCAACTAAAAACAAACTTGTCCTTATATAGATGACATTCTTCTGACAAGTATATGT
This sequence comes from Bidens hawaiensis, assembly GCF_021521415.1. Classification (NCBI taxonomy): domain Eukaryota; kingdom Viridiplantae; phylum Streptophyta; class Magnoliopsida; order Asterales; family Asteraceae; genus Bidens; species Bidens hawaiensis. The sequence goes on along the minus strand of NW_027491720.1, from coordinate 887,167 downwards.
TACATGAGTCAAAGCATTTTCACACATACTTTGATATTATAGATCTCAGAGATATTCCTTACACATGTAACAAACATTATTGCTCTACTTTAGAGGATAATAGGAACACATAGATTATTTCCTTATGCTTCATTAAGTAGAAACCTTATATAAGTTCAAGTCTATACTCGTTTAGATATTACTCAAAATTGCAACACACTAGATATGTCTAGATTAATGTAAAGCATCTAAAAGAGTACTAAGATATCTTTAAAAGAAACGAAAGACTTAATTTAAAAGAAGAAGTGAGAATTTAAACCGGTAGATTACTCTAAACTCCGTCATATTCAAAGATAAGAAAATATAATTTTCGGGATATATTCTTATGTCAGTAGACAAATCTATCTCATGGAGGAGTCATAATGAACTGATAACAACAACCTAAGTGATAACGACATAATATGTTGATTAATTACAACGTTGTTGTCAATAGATGTTGAACATTTATTAGTGGACTCATAAGTTTTTATTAAACTTCATATAAATTATATATTGAAGACTTATTGTGATAAAGTCAGCTACCATATTTTCTCAAACAGTAACAGTTTGAGAGGTGATGCATTAGATTTTGATATGAAATTAATTATTCGTTTATGAATGAATTGAGGAATCTAAATTTTCATATCAAATACATTCATGATATGCTTAAGGATCCGATAAATAAAAATCTCACCCATAAATATTATGAAAGCGCTTATAATAATGACGGGTTATTGATGACTATGCGCAACTGCATATCATACTATGAATGATTAACTATTAAATTTCCTCATCAGTTTTGATTTGTATGTCTCTTAATATGTTCTGCATGCATAATGACATATAGACAAATTATTATACAAATCAAACGTTTGAAGGGCTTACTTGAAAATTTTGATCATAGCTACTTAGGTTTTAAATAAGGACTGCAGTATAATTAATGGGGTCTTGAGCTGATGTTCAATTCAATGACTGTATTTCTCTGCTCCAGTTAAAGTTTAAAGCTAAAATGAGTGTTAACAACTGATCAGGCTTATCTAATACTCATAATAAATGATTGCTCGGCCAAGTGGGAGAATGTAAGAATAATATATAATAGTATATATTTATATATGGCCATTATAATCATTTATATTATAATAGATCAAAATATTAAATATACCTTATTATATATTAGTTTGGTAATTGTTGATGGACATATTATCTATAATTAACTAATAACGGGTTTCCCCTTAGGTGTATATATAGAGAGATAAATATTAATATCATAACCTAATCACACACACATAGCAATTTTGTGTGCCTCCTCTCTCATAAAACCGGGTTCCTCTCAAGAACCCTAACACCATCCTTAACTATACATCCTAAATGGGAACTCGACCAAGATGACAAACATGTCGACTATCTCATACTCTGCTGCGATTTTTATTCTCCATGCTGTAACAAGTTCATAGGTTTAATATTTATCATGTTTTATATTACTTACATGAAGAACTGATCAACATAAATCACTAAGGCAGAAAGTCAAGAACAGTTTTTGCAGACTATTCATCCACCATCCCCTACCCCATGTTGCCTTTTCGGCAAATCAGCAACGGTTCCGTGGTTCAGGTTCATACATGACTAAAAACATATCTCGTGGCTCAACTTCTCAGGAAAGTTCTCAATCATTCTCCAATGGTCCTCGCCGTCCTCCTAACTGTCAGTTATGCCGAACCGATGGGCACTATGCAAACAAATGCCCACGTGTATCTTCATTTGCATCTGCCTCCAATACCAATGAGGATATTACTCAAGCCTTTCAAGCACAATGTCATGTCACCACAGAAGCTCCTGATTGGTTAGCTGATTCCGTGGCCACCACACACATGACCAACTCCACGGGTCCTCTTCATAATACCATTCCATATACGGGTAATTCTAAAGTGGCCTTTAGTAATGGCAACTTTTTACCTATTTCTCATACGGGTCAATTTTTTTTAAAACAAAAACTTATCACTAAAAGATGTCTTGATTATTCCCAGTTTAACCACAAATCTATTATCCGTAAGTCAATTAACCACCTATTATCCCGTTGATGTCTTATTTTTACAACCTTTCTTTACTATTCGGGACCGGAAAACAAGCCAACCTCTCGCCCAAGGTCGGTGTGAAAACGGTCTCTATGTGCTTCGGGGTGGAAATCTTGCTTTTGTTGCTTCGCTTTCTTCCAATAAAGCTTCATTAGAATTATGGCATAAACGTTTGGGCCATGTTGCATTTGACACTATTTCTATTTTAAAGAAAATTGGTTGTTTATCATTTACTTCTATTTTACCTAAGCCCAATGTTTGTTCCCATGTCAACTTACAAAGGCTCTTAAAATGCCTTTTGATTAAATGAAAAAACGTGCTTCAAACCCTTTGGATCTTATTCACTGTGATTTGTAGGGTCCTTCACCTGTTATGAGTGTTGATGGATATAAATATGATGTTGTTTTTGTTGATGATCACGCGCGGTTCTCATGGCTCTATTCACTTAAAACGAAAAATGGTTTTTTACTCTGTTTTATCCACTTTCTTACATTTTGTACCAACACGATTTTCACGAAAGGTTAAAGTATTTCAAAGTGATGGTGGTGCAGAATTCATAAACCAAAATGTTCGTCAGATTTTTTATGACAATGGGACCTTTCATCGCTTATCTTGTCCTTACACAGCTCCACAAAATGGTAGAGCCGAAAGAAAACACCGTCATATTGTGGAACCAGGCCTAACAATGCTTTTCATGCTCATGTACCCGCCACTTATTGGGTTGAAGCTTTTAGCATAACCACCTATATTATCAACTGTTTACCTTCCGCGGTATTAGATAACAAATCACCATTTGAGATTTTATTTTATACCTCACCGGCATACACCAATTTTCAGGTTTTTGGTTGTCGGGTTTACCCGTATCTTCGTGAATGTGCTCCTCACAAGTTAGCTCCTCGAAGTATTCCGTGTATTTTCAAGGGTTATGCAACCCAATACAATGGTTGCAAATGCTTAGACATGCAAACCTCTCGCATGTACGTCACGCGCAATGCTTGTTTTGATGAAACCTTTTTCCATATGAGGGTTGCTTTTTTTCATCCAGCTTACTCACTCTTTCCTTGTCTGCCTATCAAGAGGATGATCCCATACTTTTTCCATCTTCTATGTAAAGTCCTCCCCAAAATGCCCCTGCCAAAACTCAACCTTCTAATTCATCTTCACATCTGTGTCCTCTGTGCAAAGATGACTCTCATGCACACACTACTTCTTATGCACCTATTGATATACCTACAACACCTTTATCCCCTGCAACTTCTGCCACCAACACGCCATCCTCAACTCCAATCAGCCCCTCTCAACCCTCATCACATTTAGCCACATTAAACCCAACCCCACCTTCTGCCTCAACTCTAATCGGATCAACCCCGCATACCGATCCCTCCCCGTCGCCAACTCCACCACAGTCAATTTTTCCCAACCGGCTGCCCCATTAATCCCAACCCCGCCACCACCATAGGCCCATCCCATGATCACTCAGTCAAAGGTTGGCATCGTCAAACCTAATACCAAACATCATGCTCACCTTGCTCATCTCATGCATCACCATATCTATGCAGCTTTGTTTGCTACGTCTAATCCTAAAGGATTTCGATGTGCTTCCAAGATCCTTTATTGGATGCATGAGGAAATTAATGCCCTTCAACGAAACCATACTTGGAGTCTCGTGCCTCAACCATCGGCTAACATCGTTGGTTCCAAATGGGTATTTCGTACAAAGTACCACTCTGATGGATCTATTGATCGACATAAAGCTCAACTTATCGCTCAAGGGTTCACTCAAATCCCAGGACTTGACTTTCCTCAAACTTTCAGTCCATTGTAAAAGCTTCAATGGTTCGTATCGTTCTATCATTAGCGGTTATCAACAATTGGCCATTAAATCAGTTGGATGTCAACAATGCCTTCTTAAACGGGTCCTTAACCGAAACCGTTTACATGGAACAACCACCGGGCTTCGTCGATTCGGCATTGACCAATCATGTGTGTAAACTACATAAATCTCTTTATGGTCTAAAACAGACACCCCGAGCTTGGTTTCAATGATTAAGTTTGTTTCTTGTTACTTATGGTTTTTCGTGTAGTAGAGCCAACACATCATTATTATTTTTTATAAAAAAGATTGTCTTATGTATCTCCTAGTTTATGTGGACGATCTCATTCTCACCGGTAATAAACCCGTTATGCTTACCAAATTTATTAATCGTTTACATAACGAGTTGCCATCGAGGATTTGGGGTCCTTAAATTATTTTTTGGGTTTGGAAGTTGTTCATACAGAAGGTGGGTTGTTCATTAGTCAAGCAAAGTACGCGCATGGCATTCTTACTCGTGCGGGACTGGTTGATACCAAACCTGTTCCCACACCACTTGCTACTACCGACTCATTCACCTCCTCCAGTACACCTTTCTCCGATCCTACCTTTTATCGCTCCATCGTTGGGGTGTTACAATACCTGACAATTACCCGACTCTCGACCCTTTCTTATGATGTCAATCAGGCATGTCAGTTTTTGCATGCTCCAACCGAACATCACATTCAGCTCGTTAAGCATATATTAAGGTATGTTAAGGGGACAATCTCACATGGTCTTGTATTTCAACGCCCGAAGCGTACTACTATTTTAGGATACTCATATGCCGATTGGGCTAGATGCATTGAAACACGACGTTCGACATATGGCTATTCTATTTTTTTTGGAGGCAATCATGTTTCGTGGAGTGCCAAAAAGCAACCCACGGTTTGTAGGTCCAGTTGTGAGTCGGAATATCGGGCCATGGCTAACACCGCTTCTGAAATCATTTGGATTACACACTTGCTACTTGAGCTTCATGCTATACCACCGGATAGACCTACACTACTTTGTGATAATCGTAGTGCCTTATTTATGAGTCAAAATCTCGTTTCTCACAAACGGGCTAACCACATTGACTTGGATTATCACTTTGTTCGCGAGCTCGTTATGTCTGGAAAGCTTCATACTCGCTTTATTCCTACCAAGCTTCAACTAGCTGATATCTTCACAAAGAGTTTGTCGAGACCTCAATTTGAACACTTTTGGGAGTTACTTCGTGTTCGTTCACCGCCGTTTCGCTTGAGGGGGGATAATAGACGGTAAATATTGCAATCCCAGTAATTTTTCTCAATCCCGTTAATTACTCTCTGTGACATAATTGTATTCATTGTATTGATTTTTTCCTTTCTTGTATTATATTGTAAATGATGATTATATATTAATGCATCTCTCTCCCAATTGGGTAGAGAAACATTCCACTTACATGTTTATTAATATTGAAGATATAATTTTTGTGTGAAGGGGCTTGCCTGGAGCGTAGGAGGATGTTGCTAGTATAGAGGCTTCATATTACCTAAGAAACTTATTCTTAAAATTGGTTCGTAACTTTAAATTGCATATTGCATTATAAATGGCGTTCACATTAATTCCCTGTACGTAGTATATTGTTCGTGGTCATTTGTTCATGGTCATTTCTTTACATGGTCATGCATATTGAAACAAACACTATTTTATATGGTGGTGGGAAACTTTAAGTTTTGATAATCTGTATTGAAATATTTCAATCCAAGGCGATTCAAAGTTATCAGGTAATAGCAAGGGCAACAACCGAATTGCTAGTAGTACTGTCCGTGATATGTTTCCAGAGATTAAAGATGTTCCTGCAGATTCCCTTAGTCCAAGCCCAAGTTTGAAAGAATATAGGTTTGATGATCTAAAGACAGCTACAAGAGATTTTAGTCAAGATTTTTTCTTGGGTGAGGGAGGTTTCGAGGAGGTGTTCTTAGGTTGGGTCGACAAGAAGACGTTAGCCCCTTCAGAGTATGGTGATGGAATTGATGTGGCTGTTAAACGGCTGCGTCAAGAAAGCAATCAAGGGTATGCTGAATGGCTGGTAAGTATCACCAAATGTACATCAACTTACACCTATATATAATTGTTATACATAAGGTCCGGTTCATCAAGTGGGTCTATTTGGTCATGTAATCCACACCCGAACCCGATGACCTGCCGTGAGCCCATGACCCGGTCATAGCCACATATTTGCCCCATGGAACATGTTTCCTATGTTTCACGTTCCATTAATTAGTGTTGGTTATTACCGTAAATTATGGGGTCATGTTTGAGTTAGTTTCTTTTGTGTTTATTTCCTATATGTACTAGAATTTTAATCAGTGAAGTCGGTGATGTTTATGATGAAAAACTATTGTATTGATTTATCTTGGGAGAAAGAGGTAGATTGGTATGTGTCTATGCTAGTTCAACCTTGGCAAGTTGGATGGTGTTCTTAGACCCAAGTCTCTAACTGTGGTGGGGTATTTGTATCCTTGGCTGGAAATCTGTTGCCGTGTATCTGCATCACAAACTGACCTTAGATCTATCCTTTTCTACCATTGAATTCGAATTCTAAGAGTTTCATATCCGTTATCAGTGACTTCCTATCGATAATGAAGGCCAGAAATTTTAACCTGATAGAAAACATAAGACTCTATAACTCTATATTGAGGCTTGTGGAGTATCATTTGTTAGCGGAAGCCGGTATCACAATCGTCGTCATCGTATTTGTGATCGTGTTTCTGTGTTTGAAGTGTATGTTCATATATATGACATATGACAGTTAATTCACAAAACGATAGACCAAAAAGTGGATATTATGTATTGAATATCTTGGTGCATGTAAACGCTTACAACGTGGTATATATATATACATGACGGTGGGTAACCGTTTCCTAACCGCTACGACGGTTATATAACAAACTTTATTATATGTTACCCAACATAATATCTAATCTATGTTAATTACAATAATAACCTAAGTATAATACTAAGTTTAATTTATCATCTAATATCATTTTACTTACATAGTCTCACTAGCTTGGTTATGTACATTAACACTCTAGTTCAAGTGAATGTTTCAAGCAACATTCTGTAAGCACTTTATTTACGGGTTTCTTCTAACATTTATACAACCTTGGTTAATATTAAACAGACCTATGGTAAATCTACAAATTGAACAATAGCTTTTTTGTTATGTTTGGATGAAGAATAATGTAAAATCATAAAGTTACAAGGCTCAACTAGGAGTCTCTTGCATACCACATAGAACAATATATATATACTATCTTATAATACATATAAGGAGGATGAAATAGTAATTTCACCAAAAACTCTTAAATCTAAGAGTTTTACAACTCTTTAAGCTTGAGGTACAACAGGTAAAGCATATAGATAATGGCGGGATTCAGAATTCAAAAGGAGATTGGGGTTTAATAATTTGAGAATCCAAATCAGATGAATAATACTCTCATTATTCTTTCTTTTGCTCTGTACTTTGTGGGCTCGCAATCCTTGAATTAATTGCAGATCGTAAGGTAAATACTCCCAATCTCGATATCTACATTAATTTCTTCATCATAGATCTTGTTCGATTGCTGCTAATAACCGGCAATCAAGATGGTGAGAGCCTCGTGGTTGATGGTTGTCGGAAGACATTAGGGTTCCGGTGGTTGGTAGTGAGTTGCTTGTTTCTAATTCAACTGACAAGGTTAGCTTATTCACCATTATCAGTTAAGCAAGTGTTGTTTTGTTGCAGATGGAAATCTTCCAGTTTTCTTGGACCTTTAGGGTTTAATTCTAACGGAGTTGTGGTGGCACCCAGTACTAATAAGTTTAAGCAAGTTGGGGTAGTTCGTTTATCTGCATCTTCTTCTTCAGGTTTTGTTTAATTCATTGCAACTGATGCTAAGGTATGATGATACTATTAGATGTAATGAATTAGAATAATGCAGAAAGTGTAATTTGGATGCTTCTTTTATTTCAAGCCCTAAAAAAACAATCAGATCTTGTTTCGGTGCATGTCTAATTTTAAGTTTCAAGGAGTTCACATGTCGCTAGAGACAGCGAAATGAAGCTACAGCTTTAGGGCCTCATTTTCAAAGGTCTCCAATTTCCAAAACAAAACTAACCATTTTACATTTGTAATTTGGGATTTGGATGTGATGATAATGTATATTTGTTAATTAATATTTAATTAAGAACATATTTGAGCCTAAATTCGTTATCTTGGGCCATTTTTTATGACTAAAAAATCTCATGCCAAATGGCAAAATCGAACTGATCCTAAACATATAACCCTAAAAACTGAAACTGAACTGCTTTTAGAAACTCAAAACCAAAATCGTGGTTTTTGCACTATATGCATACCGAGAAAGAGGTCATGCTATACACACAAACTGAAACTGATCTGAAACGAAGCTTTAAAACCAAAAGCGAAACCAAAAACTATAAAACGAAAAGGGGACCATAACTAAAAATTCGAATAAAATTAAACTGAACTGAACTGAAACGAAGCTTAAAAACCAAGAGCGAAACCAAAAACTGATTAAAGTCCCAAATTAAAGTTATATTGGTGCTATGGTCCATTTCTTGAAAGTTGCAAAGTAACTGTCCATTTTTTAAAAGTTGCAGTATGACATTTTAATTATAATAATGGATTTTGTTTATTTAGGAATCACTTACCAGTCACTGTCCAGGTAAATTGTACTTCTTTTTTTTGCGACTTCAATATGCATTTACTCGATTTTTATTTATTTATTTTTATTTTGCTGTTTGGAGGCGCTTGTGAGCTGATTTTTTTTAGACAATTCACTTGGCGATACAGATGACAAGGCTATTGATCAAGTTGCTGCAAATACAATTCATCCAAATGACATTAGAAAGGTAATTGGATGAAATATAAAGACCTGGTGTTGCTTTGTTTTTAATCTCCAACTCAATCAAGTTTAATTTTATTGTTATTTTTGTTCTCTAAAAGGATTACCTAAAATTTTTTAAGTTGAAAAGAGGCATGTTATTTTTTTCTCAAAGCTTATAAGAATATCCTGTACGGATTAGAAAATGTTTTCTACTTCAAAACTGACAGAAGGGTTCATTATATTGGGTCGTGCACGGTCAAAAACAGGCTTGAGTCATGACGGGCTGATTTACAACACACAAAATTTGGTCTGGGTCGTGTTACCAGGCAAAAATAGGTTCGAGTCATGACGGGTTCAGTTAATTCAGTTAATAGGTTCGAATTTTTTCACAGTTATGAGTTGGGTTCAGTTAATTCAGTTTGATCATGCCAGCTAATTCAGATTCGACTTAAAATTTTTAAAAATATAACAATTTGTCACGCGAGTTGCATAATATTTATGGTTTGTCTGAATTTTAACTTATTCTTTGCAGTTAATGATGATGCATTAAAGAGAATATATACAAATATGACATATCAAGTCTTTATACGGTAGTTATTGTCAAATGAGCGAGAAGCCGGGAGTAATTAGTTAAATATTTTTAGAAAACACATTTTATATCTTCTTGAGAAGGCCGGGAGATGCAACCGAAGCTTATGCATCTACTGATAAAGCTGCAATTGAGCTTAACTGCAAGTATGTTCTTATCCTTTTGTCTAATTTTGTAACTCTTTTAGTGTATTTAATGTATTAGAAAATGGTTAGAAATATAAGGCTATGTCAGTTTTAATGTTAGTTTTATTAAAAATATAAAACTTTGTCAGGCGAGTTGCATAAAATTTATGGAAATTCGGTTTTTGGGAAAACAAAGACCGAACTCTTGCTTTTGAGTTGGGGGTTTGGCTAGGTCAGTTTTGATGTTAGTTATTAAAAATAATATAAAACTTTGTCAGGCGAGTTGCATAAAATGTATGGTTTTATTTGATTTTTACCTATACTTATATTCAAAGTTTTGATTACGCATGCCTGCTAGATCTTTGCTTTGTATTGTAATTTGCATTTGCTCTAGGTAATTAGAACATTGAAGGTTGTTTTGCTTCTTTTGTTAGTCTTGATTGACTTACTCTTGACCCGTTTAACACTTTTCATTTTTGCTAATTTTTAATTATACACATGAGCTTTATGTACAAGAAAAACTGTTGAAATGACTTTCTCTATGACAATTAAAAAGGATATTTCATGGGCTCTCATGAGAATATAGGAAACATGTGTGTGATTTTGATGTTCACCCATTGTTGCACAATTACCATGAAGAAGCGACAACAAAATCTAGAATAACCGGCATACACTAGAAAAAACACAGAGGCAAACAAAATAATTAGAATGCTCACGATGCAAGCGAGGTACAACATCATCAGTTGTAGATTGATTTGAAACAAGAATATGTGTGACTCATGGGAGGAAGAAGATTGCATGTTAAAGAAGAGGCTAAATTGATTGATTTGTAGAATATATAGATGGATATTTGTTTGAACTCTCTATGCAGTATTTATTACATGTTGCTTTTTGAAATATCATTGTTATTTGAATTATGTAATTGCATTGTGATGGATTTATGTGTTATTGCAATACATACGGCATTTCGGAATCACGCATCCACCATTGATTTTAACCTTTTAATTTCATGATAATTGACTCAATTGAAGCTACCATACATTCATGGGGAAGACGACTTTTTATAATGATAGGAGTTGCTTGTGGACTCACATATATGCATTCCACAAACCTCATATATACATCGCGGTGTAAAAAGCATTGATATATTACTGGATGAGGTACACTCTTAAGCTGTTTATGACTAATAGGATCAAACCACTTGAGATTTTGCCTCTATGTCATCAAATTAGTTAATCACTTATTTAATTACTCTTTTTTATTTCAGGATTTTAATGCAAAACTAGGGGATTTTGGATCGGTGAAATATGGCCCCGGAACTGGGAAAACACATATTACTACACTTGTTAAGGGGTCCTCTGGTTATGTGGACCCAGAGTATTACAAGACTGGTATGTTACTATACTATAAAGTGAATTGCTTGCTTTTTTAGAAAAACCGAGTTCATTTGTTTTAAAGTAAACATTATAGTTTAGTGATAGCTAAGACCTTTCATACAGGTCATTTGACTATGAAGACTGATATCTATGGTTTCGGAATGGTGGTGTTGGAAAGCATAACAGGCAGACCCGCAATCTTTTTTTCTAATGATGAGCCGCAGACCTTGGTCAAATGGGTCAGTGATAAGGACATTTCAAATGGAAGACAGCTAAAGAAAATAATGGATCCATGTCTTGAAGACAAGTACCCCCTTAAAGGTGCTTTCAAATGCTTTGCACTTGCAGCAAGATGCCTTGCAGACAACCCCAAGGATAGGCCTTCAAGTAAAAAAGTTCAGAAGACTTTGGAACATATATATGCTCTTTACAAGTAAAGCAACGAATAACCATGCAACATAGCCCCTAGACAACAAATATACTTGAAATATGGTTTATCTGTGTTAACAATAGTTCCCCAACTAGCCGTTCAATTAAAAGATTAGATGATGTACTTACATGAATATGTATATGAATATGCAGGGCCAACTCAATATATGCGGAGACCTAAAACTAAATAAAATGTTGAGTCATTTTTTATTTTCTTATTATTTTTTTGTATGCGTATAGCACTAGTGAGTATCTAAACACCATGGAATATGGATTATATGCAATGATAATGGATATGAGACATTCCTCCTTAGCTTGTGGCCCATGGTTATTAATTTTAAGAAAAGTCTACTTCCAAAAACCCATAATACATAACCCCTATTAAAGACGGATGTCTTATAAAACTGGAGGCCTAAAGCGTCGGCCTGATTTACTTTACCCACAAGACGGCCTGTGAATATGAACATGAAATTATCTTACATAATCTACTATTTGTTATAGCACACATAATAATTTGGTGATTTGATTAAGCACTCTATTATGTCATCTTCACCATTGCAACCCATAAACCCCACTAAGCCATTGTTATAGCAATGTGTAGCCAGAAATATATTACAATTCTCTACTCCACACTTAACAATTATATGGTATCCGGTTTTCCTTCCATTAGTTGTAAAGATTGAGCATATATTTGTTCCAAACTTTGCAAAACTTCTTTACTTGAAGGCCTATCCTTGGGCCGCTTTGCAACACATCTTAATGCAAGTGTAAAGTATTTGGAAGTACCTTTCAACAGGTACCTGTGTTTAAGACGTGGATCTATTATTTTCTTCAATGTTCTTCTATTTGATTTAAGAAGACTTGCCCAATGCACCAACTGCTTTTGCGCTTCAGGCCGGTTGTTATCAAATGCCCTTTGGCCTGTTATACTTTCCAACAACACAACTCCTAAACCATATATGTCATTCTCTGTAGTCAAACGACCTGTAAAAATGAAGGGTGTTCAGGATCACATAATTATGATGTTTTAAGATTATATAAATATCGGTATTGGTAGCTTGGTATAACTATAGAAAACAAACCACTGTTCTTGTAAAACAAAACTACAAATTATAGACCAAAAGCGACAACCACAAATGTGTACTTATTAAAAAACGCAGTTTGGTTTATTAGGTGTGTAGTAACACTTCACTATGCACACCGTTGAAGTAATACTCTGGGGCGGCATAACCACAGTTTCCCAAAACCCTTGTGCTAACAAAGGTTTCCCAAGGTACATAGACATATTGCTCCACAAAGCCTGCTAGTTTTGCATTAAAATCCTGGAATAAAAAAGAATAAAAATAAGTAATTAACTAATTTGATGGCATTAAAGAAAAAAAAATCATAAGTGGCTAGATCACGAACACAAACATGTTCTTTTTTAAATAAACGAACACAAATACAAAATATGTGTTCGATTAAGCGTCCGTGTTCGTGTTCGTTTAAAGTTAAATGAACGAACACGAACACACCCTTGTTCGTGTTCGTTCGGTTCATTTACAAGCCTTATCACAACCATCAATGAAATCTTAAATAGATATAGAGTACGTACTTCATCCAGTAATATATTAGTGGTTTTCAAATCACCATGTGTGATATGCTTTGTCAAATGCAAATATGTGAGTCCACGGGCAACTCCTATCATTATAAGAAGTCGTGTTCCCCATGAATGTTGTTCGGCGATATTAGATGCATCTGAAAAATTATTCATCTCACGTATATAGCTACTTTACTGCAATGACTAAATTATATATCAAGAAAATAAAGGAATCACGATTTACTAGCGAATAACAAGCGATCAAGACTTTTGTTCGGCATATACTCGTAAACAAGCAAATGTTCATACTCATGGCTATGGCTGCAACACCCCAAGAGTCTAATGATATTAGGATGATCCAGTTGTCTCAACAAGTTCACCTCTGCCTGAAGCAGAAATTTGTGTAAGTTACATTTAGCGAAAAGATTCATAAAACATAAGAAAGAAAATATTAGTAGTGTTCTACCAAGTATGAACTAAATTCCTAAGTTGCAATCACAAAAAAAATATAGATAAAGAAAATAAACACATACTATATAGCTATGTCTGCTATCAAATGCTATGTAGTATGTACCCATAAATGTGTTTATTAGGTACCTAGTTGTACAACTAAGTATAAGGTTACAAAATATATCAAGGAGAAAGGTTTCCACAAAGTTTCGTGAATACTTGCTTATATTGGAAAATGTAGCTAAAAAACTGCTTAAACATATAAATTATGATTTTATGTGGAAATGCATCGCATAAACACATGAATTACAAGGCATTTAAACCAAACATAACAGAAAAAAAAAAGTTTGTAGTTCTAAGGAGCAGACAACACAACCAATTGCCTAGCATAAGTCTGTCAAATGTTCAGTGTTAAGCTACTTGCTCGAACCGTAGGCATGCTAGTGGAAACCACAACTAAACTGCTCACAGCATGATGCATAAGGTACTCACTAGATGTAGAGTATTTATATATATCTATCACCAATTAAGCTAGCTGCTAGTGAGACTTAGTAAATGTAAAAGTATTCGACTACATTTGAACTTAAAACTTAATCTTAATGGATGGGAACCCTCAGTTTATACATAAAAAATATGAAAAACAAAAACTAGAAACACCCAAGAGAAGCCTAACTCGGGCCCGTAGGCTAAACGCCTAAACAAATATAAAACGTACTTATGAAAATACTAGAAATATAAGAGCACATATATTAATCGTATCCAGCATTTTGCAAATAAATTTAAACAAATGATTGGAACTCGAACAGGAGATTGGTAGAAATGGCAAGCAAGAAACCAGTTTAGGGGCAGCAAATCGGGTCAAGAGCAGAAAACCAGGTCTGGAGCAAGAAACCGAGACAAGAGCAGGAATCCCAAATCAGAACAGGAGCAGGATGATGGAACCCCGAAAATAAAATATTAATTTGATAGAAATAAAAAAGAACAAGGATAGTTGGCCCGCTTCGAGAAGGGCTAGTCTCCGATTAATCCGATTCGAGAAGGATTAGGTCTTCGATTAAAAAGGTATAAAAACCCTTAATTTGATAAACCTAAACATTCATATCCATAACGTAAAACATGAACACTTATACAGACACAATTTATTAAAAAATAATGCGGTTACTTAGACCCTTCGTCTGGCCTGCCCATAGTTAAAACACAAATAAATGTAATGTCTACACTCAAATATCTTGTTTTCGTTATAGGTATAGATTTACACTTACTATCCATTCAGCAGGTCTTTGAGAGCTGTTTTTGTTTAGCCTTTTAACAGCAACAGCAATTCTAACACCTTTTCTTGGAGGGACTAATGTGTTCGGCTCAACCCAACCTAAAAACACCTCTCCAAGATCTCCCGAGCCCAAGAGCAAATCTGGACTATACTTTCTTGTGGCTTTTACTAAATCTGAAAGCTTAAATTCGTTCACACTTTGTCTCAGGCTTTGACAATCTACAGAAGCTTCTTTCAACTCAGGAAGCATATTGTTGCCTTTGATATTACTTGAATCACCTTGGACTGAAATAGATGAATACAAAGAGATTATAAAAACTTAAGTATGCAACTTCAGTCGACATATTTAAATAAACAATTTCAGGTAATATGGAGTCTTTATTCGAGCATACATCCCCCTACCCTCGATGCAAGAGTATCACCTCGGAGGCATGGATATACATATATTTCGACGTACAACTTATATACTCTAATACATGAAACCAAAGAGAACAAATTAATCGTCAACACAATTGAAGAGGAGCTAGAAATACCAGGGTGATCTCCGTTGGAGGGGAAGGGAAGCATATCAACCATTCTATCAAATAGTGTTCTACTGCCTGTAGGTCGTAGCGAACTATTGAATCTCTGTTGTAAGTTCATTATATTATCAAGACTGGCCATGACCTCAACCATGGTAGGCCGTTGTTTTGGATTGTTATGCAAACATCTGTTAGCAAGTCGAACAAATTCCTTCAAACATTTTGAAGATATCTGATCCCTTATATCTGGATCAATTATTTGCTTTAATTTCCCTTCTCTGATACAATCTTGAGCCCATGGCACTAAACCCCATTGATCCTCACCAAGAGTTTTATCCAACAATACCACCCCAAAAGCATATACATCAGACTTTCTTGTTAGCATTCCAGTTTGATAATAACTGGGATCAATATACCCAAAACTGCCTTTTACACGTGTTTCGACATAAGTAGATGGCTGATTTGTTGGGCATGTTTTTGACAACCCAAAGTCAGATATTTTAGCCGCCCAACTTTCTTGTAATAATATATTACAACTCTTTACATCGCGGCCGTAGTCCATTCCGGTTTCGTTAGCGTAACCCGCAACCTGCATGCATCTATGCAGATTTTGAGTCGCCGAAGCCAAGAAATTGGGGTATGGAGTTTATGGAGATGAGCATCAAGTGTTCCATTGGGCACATATTCATATACAAGTATCTTCTCTTGTTCATGAATACAATAACCAATCAACGACACAATATTACAGTGTTGCAACATAGAAAGCATTTTAACTTCCGCCCAGAACTCCGTTGCCCCTTGATTTGACATGGGATCTAAACGTTTAATGGCAACAACCACAAGACTTGATCCATTGATTAGGTCGCCTTTGTAAACTTTACCAAAACCTCCACTCCCAATTACTAATGATGCATCAAAGTTTTCTGTTGCTGTCAGAATTTCAGTAAATTCAAAGTGACAACAGTGTTGTGACATTTGTATGGTGGAGGGTTGATCAGTACCCAAGAACATAACTATTGACTAATGGAAGTAAAAATTGAAATGGATTATGATGAATGAAAAAGGATTAGAGTACTTGCAACTTATGAGGTTTCTTCCTAGAAACAAAGGTGGACCTTTCTTTCCACTCAAAAAGTCATCACAATTAAATAAGTCATTTCTTTCCCTTTCATAGTCGTAGAGAAAAGTGCAATTTAAAAAAAATATATTTAATCATTTCGTGTACATTATTGTTTTGATAATGGGTTAACCATATAATTTAGTATAAAACGATTACAATAAAGTGGCAGGCAAACGGATAACAAGCTGCGCCGCAACTCCCTTTTGAATAGCAAAGCCAATCCTGCATTAATACATTTGTAGTTATTTGTAGTTAATGGTTTATTGGTAAAGGCAAAACATTAAACTACAAAGACTATACGGAGCGCATGCTATACTTGTAACATCCAATATTTTCCGTATCAATTAACCGGACCCGTACTAACATTCGGGTCTTGGTTTATAAATAAAGGTTTATTTTACTCATGTGTCATGTGTTAGTATCGTTACAGCTCGTCATTGAAGTATCTTACAAATCATGTTTTAGCAATTATAATCAATTATAACAAACTATATTTGTGGTGGAAGCCCACCTCGCCACGCCACACGACGAGGATGGCTGGTGAGGCCGCGTAGCGCGACGAGACTGCACCAGCAGCTGGTTTGTTGTTGCTTCAAGTTCAGCTCGTTTATGCATCGTTTAAGCTTGTTATGACTCGATTATCCACTAAAACTCATCCTAATCCTTTCTAATGTTTATATCACTGATTCTAGAATACTCTCCATCGATTTCTAACTATAATATACAAAATTTATCATCATCCGTGGGATAATTATCAAGTTATTGTGTTCATCACCATATATTCAAGTTTTAAACGAATTATCGTTAGATTGTTGATAAGCATAAGTTATAAATCCGATTACCATATATACTAAGGAGTATTTTCGTTATTCTCGGCTACTCAACTCGTTACTTTCAATTATTTTCACGAATTCAAAGTGTTCTTCGTTGGTTGGCTTTCAAAAGCTAAAGTTCTTAATTTTCTCGATTTCTCCTAGTTCTAATCAGAATTACGGGTAAGTTTGTAAATCAAAGTTGTTCTAGTTCATCATAGAATCAAAAACCCTCATTCAGTTAAAGGACTGAGGGGTTAACATATCCAATTTAATCAAATTCGTTTTAGGGTTTATGTAAGTAAAATTTGGAGATTTTGCAATTAACTTATATTCTGGTCAAAATTAGATTTCGGTTAAAAAGACTTTTATGTTTATTTTCACGTTTTACATGTGACAAACCAGAAACCGAACCCGTTTTCACTGTTCAGATTCTGACCCGCATCAGCTCGCTTAAAACTTGTTTTCATCATAACTCATAAACCGTAAATGAATTTAATACAATTTCAGCTGGACTATTCTCGGTTTTAATCATATTTCCATGTATTAAATTTATAGGTTGTTTTGTGTCAGATCATTCAGCTCGCTTATTTTATTTGTTTATTTTCTTTCGCTCGCCAACCTTCTAAGGTGAGTAATTCAGACAATCAGACCCCTCTTTTTCATATTTTGTTTTTGGGCGTAACATGCGTACCATATACATCAAAGTTTATTATTTACATCTATACATTATCAACCACAATTTGATATTATGTGTTTATGAATTTATTGTCCATCGATGATGTAACATCGAGAAAATTTCGAGTTCAAATTGATAACTTTCCAAAGTCTAAGGATCAAAAATGTCAAAATTCCAAAACTTAGGGTTTAAAAAGGAAAATTCTGTTTTCTTGTCCAATCGCGATACGCGACGGGACAACGGACAAGCCCATCGCGTATCGCGAAGGGCTTGGTCAAAAGCTTCTGGAAGAGTCAATAGCGATACGCTATCGTTGTTGAACCAACATCATCGCGTATCACGATGACGTGGTCTGACACACTGTGACACGTGTGCCACGTGGCAGACGATGACACAGAGTGTCGCCACGTGGCAACACGTCCGCCACGTGTCAACACGTCCGTCACGTGTCGCCACGTGTCAACACGTGGCACAACACCTGCCACGTGTCGCCACGTGGCAGGTCTACGTGGTGACTCAGGCTATCGTGTGCGTTTGTATCTAAAACATGAGACTAAGTGTCTCTAAATCATTTATAAACAAGGGTATAAATACTGGCCTCAGGCTATCGTGTACGTTTGTCTGTATCCTTTCATATATGGTTGGCACATCACACCTGGTCACAATTACGCTCGCCTGCGGGGAGTATGACCTTGTGTATACGTATAGGCACTCAACTAGTCGAACGCTGCGGTGTTTCGCTGGGGAACCGAGTATAGAGACTTGAGTTTATAAATTGTATGTTTTAACTTGATTATTCCTAAGCCACATTGGGCCGGGACCTACGTAGTCCCGAGGGGTGATTAAGTAATGAAAATATTTTTAGCGTCAGCATATTCACCAGCATTCGTTGCTGACGTATTTTCTTACATTTTGCAGGTGATCAAAGTTAGCGCTTGGAGGAACGAAGTGCTCAAAAGATATCTGATGGCTCGGATCTATTTTGTATAAACTTAAATTATTAAAATGGTGGTTTGTAATTAAAAACAAGTAATGTTTTTGTTATAACTTAAAACGGGTATTTTTTAATCTCGTCTTCTGTAATGTAAATATTACACTTTAAACCCACAAGTATATAAAGTCTTCCTCTATTAAACGTAACTCTGATTTATTTAATATTGTGGTACCAACATATGTGTCATACGCCTAGGCCGTGGTCTGGGGTGTGACAGATGACATGATATATGATTATGTGTTTATTTTATTGTTTCGCGTTTGGGCCACCCCGTCCTCATCTAATACTCATACATTACCCCGGTAAGCTGGCTTTGTGCTAGACCGAAAAGGTCCACACTATTTTATCTGGTAATTATTATATATCATTAATGTTGTAGTTGTTTATAATTTCATACGAGTTGTTTGTTTACAATATAAATATATAACAAAACTTGTGTACTGCTCACTCAACTTTATGCTGATCAAACTCTATTCTTACGCGTGCTACAGGTTTTCTAGCTTTGGATGAAAGATGTTTAAAGCAAGTTGATGATACATTTAAGATATCAACAAATAGTTTTCTTGGAATTTAATTTGAATTTTTGTTATAAGGATAATGTTTACTTAAATTTTATGATGTACTTTGATTATTTCAATTAAATAGATAATTATGGTCACTATTTTAATTATAGTGTCTTGTGAGCTATTGTGCAATCAGTTGCGCCCCGGCATTCCGTAGTATGCTGGGGTGTGATAGATTGGTAACAGAGCCTAAGGCTATAGGATATGTGGTTAGAAAAACGACTTAGTAGCGTGCTTAGATTCCCATACGTGCTTATGTGCTACCCTAATTGTTTTAATTTATTTGATCGCCTAAGCTTATTTAATTAATTAATTATTTATTTATCTTTAGAAAATTGATGTATGCACAAAAAACTCAGAGGTTTATCCTCATCCTCAAAAAAATCAAACTTTAGATACATTTATTTTTGGGAAATTTTTTAAGAATTCCCTCGATTCTTTCATTCTTCCTTAAAGTATGGGTATGTGTGACGTGTTTTCGTAGTAACTGGAAGGGGGAGAATGTGATGAACGAACCCTGGCAAAACGATTCCAAGAATCAAAGGGAAGATGTTATTCCTTTCATGAGGTTTAAATATGAACCTAGTATTCGATCTTATAGGCCAAAGTGAAAACGTATCCCAAAACATTAAGTAGTCTAGTGGTTATCTTGAAAAAAGATAACTAAATCCCTCGTTTATAGCCGAATTCACGGCGACACGTGGCTAAACTCGGTTTTTCTTATTATTGTTTTGTTGACTGAATGAGTGAAGTAAAGAGGTGATTCCTAAAATACTTCAGTTGTTCACTTCATCCCCCTCATCTTGATTTTTATTTTTTTGTTTTGTTGAAGATCCATGGTGATTCATGGACAACCCAACACTCGAAATTTAATTTTGTTTCGAATTTCGATTATTTTATTGGATAAACATGGTGATTCATGAAAAATAAATCCAATCATCTATTTTAATTATTTTTATTTGTTAATTGAAATATGAAAATTCATGGTGGTTCATGGATGTTTCAATTATCCGATAAAATTTTCAAAATTTAACATTTTTTGAGTTCTTATTATTTAAGAATGTTTTAAATATTCAATCCTCAACCTCAATCACTATCACAACCTCAAAATAATGACCAAACTTGAATTATTTTATTTTCCTAACAACTTTATGAATTTTCTCATCTCATTAAATTTCATATTTTATCTTCATAAAATGTCTTTCGGTCGCTACGTTTGCTCCTCAAGAAATAGGAGGATCTTAAAGAAGAAAATAGCTTCCTACTTTGCCAAGGAGATGGCTACTATGCTCCCCGAACTTATGATCCAAATGCAAATTATAAATTCTGCTACCGCAAACCCCGTTGTTTTTTTCCGTCAAGCAATTTACCTATGCTAATCCTCCCCAATTTGTAGGAGATAATGATGCTACTATCCTCCTCCAATGGTTTGAACCCATGGAGAGCGTTTTGCTCCATTGTCAATGTCCCGAGGACAAGAATACCACCTATGCTTCAGTGTCTTCGAGATGAGTGCCTTTACTTGGTGGAACAATGAAAAATACTCCCGTGGAGCCGAAGTCGCCATGGCTATGTCGTGGGACGCCCTCAAGGAAATCATGCTCACAGAGTTCTGCCCAAAACACGAGATATAAAGATTAGAAGCCGAGTCGTGGGTGCATAAACAAGAAAGCGGTGACAGTGGCACCTACAACATTTGATTCCATGAGCTTAGTTTGTTAGTTCCCCATTTGGTTACTCTCTATCCCGAGCCATTGATAAGTACATAGGCGGGTTACCTCTACAAATCCAAGACTCCGTGTTGAGTAGAAACCCTTCATGATGTTGTTACCATTGCTGCTACTCTCACCGAAAACCACGTTAAGGCCGGAACCTTGACAAGGAAAGACTCAAAGAAACCCGTCGAGGAAACCATTGAGACGGCTAAGACCGTACCTCCAAAGGAGGTCAAGGCTGAATCATCCTCCAACCCTACCCATACCAAAAACTATCAACCCTCCAAACGTAGGAACTATGCCCTAACCAACTCAACTCCTACACAAGCCCATGATCCTCAAACCCAAATCAACAAGAAGCTTTACACCGGACGTGCATAAAACAACATCAAAAGTTACTCGGGTAACTTGAAGTGGGTTTGACTTTTGGAAAATCAAAGATGCAAGACACACCAATTAGAAATTTCATAAATTGAGTTGGGATAAAGCTGGTTGCAGCTAAAAGAAGTTCAATTTATTAAGGAATTGCTCCAGAGGGTGTTTCAATTCGTTTGAAATGGTCAATAGTGATTAAATGAGTTGGATAAGATTCAAATTTGCAATTAAGCTCACTTGATTATGTTTATTATCAACATATAATGCTTGAAACAGAAATTGTGGTCAATTAAATGCTTGGTTTAACTCAAAAACTCATAACAAACTCTGTTTTCAGTGTCGCGAAGGGCATTGATTGAAGCCTTCGTGATGCACGACCCAATTCAGTTGAGTTGCGGGTTTTATTGAGTCCGTCGCATGTCGTGAAACTTGAAGGATAGATCTTTTGCGATACGTGACCCAAACGATTTTTGGTTTTGACCTAGAATTGTCACGTGTCACGAAGGGAATAAGGGAACTCCTTCGCGACATGCGACAGACAAAGATGGTAGAAATTTTGGATTTTGACACTTCTAACCTCTTGACTTTATTCTAGGTGTACGAGTACCATACGCATACACAATCATCCGTATGGGCTATACAAATACATATACTCAACCCTATACTACTCCTAGTCTATTCGAACAGATAAAAACACAATAAATAAACCTGCAACCATGTATGCTAGTTTCCCTTTATAAACCTGTTTTCCAATGTTTTGAAACTCAGATTGGACCTACCAGTTCACCCGTTAGGACTGGGAGTAGCTCACATGAACGATTGATTTGCATAAGTTGGACCATTCTAATAGTATCGAACGATTTTGATTGAACCGGATTGCGTGACAACCGTTTAAAGATTGAGCTTAATATATATACAAAATAGGTATCGAACATGTGACCTTGGGTGCTGCCAAGCACACTAGAGTAAATGGATGTACTAAGTAACTACTTGTATAATGGTTGAATAGCATAAGCACTATAATAACTATAATTATTATTATTATTATTGTTATTATTTATAAATCAATTCCCCAAATCCCTTTTAAGTCACGCCGCTTGTTCACAATTTCAACAGATATTGCTTCGAAAAGCTTTTCAATCTTGTTCAGCCCTCCGTAGGTTCCTCTTCGTAGATTCCTCTTCCTCAAGATGTTTGTCTTAATTTACGCTGTGTTCCCGAGTCTCATTTAAAGAGGGGAGGGGAAGCAAATGAGAAGAAAATGTGAAGGAATCATGTTCCAAAGATTTTTTAACAAGGGGAGGGGAGGGGAGAGAAAAGGCTAAAAAACTTAAGTCCATATCCATCTGATAAGGTTCCTCCCTAAATGGGGCCCAGGACAAGAAGAAGAGCAGGCCTCGTAAGAAGAGCTCATCAAGGAAGGGTCAAGTCAAAGACAGCCTGGTGCCCTAGTTGATAAGATTCCTCCCTAAATGGGGGGCAGGACAAGAAGAAGAGCATGCCTCGTAAGAAGAGCCCATCAAGGAAGGGTCAATTAAAAGACAGCATGGTGCCCTAGTTGATAAAATTCATCCCTAAATGGGGGGCAGGACAAGAAGAGCATGCCTCGTAAGAAGATCCCATCAAGGAAGGGTCAATTCAAAGACAGTCTGGTGCCCCAGTCCAAACCCCGCTTTGACTGTGACATGACTAAGGAGATGGAATGACTGGGCAAACCAAAACGCAACTGGGTAAAGACCAAGAGAAAAAGACCTTTAGATCTTTTTATAATTTTTTGCAACTCTCCTCACTTATATAAGGGGAGAAGATTGACCATTTGAAACCATGTTCATATAACACCGAAAAACTTCACATTTGCATATTTAATTGTTTATTGGATCAGTCATTAATAGAGCATTATTCGAACTCTTTGTCAACTATATTATCGGTTCAATTAGGGTTCCAACATTGGCGCCATCCGTGGGACCTTAAGCTCCGGCAAAAGGTTTCCACCCACAGCCTCTAAATAATGGCCGACAACCACCACCAAATTCACCTACACAAAAACCCAGCCCTACTCTTAACTTCCATCGCCTCCGTAATCTCGCCGGAAAACAGTTCTTGGCGCTGCCCGTCCGCTGTTTTGGAAAACAAAAAAAAAACCCACTTCAGATTTTACGCCGTTATGTCCATTACCAGAATCTCTTTCCGATTCTTCGGAATATCCCATGAATTCAGAAATCTTGAGATCTTTTCTGGCGAGCCATGAAAAGTCAGACATGACTACCACTTTCGACCAACAGGATACATACACGTCTTCTCCTACTACTTTCAGCCATTACGGTGACATGCCACCACAACCACCACCCCCGGTTACATCGAACCAGCGGTGTCATTAAGTCCATAGTGCCTACAAGCACACATCCGTACCTTGAAGGCATGAAAGACACCGTTGAACTAGTGTTTATCAAGAATGAAGATGAAATAGACAACATGGAAGACGAATACATCACCGCGGAAAGACCGAAAATAACCACGGATTTCATATGAACCGACAGAGGAAGTACAAACATGTTCCGGTCCTTTCATGCAAACGATTAGATCTCTCCTTCTCGTGTATCTACGTGTATTCAGGTCCCAAATCTCTTACCTCCATACATTACAATATGTTAAGACCTTGCTTGTGCGTGACAAAGGTTCACATTACTTGGGAAAATTGTACAATAACCGTTTGATCAAGTTTTGAACTTCTTTAGAACAATCAAAACTAAAGTTTCATTTGGAAAACAAAAATAAAGTAAGAAAAAGCTTGAAAGTTAAGCTTCCTTATTTCTATTTTTTTGGTGAAAAACTACAAAAGATAAATGATGGCAGTATTATAGGTATCCACCCAAAAGATAAAAGCCTCGCACTTAAAACACTATATATATATATATATATATACATACATGTATATATATATATATTCTTGGGGTTACTTTCACTTAGCTACTCTGTAAGTTTTGTTCTCTCATGTACCATAATTTGTTTACATACAAGGATTTTATATATCCAATGAGTTTGGAATATCATAGACGTTGCGAGATGAAAGATCTTGTTTTTCAGAAATAATATTAATAACAATCATATGGTTACTAATGCTTACACATAAATTCTTTATAAATCCATGCGTATGACTTCTCGATTATGAGGAGCAGAAAACTTTTAAAGTAAATCTTATGGCTCTAAATGTTGATCTTTTGTTAGTCTGCGATAAAAGTTAGAGATTTTACTTATACTTTATACGCATGACCCTCTAGTTCGGTTTTTTACGTTAAAGTTCATTTTACGCTTTAAGTTCATTATTATTCTTACAAAGAAGGCCAACTGCATCTGCGAAAATAAAAAAGAAATAAATAGTTAAGTAGACTTGCATGAAATGTACAAGACACCACATTCAGTCATATATTAAAAAGGTTTAATTTTGGGCTTTAAGATGTAGGGTTAAATTTTAAGAAATAAAAATATTAGTGATCGAATATTACAGCTCATATTTTCATGAGTTGAAAACCTTGGGATAAAAAGACAAAAGAAGAAAGTCTTGTAAAGTGCCTATCAATCTATCATAGAGTGTGTAGGTAAGCTCTGTGCAAGGCATGTGATAAATTTTGGCTCTAAATAATATAATATATAATATAGTACACCTACTACTGTACTATGGTCAAACTCTAGTCAAGCTCTAGCATTATCCAATTAAAGAGATAATTCTTTAAATATTTTAGATAATCTATGAGTTAACTTTGTTTTTGACGAGGCAATGCATATACGATGTTTAAAACGAGTCCAAATGTTAATAATAAATAAATAAACAAGGAAACATTTTGAAAAAGATCAGAGTGCTTACAACCACTGTTGTGGTTACGTATTACAATAGTTAAGCTCCGACGTATGTGAATTAACCTATTGTTTAAGCGTGTTTATTAACTAATTGATGCTACAAACAAAAATAAATAGAAACTTTGCGAGTCCTTTTCTATATATATTGGGTCATGGTGTCAAAGCCTATATTCAGTTTATATTATACATCTTAAAAAAAAGTGCTTATTTCTCTCTAGTTTTAAAATGTTATGTTTTCTTTAGTTTATAACCAACAATATCGAGACCTTATACCATGTTATCTTTATTTTATTTCACACTAAATGTTATATATTAGTTATTGCTAGCTTGAGGTTAATACTAAAATAGTGCTTTCTATTATTTTCTCAAATGATTATGTTTGCAAAGTTAGTGTAAACTCGTATAAAAGTACACATTAGTTGGATAAATATAGTAACTAACCAGGGATAAACAAGACACGGACGACACATATGCTAAGGATAATAATAAACTAATACCAACAAATGGTACAACATAACCAGAAACAATTGTCAAATTAAAAATCATCTATAGTTATGAAATAAAGTGGTACAAGTTTTACGTATTTATACAATGGTGTGTACTTAGACCTCCCATGCGGGAGACAATTATTGGATTTATTGCGCAGGAAATCATGAGACGGATTTGAAAAACAAACTATTACGAAAGTGTCTTTTCAAGAGGGAAGAGTCCACCCGGAGGGACCACAAGTTTCTTCTAAAGGGGGGGCTAGGGGAGCAATCCCTATCTAAATGACCGCTGACATAAAAAGTCTTTTCCTTAAAGAGGGAAACTGATATACATGTATTTATACATCTCGGATCCCTTGTAAAGTTGTGTTTGTTTAATGTTTCGAGTTCGTTTTAGTTCGTGTTTTGGTTTATCTTTTATTATTTAGGTTTTGAGTCAAGTATTATATGTTTTTCATGTTTTATATCTTTTGGTGTCTTGCATGTTAAACTTAATTCTTTCTATCTTTTCATGCGAAGTTTTAAGTTCGTTTTGTTCATCATTGGTTACGTGATTGCTTCACTTAGAGTTTTTATTTATTGTCATGTAGATGATGGCTTGGAGAAGTAAGGGAAACAAGTTCTAGAAGATTATTTTTGTTACTTGGAGTTCAAGAAAGAATATTATCAAGATTTAACATGAATAAACAAGAAATAATAAAAAAATCAGAATTTTCCCTTTAGAGGGCGCCGCCGCCCGCGAAGGCTAGAGGCAATATGCCTTCGCACGGCGCCTAGGCCTTCTGGTCAGCCAATTTTGCAAGCCCAAGCCCGGTTATCGCTTATTTAAACATCTCTTGCAAAACCGAACCGGGGGAAGCACTTTTGGCAGCCGTTTTTGGAGATAGAAGACCAAGGTTTTGAAGGTTTTTGGAGGCTAGGAATCAAGGAGGATCATCAAGCTTTCATCCGGGTGTTCAAGGATCAATCGCAAAGGGTTTTATCGCTCTAATTTTTGTTCCTTGTTCATTATTTATCATGTCTTTCCTCTTTGTTTTTAATACTTGTTTAGGATTTTTTTCAATAATGATTCTAGGCTAGACTTCATGTCTACCTAGGTTTCATGAACATGTTTGAGACTTGATTCTTTCTTTGGACATATTTTTTATTATGGTTTCGTTGTTTTAATAGTAAAAGACTTGATTTTGCTTTCATGATGCATATGAATGTTTATTATCTTGATTGATTGTTAAGTATAGCTTCACATAGATCTTATATCTCTTGATTGTGTTCTTTAGATTTAGGGTTTATGTTTAATCATTACTTGGTTTTTGATTATTGTGATGGAATGGGCCCATTAGATCATAGAAGCTGGTTGATAGTTGGTTAGGGTTTTGAATGTTCTACTAAATTCCAATAGCTGTAAGGTGAGGAGTTATTCATATGTCTTGGTCAATTGCATGCTAGGATAGATAGTGACAATATTCTTGCTTAGTGTGTTGATCCTTGTCCATGATGCCGTGTTTAGCCTATCAAGTTATTTAGGGTTTAGTGTTTCGTGAGATTACTTGCTTTAGATACTATTAATTAACCCTATTTGATAACCGTGAGGAAATCAATATAACTGATTGCTTAATAATCTAATAATCATTCTTTGGGATGTCGTTTGATTCAGTCAAGGGTCCTTTAGGGTTTGTTAGATGAATACGTTTAGAAATCAGTTTCCATAATCATGTTATTTGTCCATTGCTTGATGATTCTTGAAACATGGGATTCTTACCTAGGTAGATTCCTTCTCTGATTGGTTTCGATATTGTGTTTAATTGCTTATTTCTTGTTTACTTGTTTATTTACTTTTCTTATTTAAATCCTAGTTTAAAAACCCCCTTTAAACATTAATAATAAATAGTCGTGTCGTAAGTCGATTCTAATTAATTAATTAACGTAACTTATAGAGTCCTGTGGGTTCGATATTCCAGACTTACTTAGCTTTAGTACAATTGACAGGTTCACTTGCCGGTGTTTTGTGTAGTTGAGTCTTAAGTCTAGTTTTTATTACTTGTTTAGTTTAGTTAATATTTAATTGACTGTTTTAAGCACATCAGAAACCTTGTCATTATTCACCGTCGAAGAATCACCACTAACTTGGGAAAAGCAAAACCAGTTCAAACAAATCATATCCAACCTTGATGGAACTGCTTTCAATATATGATCTTTGAAGCACCAAGACAACAACTTTTTTTCTAAAAAACTCGATCGGACAAGGCAAAAACCAAATTATTTGGGATAATATGAAGCCCATAAGCAATGAAGGAAGTGTCGTGTATAGAAAGTTACTTCAAAAAGTGTTATTTTCGTAATACCGTAACCGCAATATCTCGAAGAAATAAGCCCAACTTTATACAACGCTTCACGAATATCACAACGTCTCGCAATCCTAGGCACTCTCACAAGAAGAAGAATCCCCTTCCTGGGGTGACGTGTTTAAAAGGGGTCCCTTCCATTTATGCAACCCCCTTTCTACAACAACATTTCATATTGCAAGAGTTCTCTCCCAAGAAGAAAAATCCCCCGCATGAGGCGGGCGTATTTGAAAAGGGTCCCTTCCATAAGAAATGAACCCCCTTCCAACTGCAACATTTTGATATTGTAAGAGTTTTCTCCAAGGAAGAAGAACTTCCTTCCATAAGATGGGGTGAATAAAAAGTTCCTTCCACGAAGAAGGGATCTCTTCTTAAGACACATTCCACCTTTCAAGAGTTTTTCTCTGAAAAGAAGAATGCCTTTCCAAGGGATAACATGTTTGAAAAAGGTCCTTTCCATATAGAAGCGACTTTACTGCGAGGACTCATATTACAAGAATTTTCTTCAGAAGAATCCCCTCCCCAGAGAGGATGTGTTTAAAGGTTCCCTTCATAAAAGAGGAATCTCCTTCTCATAAAATATTTCATTTTGCAATATTTTTTGCTAAAGAGGTTCCATCCGCGAACAAAGGAAAAGCCTCCGGCAGCAATACTTTACATCTCAAAAGTTTTCTATAAGGAAGAAGCCTTCATTATCTCGATACGAAGGGAATGGACCCCTTCCATCAGCTTCTTCCAAAACTATACCTTCAGAACGGGGCTCTTTGCCAAACAATCCCTTTCATAATGAGGCCATGTCCCAATACTCCCCTCATAAAAGGTCTTTCGATGGGGAAGGAAGTCTTTCTTACAACATCTCATATTGCAAGATTTTTCTTCAAAAATGGCAAACACCCCATTCGTCAGCTTCTGTGTATGAATACATATATTTTAAAGAAATATCCACCTCAATATTATCCATATAGGAAGAGAATGATCCCCTTCCACCATCACTTTACAAGGCAGTCCTTTCAGAACACAACACTTGCCAAACCATCCCTCAATAATGAAGCCCATTCCAGATAATTATTTCACAATAAAGCTCTCCATGACGAAGCCCGTCTCAACAACTCCGCAAAGCCATCCCCGAAATCACGAATGGAGGAACGAAGGGAGCCCATTGTCTCACCAATATGGTTTCGCAAGGGACTCCATGGATTTGGAGTTCATCGATTACCTCATGGTTTGGGATCTTGTTCCAACCTAAAAAAAGATGTTTCGCCTACTAACCAAGAAATCCGATTATTATTTCATAACTTCCAATAGTCATCACAAGAAATTTCATTCTGGACAATCGGGCCAAAGGACATCTAAAGTGACCATAAAGCGAATGAAGACTTTCTTAGATGACAAAGAGATCCCACATGGGGCATCTGTAGTATGAAGATATTCCCACATTAAGTGATGAATTTGAAGACCCCTAATATACATAAAAAATGGTTACTTCTCTCCATACAACTACATTATCTTGAAGTCTCCTGATCTGCGTTGGAGACAACTGGACGATCATCACATATTATGCTATCAAAAAGAAAATAGCCCCATCTAAGAGGTTCAATACTTATAATTTCCCCGGTGGAAAATAACCCCATCTAAGAGGCTCAATACTTATAATTTCCCCGGTGGAAAATAACCCCATCTAAGAGGCTCAATACTTATAATTTCCCCGGTGGAAAATAACCCCATCTAAGAGGCTCAATACTTCTAATTTCACCGGTGGAAAATAACCCCATCTAAGAGGTTCAATACTTGTAATTTACCCAGTGGAAAATAGCCCTCTCTAAGAGGCCCAACACTTATAGTTTCCCTAGTGGAAAATAGCCCTCTTTTCGGAGGCTCAAAACATGCATTTTCCCTTAATGGGATGCAGCCCCTGATAAGAGGCTCAGAAGAAACATTTCCCTAGGTGGGATATGATCCTTTATACAACTAAGGAAGTACTACATATAAACAACCTACCCTCTCCGAGAGGTAGAAATAAAGCATGCTACTCTGAATTCAAAGGAGCTTTTGTAAACTCATGAAGGTAATGATGTCTTTGTTATTAAAACGAAAAGTTTTTATATACTCTTTGACAAAAAAGGTACAAGGAAGGCCCCGCTGGTGGGCTCAAAGGTTAACCATAAACGTTTAACTTAGGTCATATCGGATGTACCTAAGGCATGCCCCCCGAGGCTCCATGTGTTCACACAATCAACTGAACTATACGTTCAATCACATATAACGGGAGGAAACCTCCGAGGTCCCCACCCATGACACAATGAATTGAATTCTGTGTTCAATCATAAGGAGAGGAAATATCTGAGGCCCCTCGTCCATGACACACAACGATTCATACGAAAGAAAAGAGTACATATCATACATTCATAAAAAAAAACTTAAACAGTCAACAGAGGCCTATATTACATAATACCAAATAAAGAATACTTAAAGGTTTTTATAACAGACCTTCATGAGAACAAATCCAAGGAGTCTGTCATATATACCTGGGGAATGAGAAAATTACTCAAAGATCAGGGGGGGCAGTGGAAATAAAATAGGCCAAGGTCTCTTCTGCTTTCACTGCAATAGTACGGGAGAAATGGGGGGGGGCTCAATCACCAACCAGCCCCCCAAACTATTTTGCAATTCGGGCGTCTGAAGCAGCTAACTTCTTGTGTAAATGGGAAACCATCATACTATATTTACAAATAGGATGAGAGCTATCATACTATATCCAAAAAACGATTATACTTATCGAATGAAGAAATTATTACCGAGAAACTATGGTCCTCTTCGATCATCTCGGCGTATCTTATGAAGAACATGCGTACAAGTAACAACGGTTGGATACAAGCTCTCATATTATGTATTGATATCACCCCACAGAAGAAACAACATTGCGTGACACATGAAGAACAAGTTGGTTGTCTTCAAATATCATCGTTCTTCCATAATCAATTGCATCTACATTGTGCTCCAGCAAGAAGAAAGGCATGTCTAAGATGTGATGAGCAGCTTCAAAACTATCACCGATTTTGATCATGGGTCTGACTATGGGCCTAAAAACTATAAATAAGAAGAGAATATGCCTGCATGATTTTAGGGAAAAGAAAAGAAACGCATAGAGTAAGCCTAGACCAGTCCCTTATCCTTATCATAAATAATAAGGCTAATATACTGGGGGACTTGATGAGGTTCAGCCATAAATGGACCGGCTAAGTTAAGAAGTGAAGCGATCCCGACAAAGGCCCAATAAGAAGAGCCTGTGAAGGAAGGATTAACAAGCAACAAGAGGAACTAAGCTTTAGGGGACTTGTCTAAATCAGTTTACTTAAAGGAAGGAAAATATGTATACGAATACATAAACTATGTTTAGGCAAAAGGTTTGGTCAAGACAACCATGCCTCCATGCTAGGATTGAAGACTAGAATGATAGGAAGACACGATGGGTAAATCCAGAAATAGTTGGGCAAGAACCAAGAGATACAAGGCCACGGATTTTCTTTTTAAGTTATACATCGTATCCTTGCCAAAGGATCCACCTAACAAATAACCCTTACATATATTTTTTGAGCCCTTTCAGCAAACTACATTATCCGTCTCTAACCCTAAACAACGGCTCCGAAACATGTTCCCAAATGTCATAATCAACTGATGGCCCCCTGTGTTGTCAGAACTCTTTTTGTATGACTTTATACCGATAAATTGCACTTCTATGAGTCAATTTCCTTGTTTCCTCCTCTCACAAAAACAAGGACCGCATTCCACAAATAATTCATAGAACCAAGTTGCGTTGATTCTCCTCCTCATCATTTGTTTTTCCTAAAATTACATCGCCATAACCGAATAGGCGATCAATGGCCTAAAGAATCCTCAATCCTTTTCGTTTGGGAACCTCTCATGATCAATGGCCATGATATCGCAACCTTATTTCCCTAAGTAATCGCCGAGCTTTCTATCAAGTTACCCCTCACCATACAAAACCATCCTATAAGAAATACATTAGCCGTGGTTTGGTCACGATGAAAGGGGATGGGCTAGTAGTCCTTTTCCCAATCACAAATAATTAGTGTTAGGGAAAGGAGGATGTGTGTAACATCCCGAAATTTCAAAGTGATATTAATTATATTACTTACTAATAGAGGGAAAGTTTACTCGGGTTGTCAGGAAACAAATAATAGAGTAGGAGTTGGTATGAGTCGGGCTAGTGTTGGATTAATGGAGACGGGTTAAATGAGAATGGGCATTAGGTCCATGGGATTTCAGGGATATAAATATCCCCTAAACCCAAAAATATCTTCATTTCCTTACTTTCTACACACACACTCCAAAAACACACACACCATCTACACCGCCGCCGGGCCGAGGAGAGGAACGGGCAGATCCGAGAGAGAGAGAGAGCGATTAGTTGTGTTAACAAGTTAAACGAGATCCAAACAAGCTCAAAAAGGTATGATTCTTGATCTTTGAAGTTTAAAGATCCAAGCTTTTTAGTGTATAAACGACCGAAAATGGTCGGGAAGCGTAGTGGGTGATATTGAACCATAGCAAGGGTGTTAAAATCGCTCAAAATGCTGGACAGAAACCGAACAGCGGCTGATCTAGGCAACTTCGCCTGCAACTAGGCAACTTCGCCTTCAAAGCGATGAACTTCACCTGCAAGCTAAGTTCACCTGATGAACTTCTCCTGCAAGCTAAGTTCGCCTGATGGCAACTTCGCTGTAAAGTTAAGTTCGCCTAACTGGTAACTTCGCCTGAGGCCAAGTTCGCCTGATGACAACTTCGCCTGAAGCTAAATTCGCCTGATGACAACTTCGCCTAAAGCTAAGTTCGCCTGATGACAACTTCGCCTAAAGCTAAGTTCGCCTGATGACAACTTCGCCTAAAGCCGAGTTCGATTAGGAAATAAATTAAAAGCGATAAGTAAAAGTAAGCTAATACTAGGCCACCAGATTAGATCAGGCGAGTATTGATACGTGTAACTTGTACAGTCAGCCGAGCTCAGTTAAAGAAGGGATTTACAGCTATCAGAAGAAAGAAGCAGAGTTCAGGTGAGTTTCTAGCCACATTAATTGTTATGTTTTCGGGGCTGTGTGCATACTCGATGTGTTGTTAATACATTTATCCTAAGTGATAAGTGTATGTCATATGTGATATGTGTGATAGATATGAATGATTGTTTGTCGGTACGCGAACGATCTTCGGATATTGCGCGTACTGTCAGGTTAAAAATAAAGGTACGAATATTATATATCGTAGATGTATGAATATTTCAAATGAATACTTGTCGGGGCGTGAACGATCTTCGGATATTGCACGTAACGACAAGGGGTATGGTTGTTAAATGAATGAGGTAAAGAATGCCTAGAGTGTTCTTATGTTATAATGTAAGTATGTGTATTTAGGTACACGAATGGCAAGTGAGTTCTACGTTCGACATAGTAAGTTAGGATGGCAAATCCCTCTAGCTTCTGTCGGACATAGACTCGGCTGGTGATGGCGTAGTTAAGGACTGCGAGCCTTATACGTGAAGTAGATGATATATGTAAACGTAGATAAGGACTGCGAACCTTATACGTAATGTAGATAGGTGTCAGCATAGGAAAGGACTGTGAACCTTATACGTGCTGATTTTGTAGCATAGGGGAGGACTGCGAACCTCGTACGTGCTATGAATTAGGTTGCAACATAGGGAAGGACTGCGAACCTTGTACGTGTTGTGGATGTATTTCAGCATAGGAAAGGACTGTGAACCTTATACGTGCTGATTTTGTAGCATAGGGGAGGACTGCGAACCTCGTACGTGCTATGAATTAGGTTGCAACATAGGGAAGGACTGCGAACCTTGTACGTGTTGTGGATGTATTTCAGCATAGGAAAGGACTGTGAACCTTATACGTGCTGATTTTGTAGCATAGGGGAGGACTGCGAACCTCGTACGTGCTATGAATTAGGTTGCAACATAGGGAAGGACTGCGAACCTTGTACGTGTTGTGGATGTATTTCAGCATAGGAAAGGACTGTGAACCTTATACGTGCTGATTTTGTAGCATAGGGGAGGACTGCGAACCTCATACGTGCTATGAATTAGGTTGCAACATAGGGAAGGACTGCGAACCTTGTACATGTTGTGGATGTACTATGGTATAGGGAAGGACCGCGATCCTTGTACGTACCATAAATGGTGAACATATGTAAGGACTGCGAACCTTGTACGTGTTCACGACCTTGAGTACAGGTATAGACGGTGAACTATGAACGTACTCTCGGTAGACTGAGGTTAGTGATTGTAGATATGTATGTATGTATGGTAGCAAGTATGTATGTAGAACAGAAGGGTAACTAGTGAAGTATGGATATGTATATACGGATATGTATGTATGTGTATGTATTGTATGGCGTTCGATTAACTAGAACTCACTCAGCGTAGCTGACTTTTAGTATGCACGCAGGTGAGCTGATTATAGAGTTAGCATGAGGATGACACACGGCATGGATTGAACGGCTGGCATCTGAAGAAAGAAGTAAAGATGTTTTAAATATAAAGTTTTGTGTTATGGTATCCAAGAAAAGATTTAATGTTTTGTAACAAATGATTGATGTTTTATATTCCGCGAAAAGTTTTAATAAACTCTGATTTGAAGAACTGTGTTTATGAGTAAATCCGACGCTAAATTAGGGCCACCGGGTTCGGGGCCTTACAAGTTGGTATCAGAGCAAAGTTCGAGAGATTTAAGCATCCTACATGCTTAGACTCGAACAGAGAATGGGATTTAAGTAAGAAAGAAAAGAAGATGCCAGTCCAAGAATGCCATGTGTCGCTCAAGTAAGATCAGTAAAGGTAAAGTGTATGATTAAATGATATATGTTAAGGAGAAAGGAAAGATATGTGAATGACAGGGATAGGAATAATTGATTGTTTGATTTGACTAACTGCTTAAGTAGAACCAGCACAAATAGAATCATAAAGGGAAGTGTATAGGACACGGAAAGCAACGTGATCAGCTAGTCACAGCTGGCCACTGTTATTACCTGTTAGCCTTGCTATCCTTGTACTAAATAGTTCCTTGAGTGATGATGTTTGTGTTGTCCCCTTTTAGAATACTGATGGCTGGAGCTGGAGAATTTGTGGGAACTGGGGGTCGCACTGGACGTCGTGGCAGGCCTCGTCTTGTCCGGCAACCCTCGGTAGAAGAAGCTTCCCACACCGAAGATGAAGGAAGCGCCGCTGGAGGAGACCAGAACAACAACGAAGAAGTTCAACTTAGCCCTGCAGTTCAAGCAGCCATTGTTCAAGCTGTAGTTGCTGCTGTGAAGAACCTGAATCCCGAAGGATCTGCTGGAAGCCGTGAACGAACTGCTGAAGGGGCGGGTGGTGATGGTAGGAAGGATGGGGAAGGAGAAAGAGGGGCCTCGAGTGAGGATAAGTCTGTGAAAGTCGATGACAGGAGAAGAGGCCAAGGTGGGTGCAACTATAAGTCCTTCAAAGGATGCGACCCACCAAAGCTGACTGGGTTGGGAGACGCAATCGCTACTATCCAATGGATAGCCACTATGGACAAGGTTATCCGCATTAGCGAATGCCGTCCCGACCAAGCTGTGGGTTATGCTACTCAGTCATTTGAGGAAGAAGCTATGTATTGGTGGGAAGGTGTGGAGCAGAGAAAGACTAGGGATGAGATCAAGGCGTTGAGATGGGACATCTGAAGGAGTTGGTGATGAAAAAGTTCTGCGCAGATGCCGAGGTTGAAAGGACGGAGATGAAGTTCCTGAATTTAAAGGCCAGTATGATGACGCATCGTGAGTATACTACTGAATTCAACCGACTATCTAGGTTGGTGCCTGATATGGTTGACACTGAGGTCAAAAGAATCAAATGTTATGTGAGGGGATTGCCACAAAAAGTCCGCATGTTGGTCAGGGCAAATAAACCTGCTACTTTTGACTCTGCTTTTGAACTTGCAGAGGTGGTTTATGCTGACCTGGCTGAGGACGATGTGGTGGTGGGGGAAAAGAAGGAGAAGAAATGGGCTACCTCTGCTAAGCGGTCTGGCGAGATGGTGACAACAACTGATGAGAGGAAGGCCAAGGTTGGGAACAAGGATGCGTGTAAGACGTGTGGGCGAGTGCACCCGGGGGAATGCAGGATTGGGACAGACAGGTGCTATCGGTGCGGAAAGGGTGGGCATTACTCTCGAGACTGCCCTGATCGTCCAAAGTGCTACAAATGCGGAAAAGCTGACCACATGGCTAGGGATTGCAAGGAATCAGGGGCGGGATGTGCGGAAAGATAAAGATTTGGGGAAACTGCAGAGAGGAACGCTTGATGAAGGAATAATTGTTCATGCAATGGTTTTATTAAGTTGCTTTTGCTTAAGGACTTGTTGTGTGTTAAGGTTTAAAACTTATGGTTATCAGTGACGTGTAATATATTGAGTAGGTTATGAATGATTATTATGTTATGATGAAATGTTGTTTTAGACAATAGTGTTGAAAGTACTAATCGAAGCCCTTGGAGGTATGAGATGAGTTGTGGTACATCGAGGGTCTCATGGACAAGCTACCTTAAATAGCTAAAACACATGACCACCATTCGATGACTGCAAAGTCGGAAGTAAGAAGGATAACTCAGAAAGCGAAGGCGATTCAATAAAGCGTGTAAATATAAGAAGTTTTCCTTTTATAGGGAATAAGTTAGCTTTCGGGGACGAAACCTCTTTAAGGAGGGAAGACTTGTAACATCCCGAAATTTCAAAGTGATATTAATTATATTACTTACTAATAGAGGGAAAGTTTACTCGGGTTGTCAGGAAACAAATAATAGAGTAGGAGTTGGTATGAGTCGGGCTAGTGTTGGATTAATGGAGACAGGATAAATGAGAATGGGCCTTAGGTCCATGGGATTTCAGGGATATAAATATCCCTTAAACCCAAAAATATCTTCATTTCCTTACTTTCTACACACACTCCAAAAACACACACACCATCTACACCGCCGCCGGGCCGAGGAGAGGAACGGGCAGATCCGAGAGAGAGAGAGCGATTAGTTGTGTTAACAAGTTAAACGAGATCCAAACAAGCTCAAAAAGGTATGATTCTTGATCTTTGAAGTTTAAAGATCCAAGCTTTTTAGTGTATAAACGACCGAAAATGGTCGGGAAGCGTAGTGGGTGATATTGAACCATAGCAAGGGTGTTAAAATCGCTCAAAATGCTGGACAGAAACCGAACAGCGGCTGATCTGGGCAACTTCGCCTGCAACTGGGCAACTTCGCCTTCAAAGCGATGAACTTCGCCTGCAAGCTAAGTTCACCTGATGAACTTCGCCTGCAAGCTGTGTTCGCCTGATGGCAACTTCGCTGTAAAGTTAAGTTCGCCTAACTGGTAACTTCGCCTGAGGCCAAGTTTGCCTGATGACAACTTCGCCTGAAGCTAAATTCGCCTGATGACAACTTCGCCTAAAGCTAAGTTCGCCTGATGACAACTTCGCCTAAAGCTAAGTTCGCCTGATGACAACTTCGCCTAAAGCCGAGTTCGATTAGAAAATAAATTAAAAGCGATAAGTAAAAGTAAGCTAATACTAGGCCACTAGATTAGATCAGGCGAGTATTGATACGTGTAACTTGTACAGTCAGCCGAGCTCAGTTAAAGAAGGGATTTACAGCTATCAGAAGAAAGAAGCAGAGTTCAGGTGAGTTTCTAGCCACAATCCTTGTTATGTTTTCGGGGCTGTGTGCATACTCGATGTGTTGTTAATACATTTATCCTAAGTGATAAGTGTATGTCATATGTGATATGTGTGATAGATATGAATGATTGTTTGTCGGTACGCGAACGATCTTCAGATATTGCGCGTACTGTCAGGTTAAAAATAAAGGTACGAATATTATATATCGTAGATGTATGAATATTTCAAATGAATACTTGTCGGGGCGTGAACGATCTTCGGATATTGCACGTAACGACAAGGGGTATGGTTGTTAAATGAATGAGGTAAAGAATGCCTAGAGTGTTCTTATGTTATAATGTAAGTATGTGTATTTAGGTACACGAATGGCATGTGAGTTCTACGTTCGACATAGTAAGTTAGGATGGCAAATCCCTCTAGCTTCTGTCGGACATAGACTCGGCTGGTGATGGCGTAGTTAAGGACTGCGAGCCTTATACGTGAAGTAGATGATATATGTAAACGTATATAAGGACTGCGAACCTTATACGTAATGTAGATAGGTGTCAGCATAGGAAAGGACTGTGAACCTTATACGTGCTGATTTTGTAGCATAGGGGAGGACTGCGAACCTCGTACGTGCTATGAATTAGGTTGCAACATAGGGAAGGACTGCGAACCTTGTACGTGTTGTGGATGTATTTCAGCATAGGAAAGGACTGTGAACCTTATACGTGCTGATTTTGTAGCATAGGGGAGGACTGCGAACCTCGTACGTGCTATGAATTAGGTTGCAACATAGGGAAGGACTGCGAACCTTGTACGTGTCGTGGATGTATTTCAGCATAGGAAAGGACTGTGAACCTTATACGTGCTGATTTTGTAGCATAGGGGAGGACTGCGAACCTCGTACGTGCTATGAATTAGGTTGCAACATAGGGAAGGACTGCGAACCTTGTACGTGTTGTGGATGTACTATGGTATAGGGAAGGACCGCGATCCTTGTACGTACCATAAATGGTGAACATAGGTAAGGACTGCGAACCTTGTACGTGTTCACGACCTTGAGTACAGGTATAGACGGTGAACTATGAACGTACTCTCGGTAGACTGAGGTTAGTGATTGTAGATATGTATGTATGTATGGTAGCAAGTATGTATGTAGAACAGAAGGGTAACTAGTGAAGTATGGATATGTATCTACGGATATGTATGTATGTGTATGTATTGTATGGCGTTCGATTAACTAGAACTCACTCAGCGTAGCTGACTTTTAGTATGCACGCAGGTGAGCTGATTATAGAGTTAGCATGAGGATGACACACGGCATGGATTGAACGGCTGGCATCTGAAGAAAGAAGTAAAGATGTTTTAAATATAAAGTTTTGTGTTATGGTATCAAAGAAAAGATTTAATGTTTTGTAACAAATTATTGATGTTTTATATTCCGCGAAAAGTTTTAATAAACTCTGATTTGAAGAACTGTGTTTATGAGTAAATCCGACGCTAAATTAGGGCCACCGGGTTCGGGGCCTTACAATGTGAAGCGGTAATCCAAAGAGTAAGCATAGTGTTTGGGGCTGAATTTAGTTATGTTTGATTTTTATCTTATACCAAGGCTCACACACCTCTTATTATGTATAAGTGGGACCTCTTGCTTCCACCGTGGTAAATTTAAACTATCAAAAGATTCGGGCTATGAGCCACTCCAAAAAATATTTCACCGTAACAAGAAATTTGGGTCAAGACCATGGGGATCTTACATTACTCACCTCAACTTAGGTTTTGTCTTATCACATGAAATTTTGCAGGTTTGGTCACTTGAAAGGTATAATGGACGCTCCGTTATCATCATACTAGGAGCCAAGGTCAAAAGAGGATCTCATCGAAACCAATAATTGGGCCCAAGAGGCAAAGGATATGAGTTTATTTGGGATGTGAATGATGGGCTAGGACTAGTTTAGTCAATTACCCTTATCATAAATAATAAGGATAATAGACTGGGGGACTTGATAAGGTTCCTCCCTAAATGGGGCCCAGGACAAGAAGAAGAGCAGGCCTCGTAAGAAGAGCCCATCAAGGAAGGGTCAAGTCAAAGACAGCCTAGTGCCCTCGTTGATAAGATTCCTCCCTAAATGGGGGCCAGGATAAGAAGAAGAGCAGGCCTCGTAAGAAGAGCCCATCAAGGAAAGGTCAAGTCAAAAACAGCGTGGTGCCCTAGTTGATAAGATTCATCCCTAAATGGGGGGCAGGACAAGAAGAAGAGCATGCCTCGTAAGAAGAGCCCATCAAGGAAGGGTCAATTCAAAGACAGTCTGGTACCCCAGTCCAAACCCTGCTTTGACTGTGACATGACTAAGGAGATGGAACGACTTGGCAAACCAAAAAGCAACTGGGTAAAGACCAAGAGATAAAGACCTTTAGATCTTTTTATAATTTGTTGCAACTCTCCTCACTTATATAAGGGGAGAAGATTGACCATTTGAAACCATGTTCATATAACACCGAAAAACTTCACATTTGCATATGTAATTGTTTATGGGATCAGCCATTAATAGAGCATTATTCGAACTCTTTGTCAACTATATTATCGGTTCAATTAGGGTTCCAACACCATCCTTCCAAATTGGAGAGAATAGGAAAGAAAATGTGTGTGCATAACATTAACTACCTGTTAACTCCTACATTTTCTTTTCTTTTCTTCCATTTTTCATTAAACTCGGGAACATGAAATGAAGTGACACATTTTCCTCCCCCTCTCTTTCTTTTCACTTTCAATTCTCCTCCCTTTCTTTTCTCTCCTTAAATGAAACTCGGGAACACAGTGTTAGTGATTTTGGAAGAAAGAGTGTTAGCGTTTGTTGATAATCTACTCTCAATTTTTTGGCGAGAACTCCAAGAAACCCAATCGGCATTTGTTCCAATTCATTAAGCCATAGAATTATAATAGGTTCAAAGTAATTTCCTTGGCCCCAATACTATTCCCAGATCTGCAAGAAAAAGCTATTATTTTATTTTGTTTTTTAAATTTCGAATATCCGCTTGAGTATCCGAACGGATATCCGGAATTTCGGATATCTGAAAATTCGGATACGGATTCGAATAGTGAAATCCCTATCCGAAATTTTCGGATGTCCGAAACTCCGGATATCCGGTTTTGAACACCCAAATAGATATATAAAAGATATAATACAATAATCCTAATCGGACAAAAACGTACGTGGCTAAGATCATCTCGATTTCAATTCCAATTTAAAAATACGTGGTGGCAAACTTGTAAATTAATTCAATTCATGTTCGTCCTAATTAAATGTCTTCAATCACACTGTTGGTATAATTTCAATTAACGCAATCGATTTTCTAAATCCTCGACCAAAATACTTGTACTCGAAAATCAAAAACAAAATTAAATTGAAAATCAAAATCAAACTTATTGGTTTTGTCAAATCGTGAATGAATTAGAGATTGAACCTGAAGAATCATGAGAATAAAGAGAGCTATTGTAATGAAGAAGAACAGTAGCGTCCAATTGAGCGTAATTGGATTTGAGCTTAAATGAACGTAATTGGATTTGTGAATTTGATGAGTGTATTAGGAATGGATTAGTGATTTGTAATCAATTTTGTAGATTACAATTATTTTGTAAAAGAAGAGCGTAAACTAGCTACCCAAATTAACTGGAATTAACCACCCCACTTACCCGTTACCCATGTTCAATCTAGTTTCCATTTCTTATGGGTATTATTATAAATCATGGTAAGCGTGAGTCATGGGCGTAATTCGTTTAGCAGAGCCGTCGTGTGACGTCCGGCTAAAAATTGGCCTAATTCCGTGACTATTATAACCGTACTTACGTAAATAAAATAATATAATACACAAGGATATTATTTTAGCCCAAAAACTCCAGAAATATTTGAGATATATTTAATTGAGTTTGAAAAAGTCCAAATTTGTCACACAGCGAACGCTACGCAAAATGGCATCGGGTGACAACTTATAAACGGATAAAATCCTAAACGTGTCTAAATGGCCTCAAAAAGTTAAAATTTATATTAGAATATTAGAGACATTATATAAACTTAATTTTAGAAGGTTCGAATCACGAAAATTAGAAAAAAAAGTGTTTGAAAGCCAGTGTAGGGCACGTATGAGCCTGAAATTTACTATTCCCAAAAATAAGTTTCTTAGGCTTGTATTATCTTGAATTCAATATCGGATAAAACCTGACAAAAATTATTAGAAACGCGTATC
Source organism: Bidens hawaiensis (assembly GCF_021521415.1). Classification (NCBI taxonomy): domain Eukaryota; kingdom Viridiplantae; phylum Streptophyta; class Magnoliopsida; order Asterales; family Asteraceae; genus Bidens; species Bidens hawaiensis. Next base: position 845,149 of record NW_027491720.1, on the reverse strand, counting down.
TTTTGATTAGCTAAAGTTCGTTAGACGTTAAACCGGAAACTTAAGACATTGTTTAAAACCCACATTTTTCCCCTTTCCCTTTCTCTCTTGGCTGACCAAACCCAACCCCACCACCCTTTTGACCAATCACACACAAGCCAACACATATACATGCAATGATTGCAACATAAAGATTATTATGGTTACACATACCTACTCTACACTCCAAATCACCACTCTACTCCCTCCTCACTCTCTTAATATACACGGCACACACGCACACACTCTTCACACACACAAATTCAAATCTTTAATCACAAACACACACTTACAATCAAATCATAATCAAGAATCATGAAGATTAACAACTAGGAAGAAGATTAGGAGAAAAGATCATCACACTCACACCCATCTCATTCTCATTTTCATCCTTAGATCTTCAAGAACACGGGTAAGTTATGTTTATAAGTTAATTTCTATGGTTAATTTGGTTAGAATAGATGTTCTTGGGTTGAGATTGATCTTAGAGATTGAAAATTTTGGATGCTTGAGTGTGTGTATATGAGCCGTGATTATGTGTGTATGAGATTGATTAGAAAGGTTGTTAAGATATTGGGTAATTAGGTGAAATTATGGATGAATTTAGTGATTGGGTTTGATGTTAGAATGGATATTGGGTAGTTAATGATCAATATGATTAATGGTATGAACATAATCTAATGAATTGCTAGTGTTGAAATTAAAATTGGCAAGAACTTGTTCTTAATTTTGCAATTTTGGGATTTTTGAATTACTTGGGTAAATTGATGATTTTGATGAATTGATAAAGATGGAAAGTGATATTGATTAAGATTGAGGATAGGTTGTATGTTATAGGATTTCTAATCTATTTATTTAACCAACAATACTTGAAAATTATTGTTGAAATTGTTAACTTGCTAAATAAAAAACTTTGTTACTTGAACAATGGAAGAATCAAAATCTAAATAGAATAATAGGTTGCATAAACTTCGTCAAACTAGTTGAATGAGATAAACTTAGATTCATATTTAATCAAATTTGAAAGATTGAATTAAATAGAATTATCATAAATTAAAAGTTACTATAATAGAAAACTTTGTTAGTTGAACACTTAGGAAATTCATAAATTGATTGGTTAATGACGAACTACCTGAACTTAAATATAAATGATGAGATGATATGATAATTTGAACCTGGACATTTAAGTATTAATATGATATTTGTTCACATATGTAACGATAAGCTTGATTAGTAACATTATTAATAAACTTAAGTTATGAATTAGAAGCTTAAAATTTACTTAAATATGTTATATGAAACTATGTGATAAAATCTGGAAATAAGGATGAATTATATGTGTTATAATTTGTATATTTAGTTCATAGGATAATTGGTGTGGACTTACTTGGCTTATTTTACTTGCCGGTAACTTTAATGGTCAAAAAACCGACTTTAAAACGAGAACCGACACAACGGTTAGGGACTGTTTTAGAGCAGCCCCTAAAAGTTGTATAACACTCATATATAACATAAGTTGGTATATGAGAAGAGGACCAAATAACAAAACTTGGTCCTAGACGGTTCGTGTCGGGAAAACCGACACGAAAACGTCAAAAGTTGCTATTTTAAGAAAATATTAACAAAAAGGGAAATGACATGTTTTTATAAAACAACTCCTAAAACTTGACTAATATATATGTAACAAGTTCCCTCAATTCATAAAAGTTACATTTTATATGAAAAGCCGATCGGTTCATTTTTTTAATTCAAAACAGACGAAACCGGCAAAACCGACTAAAATAAAGTCAAAACTATAACTAAAATAAAAACTTAAAATCTTAAAAACACTCCAGCAACTAAAAGGATTAATTTTTATAAAATTAGAATATTTAGTTTAAAGTATTAAATAAAATAATATAATTGGTTAACTATTACTTGTTTATATTTTTAAGTGTTTATTTATAGGATTATAAGTTAGTGTTGTGTGCTTGTGTGGACATTAGATTATGAATAATAAATAAATGACTTTTATAAACTAGGTCTTAAAATAAGTTTTATTAACAAAACATGTACCAATATAGGACACGTGAATTTTGGAACGAAAAGCTTCAAACCGTGAGTTTCTCCATCGACCCCTCGTTTTCAAATTGTTTTATTGTGTTTTGGGGGAAAAGCATATTCTTTTATCGATTATTATTGAAGTTATTATAAAGCATTTTATTTACAAACCGTGTCAAATACGGGATGAGTTTAGTTGGCTAAATAACTGTTAACCCTAGAAAGGGGCACATATATATTGGTAGATCTATCGGGGTGACGCCCCCCACTTCCAATCGCGTTGCGTTAAAAGTGGGTATATTTTGAGTCTGGTATGTATCGAGTTATCAACTATGATAGTCATACGCATGTTGTATTTTGTGCTCGTCTACAACAGCACGATTTGTTTAAAAGATAAAATGCTTCGTTTTTATGGTAAGTTCGATTGTTGAGAATTTTGAAATATATAATTACCATGTTAAAAGAACGGTAGTAAAGGCCGTCACCGTTGCTTTTGGTAATGGATTATGATAAAAAGTATGGTCATTGAACCATGGTATGGAAAGAAAAGATATGAATTCGTTTACGTTATTATGTTTCTCGATAAATTGGTATAATATTGTTTATGATAATTTTCATGATGAGTTATATTGAAATTTCGTTTGTCTTATTTTCATTATAATACTGACGTGTGTGAATATATATATATAAAAATTTAAGTAAAAGTTCCACACAAATCGGGTTTTAAAATAGGTTTTCACCTACAACTAAACCACACACGAAAGGCAAGTGTACCTATCGTTTGTAATAAAGTGTCGGTAAGAACCGAGTATCAATCCATGGACACGAAACTTTCTAGTACTAAATTTTTGTAAATGACCAACCGAACAAATAAATCTTGATTTAGATGTTTAACTAATTAAACTAGCATACAATGAAAACAAAGCAAGTAAAAATACAATAAAAAAAATCAATCCAACAAACTACCTAGACAAGAATCCACTCTACTAACATGACAAAATAGCAATGATATGGCAAAACATCATGAATCTAAATATAAATACTAGATTTCAATAAAGCAATCTAATACTAGCAAATAATCATCATGATGGGTTTTCAATCAAGAGATAAACATAGACTAACTTGTTTGTCAAAACAACAAAGTCTCATAATCAAAGGAAAGCTAGCATGAACAACATTCTAACCACCTAAGATTACACTAAAGTAGCCAAATTCATGAAATTAATATAAACTTATGAAACTTTAACTAGCAAGTCATCACCAAGTCAAGAATCATAACAACAATCATCAATTTTCCAATATTAAGTGTAGGGTTTCATACTCATCAATAATTATATAACCAAGTTAATTTTTACTAGTCATTCCTAACTTAGTAATGTAAACAAAGATTTCATGAACATTCAAAGTTTACAAACAAACATCTAGAACATAGTTTTCCAACATGAATGCCTAAACATTTGCAAAACTAACAAGGTTAAGTAACTATAACAAGCATGAACACCATCAATGTGACATCTGCCCCGATCCGACCCGACCCAGGTACCCGTTTCCCTTATCCGATCTCTTTCTTTTATATTTATTTATTTATTTATTTATACTTATATTTTACTTTTAATAATAATAATATATTTTCCGTCCCGTCCCTCTTCTTCTCTCTTTCCGCCTTCTTTTCCCTCTTGTCGCCGTCCCGCCCTTAAGCCTTGAACCTCTCTGTCCTTTGTTCCTTCCCGCCTAAGGTTGTCTGCGCAGCTCCACGCGCCAGACTCTTTACAAGGAAGCCTGCGTGAAGACCACCTGTTACTGCGATACGCGAGACGAACTGTCCCCGCAGCGCGCTAAGGATTTTAGTTCTTCCCGCGGCGCGCTATGGATACTGTTCTTCCCGCGACGCGCTAAGGAATATAGTTCTTCTCGCGACGCGCTTAGAATTGAAGTTCTTCCCGCGGCGCGCTTAGAAATATAATTCTTCCCGCGACGCGTTAAGGTTGGTTCTGTCTGCCTTCGCGCTCGCGCACTTTTGCCTTCGCGCTCGATGCCTTCTCGCGTTTACCCCATGAGTCTTTTCTCCTGTTTAATCTAGCCGTTTGCTTTTATGTTGTCTTATCTTCTGTGCTGTTGACCTAACCTGTCTTATGTCTGAAAAGTTACTTTCGGCGCAGCATGCGCACCAACCCCATTGGTTGGCAGAAAAAGTGACTGACATTATCTTTTGGAGATCTGCTTTTTCCATGCTTGACCAGTACCTTTCTCTGACCCGCCCATGCTTTTACTGTTACCTGTCAGCTTTCCTTTGTCCCCTGCAGCTGCCATATCTTTTGATATCTTTTGCTTTTGGACTCTTATGCTTTTTAATATCTTTTGCTTGATTTGTTTAGATCTTTTCCCCTTTTCTAGGGATTGTGTTCCCTAGGGTTTCCTTATAAATAATAATGCTATTTTCTTAACACTACACACACAAATACTTATTATCTTTCTCTTCCTTTGCTCTCTGCCGTTGTCCTCTGCCGTCTCCTTTCTCTCTGCCTCCGTCTTCCTCCCTGTTCTGCCCTGCTTTTCCGGTAATATATATATTATATATAATAATTTACTTATTAATTATGCTAACTTATAATCAAGACATTAAAACAAATCATTAAAACAATAATCTTTAATTATAGGTTAACCTTGCTTGTTTGGTTCTTGCTTTACCTATCTTCACATCGTTTATCAAGTGAGTAATCTCGTACCTAATCCCTTTTTATTTTTAATGTTTTGGGATGTTCATGTGTTCATACAAACTTAGAGTCTTAAACTGTTTATGAACTTTAGTCGCGCAGTATCCCATGTGTTGAGGACGTAGACTTGGCTGTTTATTTGTATGTGTGGATCATTAACCGTCTTGTCGGTCTATTCCGCAGTTCTCATGGTACCATTAGATGAACACGGGAGAACAATCGTTTATGATTTTCTCTTTTGTTTACACTTGCACAGTCTTTCTTGTTTGTGAGCTCAATTGTGAGCACTGGCAGTCTATGAATCTTAGAGTTGGTCCCGATCAGATTACACCCTTGTTGAAAACCAGACATACACATGTTGCGCGCAGATTTATTGTTATCTATGTATTGTATTAAACTTGATTTCTCACCAACACGCAAGTGTTTGACGTTTTATTTTAACACATGTTCAGGTTTGCTGTAGCTACATTTGGAGCTTGTGGACACGTAGGACGTTTTTACTTTTGGACCTAGATTAAAATGTATCAAGACAAGTTATTGTTATTCGAATATTTTGAGTTATAATATATTGATTTATGTGATTTATGTTATCTTATGTTTACCTTGCGCGTGCGCGAATGAATGTATTTATTAAATATTGACACCCAATAGTGTCACGAGTAATGAAACAATGTGTGGCGCCCCGATGTATAATCCGCCTTTGGTCGGGGTGTTACAGATTGGTATCAGAGCTCGTTGACTTTAGGATAGGTGGTTAGACGTAACGGCCTAGAATACCTAAGAGTCCCTTCTCGCGCATGAGAGAAATCTCATGTTTGCGCGCTTATTGTTAATTACTCGTTATTTATGAATATGCTCGCGCCTGCGCAGTATATGATTTTATGTTTTATTCCGCGATATTTCGATTTTTATTGATTTTACTTACATATTCGTTTGTTGGATTTGAAAATCCGAAAAGTCATGGTGATACATGAATAGTTGATTTTCAATTTCCATTTACGATTATGTTTTGAGGTTGGAGACTTGAAAAGTCATGGTGATACATGAATTGTCAACCTCCAATACTCATTTTCTTGTATGTTTTATATTGAAGATTGAAAAGTCATGGTGATACATGAATCGTCAATCTCCAATACTCGTTTACTCGTATATTTTAAATTGGGAATTCGGAAAGTCATGGTGATACATGAATTGTCGATTCTTGATTCGAATTTGTTACCTTTATTAAGTTTGCATCTAGGGTCATTTATTTTACTTTTAACTTTTGACAGTAACTGACTCCGCGAAACCAAGCTTTATAAGATTATACTTTGCGCTAAAACCAAGATATTAACTAAAAATTAAAACTTTTATAGAATGCCTCCGCTATCTCGCCGCCATCAGAGGAGAGAAGCCTCGCGCAGACGTTCGCAACAACGTTCCCATGAAATGGCCGCCGCAATAGCCCAAGCCTTGAGCCAAAACAATACCAACCCCTCCGGTTATAACATTAAGTCCTTTAACGCGGGTAACCCTCCAAAGTTCACAGGTCTTGAAGGAGCCACCGTGATGCTCCAATGGCTTGAGAAAATAGAAAACACTTTCCTCCACACCCAATGCCCCTCAGACAGACGAACCCTATATGCTTCCAGTGTTCTGGAATCTAGAGCGCTTACATGGTGGAATGGAGTAGCCCATGCGCGTGGCGCAGAAGCTGCTTCCAGCATACTCTGGGAGGAATTTAAGGATCTCTTGACGCGAGAATTCTGCCCTCCCAACGAAGTAAAGCGCCTGGAGGAAGAATTTTGGAACCTGAAGCAATACAGTGGAGAAGCGCGCGAGTACGCGACGCGCTTCCACGAGCTAAGCTTACTAGTCCCTCACCTTGTTACCCCTTCACGCCGAGCAATCGAGAAATTCCTTGGGGGTCTCCCCATGGAAATTCAAGATTCTGTATGGGCCAGAAACCCAGTAACCCTCCCTGACGCTATTGAGTTGGCCGCTGTGCTCAGCGACAACCATGTCAGAGCAGGAACCTTGTTCCTGCGGGGAGCTGAGAAGACCAAACCCACCAAAACTGCCCCTGAACCAACAGAAACCAAACCAGAACCCTCAAACCATAACCAGAAACGTAAGCGCAGACAAGCTTACGCGCTTACCAACCCACCCATTGTCCAGCAACCCGCCTACCAACCTCCAGTTTACGCGCCTACCCCACTGTCAGCCTACCCAACACCTCCTGTAGTCCACAACTATGCCTTAACCAATCCCGCACTCCCTGCACCGCCACCTAAGAAACCTTACACAGGAAACCAACCCTTCTGCCCAACCTGTAGATTTCACCACCCACCTCAAGCCCCATGTCGACTATGTAACCGATGTGGCCGCGCTGGCCACCTTGCAGAAAACTGTAGAGTCCTTCCCGCCAATCCAATTGCGCCAACACCACCAGTCTACCCGCAGAACCCTCAACCAACTTACCTTAATCCACGACCCAGGTCGTGCTTTAACTGCGGTGATCCCAGTCATTTCCGGAACGCGTGCCCGAGACTACAAGTGCAAATCACACAAGCAAATCCGGTTAACCAAATCTCGAACCAAGTGGCGCGCGGACGAGCTTTTAACATAACCGCGCACCAAGCGCAAGCGAATAATGACGTAGTTAATGGTACATTTTTACTTAACGGATTTTATGCTTCTATACTTTTTGATACTGGCGCCGATCGAAGTTTTATCTCTCGCGCCTTTGAGCAGAAGCTTGCGCGACCGCGCGATAACTTAAAAGAAGATTTTTCAGTTGAATTGGCTAATGGTGAAACTATTTTAATAAACTCTGTGATCAAGGATTGTACGCTTAACCTTAATGAAAACGATTTTCTAATCGACCTCATCCCCATGCCTCTTGGAAGTTTCGATGTTATCATTGGTATGGACTGGCTCTCGAATAATCGCGCCGAAGTTATTTGCGCCAAGAAGTTGATTCGCATTCCTCGAGAAAACGGTGATCTTCACATCTACGGCGAGAAACCCTCCAGTGGTCTTAAGCTTATGTCTTGCGCCGAAGCCCAAAGACTCATGCGGAAGAAGTGTATTGCATTTTTAGCCCATGTGGTTAAACCTGATGAAGAAAAGAAGCTTCGCAATATCCCTGTTGTGCGTGATTTCCCTGAAGTTTTTCCTGATGATCTTCCTGGTATCCCTCCCGCTCGTGAAGTCGAGTTCCGTATTGATCTTGTCCCTGGTGCTTCCCCCGTAGCCAAATCTCCTTATCGTCTTGCACCCGCTGAAATGCAAGAATTGGCAAGTCAACTTCAAGAGTTGACCGCTAAAGGATTCATTCGCCCTAGCTCTTCGCCCTGGGGTGCTCCGGTGTTGTTCGTTAAAAAGAAAGATGGTTCGTTTCGCATGTGTATTGATTACCGCGAGTTGAACAAACTCACCATTAAGAACCGGTATCCCTTACCGCGTATTGACGACCTCTTTGATCAACTCCAAGGTGCCTCTTGTTTCTCCAAGATTGATCTCCGCTCTGGCTATCACCAGTTGCGCATCCGCGATGAAGATGTTCCGAAGACTGCTTTTCGAACTCGTTATGGCCATTTTGAATTCTTGGTCATGTCCTTCGGTTTAACCAACGCACCCGCCGTTTTCATGGATCTAATGAATCGGGTGTGTAGGCCTTTCTTGGATAAATTCGTGATTGTGTTTATCGATGACGTTCTGATTTATTCTAAGACCAAGGCTGAGCATGAGCAACATCTCCGATTGGTATTGCAAAAGCTTAGAGCCGAGCAGCTCTTTGCCAAGCTCTCCAAGTGTGAATTCTGGTCTGATGAGGTACAGTTTCTTGGCCATGTTGTTAACAAGATGGGTATTCATGTCGACCCATCCAAAATTGAAGCAATCAAGAACTGGATTACGCCATCCACTCCTACCGAAATCCGTTCCTTTCTGGGCTTAGCTGGTTACTACCGGCGATTTATTTCGAACTTCTCAAAGATCGCTTTGCCTTTAACAGCTCTAACGCACAAAGGTAAACCGTATATTTGGGGCTCGAAGCAAGAAGAAGCCTTTCTGACGCTCAAGCGTCTGTTGTGTGAAGCTCCTGTTCTTGCGCTACCTGAGGGTAATGATGATTTTGTCGTGTATTGCGATGCATCCAACCAAGGTCTCGGTTGTGTTCTTATGCAACGAGGCAAGGTTATCGCTTACGCATCAAGGCAACTTAAGGTTCACGAGAAGAATTATACAACTCACGACCTCGAACTAGGCGCAGTTGTATTCGCCTTGAAGATCTGGAGACACTACCTTTATGGTACCAAGTGTATCCTCTACACTGACCATAAAAGCCTTCAGCATATCTTTGATCAAAAGGAACTTAACATGAGACAACGCCGATGGAACGAACTCATCAGCGATTACGATTGTGAGATCCGGTATCATCCTGGTAAGGCTAATGTGGTAGCCGATGCGCTCAGCCGAAAACCCTGCCAGCTTAACTGTATCTTGCCGCGCACGCAGCTTCACTTTGCGCCGATCCAAAGCAACCTTGAATCGCGCATTCGCGACGCGCAGCGCGCATCCATCAGTAATGGTAACCTTCGCGCCGAGTTAGCGTGTGGCGCGGAAGCACACTTTGTCCCTAATCTGAGTGGAATTCTCTGCTATCTCAATCGCATCTGGATTCCCTTTGATGAGAATCTTCGCGCTGATATCCTGAGTGAAGCGCACAAATCTCGATATTCCGTTCATCCTGGCGCTGATAAAATGTACAAGGATTTGCGCATTACTTATTGGTGGCCCGGTATGAAGAAGGATATTGCTGTGTTCATAGCTAAATGCCTGACTTGTTCTAAGGTAAAAGCTGAACATCAACGCCCATCTGGTTTGCTCGAACAACCAGAAATTCCTACATGGAAATGGGAATGTGTAACGATGGACTTTATTACCAAGTTACCTTTGACAGCAAGCAAACATGATAGCATTTGGGTAATAGTGGATCGTTTGACTAAGTCTGCTCACTTTCTGCCCATTCGTGAAAACTACCGTGTTGAGCAACTCGCGCAGCTTTATGTCAAGGAAATTGTCTGCCGCCATGGCACTCCTTTGAGCATCATATCCGATCGCGATGGCTGTTTTATATCCCGCTTTTGGAAATCTCTCCAATCTGCGTTAGGAACTCGCTTGGACATGAGTACGGCATATCATCCTCAGACTGACGGACAGTCTGAGCGAACTATTCAAACTCTTGAGGATATGCTCCGATCTTGTGTTCTTGATTTTGGAGGTAATTGGGATTCGCACCTGCCTTTGATCGAGTTCTCTTATAATAACAGCTATCATTCCAGTATTGGTATGGCCCCATTTGAAGCACTTTACGGTCGTAAGTGCCGCTCCCCGATTTGTTGGAGCGAAGTGGGAGAAACTCAAATCACAGGACCCGAACTTGTTCAAGAAACAACCGATAAAATCGCCAAGATCCGTGATCATCTGCTGACTGCCAGAAGCCGACAGAAGAGTTACGCAGATCGCAGGCGAAAGCCTCTCGAATTTCAAGTTGGTGATCTTGTTCTCCTCAAAGTGTTGCCTTGGAAAGGTGTTGTCCGCTTTGGGAAGAAAGGTAAGCTTGCTCCTCGATATGTTGGACCATTTAAGATTCTCGCGCGTGTAGGAAAAGTTGCCTACAGACTAGACCTGCCGCCCGCGCTCAGTAATGTGCATCCAACGTTCCATGTATCCAATCTCAAGAAGTGTTTAGCTGACGAGAACCTTCACATTCCACTTGATGAAGTTCAAGTTGATGAATCTATGCATTTCGTTGAGAAGCCTGTTGAGATTATGGATCGCGAGGTTAAGCAAACCAAGCGCAGTCGTATCCCTATCGTGAAAGTTCGCTGGGAGTCCAAGCGCGGAGCCAAGTTTACATGGGAAAGGGAAGATCAGATGAAGATCAAGTACCCGCACCTGTTCTCTGTGCAACCTACTTCGAGATAAATTTCGGGACGAAATTTCTTAAAGTAGGGGAGACTGTGACATCTGCCCCGATCCGACCCGACCCAGGTACCCGTTTCCCTTATCCGATCTCTTTCTTTTATATTTATTTATTTATTTATTTATACTTATATTTTACTTTTAATAATAATAATATATTTTCCGTCCCGTCCCTCTTCTTCTCTCTTTCCGCCTTCTTTTCCCTCTTGTCGCCGTCCCGCCCTTAAGCCTTGAACCTCTCTGTCCTTTGTTCCTTCCCGCCTAAGGTTGTCTGCGCAGCTCCACGCGCCAGACTCTTTACAAGGAAGCCTGCGTGAAGACCACCTGTTACTGCGATACGCGAGACGAACTGTCCCCGCAGCGCGCTAAGGATTTTAGTTCTTCCCGCGGCGCGCTATGGATACTGTTCTTCCCGCGACGCGCTAAGGAATATAGTTCTTCTCGCGACGCGCTTAGAATTGAAGTTCTTCCCGCGGCGCGCTTAGAAATATAATTCTTCCCGCGACGCGTTAAGGTTGGTTCTGTCTGCCTTCGCGCTCGCGCACTTTTGCCTTCGCGCTCGATGCCTTCTCGCGTTTAACCCTTGAGTCTTTTCTCCTGTTTAATCTAGCCGTTTGCTTTTATGTTGTCTTATCTTCTGTGCTGTTGACCTAACCTGTCTTATGTCTGAAAAGTTACTTTCGGCGCAGCATGCGCACCAACCCCATTGGTTGGCAGAAAAAGTGACTGACATTATCTTTTGGAGATCTGCTTTTTCCATGCTTGACCAGTACCTTTCTCTGACCCGCCCATGCTTTTACTGTTACCTGTCAGCTTTCCCTTGTCCCCTGCAGCTGCCATATCTTTTGATATCTTTTGCTTTTGGACTCTTATGCTTTTTAATATCTTTTGCTTGATTTGTTTAGATCTTTTCCCCTTTTCTAGGGATTGTGTTCCCTAGGGTTTCCTTATAAATAATAATGCTATTTTCTTAACACTACACACACAAATACTTATTATCTTTCTCTTCCTTTGCTCTCTGCCGTTGTCCTCTGCCGTCTCCTTTCTCTCTGCCTCCGTCTTCCTCCCTGTTCTGCCCTGCTTTTCCGGTAATATATATATTATATATAATAATTTACTTATTAATTATGCTAACTTATAATCAAGACATTAAAACAAATCATTAAAACAATAATCTTTAATTATAGGTTAACCTTGCTTGTTTGGTTCTTGCTTTACCTATCTTCACATCGTTTATCAAGTGAGTAATCTCGTACCTAATCCCTTTTTATTTTTAATGTTTTGGGATGTTCATGTGTTCATACAAACTTAGAGTCTTAAACTGTTTATGAACTTTAGTCGCGCAGTATCCCATGTGTTGAGGACGTAGACTTGGCTGTTTATTTGTATGTGTGGATCATTAACCGTCTTGTCGGTCTATTCCGCAGTTCTCATGGTACCATTAGATGAACACGGGAGAACAATCGTTTATGATTTTCTCTTTTGTTTACACTTGCACAGTCTTTCTTGTTTGTGAGCTCAATTGTGAGCACTGGCAGTCTATGAATCTTAGAGTTGGTCCCGATCAGATTACACCCTTGTTGAAAACCAGACATACACATGTTGCGCGCAGATTTATTGTTATCTATGTATTGTATTAAACTTGATTTCTCACCAACACGCAAGTGTTTGACGTTTTATTTTAACACATGTTCAGGTTTGCTGTAGCTACATTTGGAGCTTGTGGACACGTAGGACGTTTTTACTTTTGGACCTAGATTAAAATGTATCAAGACAAGTTATTGTTATTCGAATATTTTGAGTTATAATATATTGATTTATGTGATTTATGTTATCTTATGTTTACCTTGCGCGTGCGCGAATGAATGTATTTATTAAATATTGACACCCAATAGTGTCACGAGTAATGAAACAATATGTGGCGCCCCGATGTATAATCCGCCTTTGGTCGGGGTGTTACAATCAATATCAACTTATAAACTCAACTATATTCTTGAATGAACACCACTTTACCAAAATCATGCATAGATAATATATCACATTAGCAAGAGCTTCAACATTGTCGAGATAGCAAAAGTAATTAGCCCATAAGGCTTAATACAACTACAATCAAACTAGAAATAAGCTTACAAAACATGTTCAAGAACAAAGGAATGCAAACTAAGATCAAGCAAGGATTGAAGGATGGAATGATGAATCTTGTGTTGGTGGAAGCCTTCAAGAATCTCCTAAAAATGCTGCACTTGGTTGAGAGAGAATCCCCAAGACTCCACACACCAAAATGAAGTGAAAATAAGTGTTTATAAGCTTCTGGACAAAGTGCATGGTCATGCACAAATAGTGCATGGTCGTGCACTATTTTGGGTAAGTCAAACTTTCACTTTCGGATGCTCAGAGTTGCAGGTTCCAAAAAAGTGCACGGTCATGCACAATAAGTGCATGGTCGTGCATTTCCGGCACTAGCTAGTGCACTTTCAAAGTTGATGTGTCTTGTTCTCGGCATCGGATAGTGCACGGGCTCGTGCCCTCGGGAGTGCACGGTGGTGCACAAAAAGTGCATGATGGTGCAGTTTCACTTTTGGCACGATATCAGATGTGCACGGGTTCCAATAAAGGTGCACCATCATGCACAAAAAGTGCATGATGGTGCAGTTTCACAGCATAGTCATGCACTTTCCTAGCATGGTCATGCACTTTGGCACGGTATCAGATGTGCACGGGTTCCGATAAAGGTGCACCATCATACCTATAAAGTGCATGATGGTGCAGTTTCTCAGCATGGCTATACACTTCCTTAGCATGGTCATGCACCTGCTCTGCATGGCCATGCGCTTTCTTAGCATGGTCATGCACTTTTGGCAGATTCTTGATTTTTGGCCAAAAAATGCTATCTTTTCATCGTTTCTTAGTCGGGCGAGCGCCCGGACATGCAAATTCATAAATAACTCAAATAAGTACCGAATACAACGAATTTGCATGGAATTTTACCAAAATAAGAGGATAATTTGATGCTAAAAGGTGTACACATTGTGTTACATCAAATACATATATGTAAATAATATATACATATGTAAGTATATGTGTGTATATACATATATAGGATTGATTTCTTTTGAGAACCACTTTGAGTTTTAAGAACTCGAAAGAACTCAACGTAACAAATTTTATTTTTTTTTTGAATTTTTTTACACATTTGTAATACGTAAGTGTAAGTAATGTACAAACACACCGAATCGACTTTTTACACATGTGTAACTAACATTTTATGACAAACTGAAAATTTTTCTTACTTTTTCAGACACTCATCACGACTTGACTCAAGTTTTCGGGACGAAAATTCTTTAACATGGGAATGATGTGACAATCGTCAATTTCAGGTTAACTCCGTTAACTCAACTCCGTCAATTCAAACTTAAGATCACTGAATCTATAACGCACACTTCATTACATTTAAACTAGGGTTTAAATGACGCTTAACACTTACTACATGTGTAGTCTTTCGGGATTTGCACCGAAACGCAAACGAGTTGACGCAAACGATTGATGAATAAACGAAAAACGTCAAAATAGTAATTATGTGATAATTATGTGTTAGACTTATGTGTTATGTGATAACATGATTATAAACGTTAACTCAAGATGTAAACTAGTTAGTTAAGTTAGAAAAACAACAATTGATAGTGGAGGGACTTGAGTGTAACTTATTATTATTATAAATATATCCTTAATAACTTAACCCTAACATATTATCATAACCCACAAGTTCCGATCGGCCTCTCCCCTTGGCTTCACTTGGCTGCCGTCCACTATACACACACATACAATCAAGAAATCAAGTGTTTGATTGAGGAACTAGGTGCTAGGAAGGTATAATTGATTATCCTATACATTCTTATTACTTGATTTTGATGTTTGTTGGGTTAATTGTAAACCCTAAGCTGCCGATTTCATATATACATGTAATCAATATGATTGTTGTTGATTGAGTAATGATTTGATAAGTAGAATTGATATTGTAACATGTTGATTGTTGTGTCTTTGATTTGAGTTCAAACAAAAACCCTAATCTTGTATGTAATGTGAAATTGATGTGCATGGATGGTGTTTATGGTGTCTAGAGGGTTATATGAATGCATAGATTGTTATTATGTTGAGTTTGGATGCAAACAGTTTCTGGACAGAATGTATTATTGATGTTTAAGTGACTGTAACGAAGTGTAAAAGGTGAAAATTGGTTGAGATTATTGGTACTACAGTAAACTAGGTTGAGTCTAGTTTCTAAAGAATATAAACTTGTAATTTTTGGACAAGTAGAAGTTAACTTTTATGATTTTACAAAAACGTTGTGCAAAGCTGAGCTGTTAGACCTGCTGTTAGGTTATGTTGTAAATGTTATATCTCATGAACTACGAGACCAATTGGGTTGGTTCCACTTCTGGAAGTTGACTTATTGAGTTAGGAACCTAACCCAAGTGGTCTTGCATTTATTGGATTTTTCGTTTAACGGGAATTTCAAATAACATTCTGTTGCGCATGAATTTGACTGTTATGAGTTTGCTATAATGATTTGATGATTGTGAGAAAACTATGTGGAATAAAAATATACTAAAATATGTTCTGGAAACCTAAGACATATATGCTTCTGTGATGATTTTTGGTAAATTAATTGAGATGCTATGATCGGTGGAATAGTACAATCTTTTAAGTAGAATTTCTGTCTCGGTGAAACTAGCTGCTGAGTTTTGTGAAAATGCATGAAATATGATACTTGCTAATTTATTATCATGTTTTGACCAAATTGCCCTTGAGGGGAATGATTGCAAGATAATTGTCATGATTTGACCAAAATGCCCTTACGGGTAATGATTTAGTGATGTACTTTATGAATACATGACACGTATATGATTGCTTACACATGTAATGTGTCACAAATACACTTGTTAAAGTCACACACGATTCACAAACGAAACACGAAACATGTTATGTGCA
This sequence comes from Bidens hawaiensis, assembly GCF_021521415.1. Taxonomy (NCBI): domain Eukaryota; kingdom Viridiplantae; phylum Streptophyta; class Magnoliopsida; order Asterales; family Asteraceae; genus Bidens; species Bidens hawaiensis. Next base: position 829,418 of record NW_027491720.1, on the reverse strand, counting down.
TAGGTATTATGTGCCGGGTCTAGAGACTCGATAATATTCCGACACTTAAAAAAATCTCTTTGTTGTTTTAGAACGCTAGAGAGAGTTTTTCTGTGACGCGCATCTTAGTGATTTAATTTGGGAAATTCTTCGCAAACAGTGAGTTTCACTTTCCCCTCTTTAAACTGTTTTCAAACGCTTTTCACTTGGGGGAGATCACATACTCCACAACGCATTTAAGATTTTGTTATAAATTATATATCACTTGTAAAGGCTAAGTGGCAAACGAAACATTTGAAGTCCTACACATCGAACCGGTTAATATTTAGAATAGCGAGTCACTGTTGAGTAGTACTACTGGGTTTGACAAACCCCACCCAACGCTAAACTCGACTGGAGGTCGAGCGGGTGTAATTTTGGCTAACACGTACCATGGTCTGGAGGACCTGGTGACAAGGCACTTAATAAACGAGTCAGCTTCGGTGTCAAACACTTAGTAATACTTGCTTTATAGGCTAGCTACCTATAGATATATAATTGACGTAATACTATCTGGTAACGCAAAACACTGTAACACAAAACGCTGTAATGCAAAACGCTTAACGCAACACGCTGAACGCAAACGCTAATCGCTTTATTTTTATTTAAACTTGTGAACTCACCAACCTTGTGTTGACACTTTTAGTATGTTATTCTCAGGTAGCCGAGGCGGGCGCGCGGTTTAGGAACATGCATTGCTTGAAAACGCTTTTATTATGCAAACTTATTTTTAACGGTTATCATTGGTTTTAAGTCGTCCTGCGTGACGCAACTTTTGATTAAAGGTTTTTACGCTTCCGCATTTAATTACTCGTAAACGTTTTCATGGTTTTTGAAACTTTATTTTATGGTTTGATTATAACTGATGATTCCGATCCTGTTAGTTCACATCCTCTGACGGTAAAACTCCGTTAGTGGATTTTGAGGGTGTGACACATTTAAACTTATGTAATCATCAAACATATTTATTTTCTCTCCTGATTCATTTTATAATCAAATTTAATCTCAGCCATATATTTCATATCATTTAATTGAATGTGTAGTCCAAAATTGAGTTCTTAAAGTTTTTAAAACTTATCAAGTTCTCAAAATATCCATCCCCTATATATATATATATATATATATATATATATATATATATATATATATATATATATATATATATATATATATATATATATATATATATATATATATTATTTTCAATAAAGAGAACTCACCAACATTCGTATTGACGTTTATTTTAATATGTTTTTCAGGTAATTAAATGAAGTATGGAAGTTTCATGAAGAGCACGGGAAAATAAGTTACTTGTGTTTGAATGAAAAATGTTGACTTTATGTTGAACTTGTAATTTGAATAAAAATCGTGTAATATGATAGGTGTAATAACTCTGATGGTTAAATAAAGTTCAACTTTCATTTGTAATATATGCTTAAATGTGATTGGCTGAAACGACGTTGTCACCATCCGAAGAACTTGGTCAAAGTCCTCCGTTGTTTAAATTAAAATTTTCGGGGAGACACGTCGAGCGTATTTCATGAGCGTATTCATATGAGCGTATTAGTTTTGAGTGAATTGTGAGCATATTTCATGTTTGTATACACTGTTTTTTTTTCAAAAATGGATAAGTTAATTGCCAAATAAACAAATCATACCATATAGAAAAAATTCAATTCAAAAGCTTAGAAATTCGGAACATTTATTTTGTATTTTGAAAGGGACGAGTTTTTATACAAAAAATGTGATGAAATTGAAATTGAGAGATGACATGTAACTTTTTAATTGTGTCGACAGTGGGGTGAAGCTATTTCATGAAATGTATGGTATCTATTCAAATCAAAATGGCTAATAAGGAACTGAAAGTTCAATTGATTTGTCGTACCCTGAATTTTTGCCGACTGGCAACTTTAATTAGCTCAATCGATCGTATCTAACCAATTTGCATGTTTGAATTACTGTTGATTTGATATGCAATTTGTATTACGCTCGATGAATAAGTTGAATCGATGAATTAGATAGCGAAAAGAGATTTTAAGTTATTTACATTTATGATGTCATCTGGTTCTGAATTCCAGTCCAACCTCTGTCTCTTAACTCTTAAGACGGTCATATCTATATCCGGTCCGAGTCTAAAAACATTGTTATTTTCTATCTATCTATCTATCTATCTATCTATCTATCTATATATATATATATATATAAATGCTTCCCTTACAGGCACTCGTATTCATGTTTTATAACCCACACCCAATCCATTTAGTAAATTCTAGTACACAAACAATTAGCTCCAGTTACATTATACCGCAATCTCGAACATGCTTCATTCCTTCCATTCGAGTTTCGTTACCTTTTATTTAAGGGTTAACCAGTCGTAATCGGTTTGATCACTTGACAGTCTGAAACTGTTATAACAAGCCGAAAATGTACGAAAACCACACACGTGGTGAACAAGGGTGTATCAAATAAAACTCCGGGTGTCAATTCAAAGAGGGTTGAGGTTGAGAGGTTATTATTTGATCCAAACAATATCCAATTAACTAACTAAAAAAAACACAATCCTTACGGAAACATGCTAAACCCTGTCGTCAAGAGACGCACAAGGCACAACCCATGTAACTCATTTATCTAATGGGTTAAGCGAATCGCAAACAGGTTGTAAACATGTTAGATGTTTTGTAAATAGGTTAGCGGGTTATTCTGACCATAGATCAACAACACGCTCATCTTCACGTCAGGTTCAGTAACCTCTTATCAATGTCATATTTCAAGCAACTGAATACATCAAATTACACAAGCAAAGCATCAAATTCATCTGAACAAAAGTATACAGCAAATTATAACATAAATAAATACTCCAAACTCAGTCCGAAGTTTACTTAAAATGGTTCAACTATCGTACGCGTAAACATATAGTTTCAAACTTATGAAGATCAAACAAGTTGAGGCTAGAAAATCTGTCTGAAGTTGTAGAAACAACTTCACTGCAAAAGCCAGAAAGCGATATACAACCCGTCTTGCAAGATCTAAAGTCGATAGAAAAATCCCTTCAAGCATATTGACGCTTCAAGAATTTTTCATATTTAGGATCAGAAAATCTGCGGAAAAAAAAATTAATTCTAAGGTGTCTTATACTTTATATAAACTTAAATCATGGTGATTTGTTGTCGTTTCGAATTTTTAACACAACATAATTGACACAAAATTCAAACTTACATTCAACAAAAATTGCTAAACCAAAACTAGGAGTGTTCATAGACAATTGAAACCAACCAAACCGACTAAAACAAAGCAAGTCGAACGGTTCAAGATTTATGTGGTCGAGTTCATGGTTTGGAATGTGCAGTTACGTATAAGTCATGAACCATCTTTAGCGTTTTAAAAAAAAAATTCTGATACAGACTACTGATTTGAAAAGTATTAAAAAAAAGCATTTCAAACCACCCGAGCGCCAAAATCCAACCATGATTATAAAGATGCATCTCTAATGCCGAAATTATATGAAATAATAAATTAATAATCACGCATTATTATTAACATATATATAAGTACATTTGCTAATAGTATTTCATATCAAATCAACATGTATATCAAGTAATAATAGCATAATATTGTTAAAACTTAGAAGACAATGAAAGTAACAGCAAATGGACCTTTATCAAGAAACCAAACCGGCATCAAACTTCTTCAACGCGTCACAATTAGGCGTATGACGTTGATACCCCCAATGCAACCGTTGCGTTTCCAACCGACAATTATGCGAAAGAATCGACAAATACTCATGTTCAATCCTCCCTTCAAGATGCAACCTTTCCTCACTATTCAACGGATAACGCTGCTCAAAATCACGCGACTTCACAAAAAACGAAACCCCTTTTTGCGTAACCAAACGGTGATCATAACTATAACTTCTCGATAACGAGTAAACAGGCTCGGTCGATGGCAAAAAACTAACCAACAGAATCACAAGAACCGGTAACAACTGAAGCAAAGTCCTGATATTAAACCCGTCCGACTCATTATGACCCGTTCTCGCCTGCGTCCCATTACCAAAATTAAACCCGTTAAACTGCGCTGCAGCCCGATGATTCATGTTCATCCCACCGAAGAAAAAGTTCCTAAAGATTTCCTCCGCGTCCACATCACCCTCATAATAAAACCCGTTACCGAACCCGTTACCCGCCCGACGCCTCGTTTGTCTCTCGTAAACGGGCTCGTCCGACCCGACAACATCATACTGCTTCCTACTTTCCTCACCACTCAAACACTGGAACGCTTTCGAAACTTTCTTAAACGCCTCTTCGGATCCCGGGGCTTGATTCTTATCCGGATGAACCTTTAAAGAAAGCTTCCTATAAGCCTTTCTAATATCCTCAACACTACAAGTCTTCTCTAACCCTAATATTTCATAATAATCTTTCTTTCTCTTAATCTCCCTCACAATACTAATCTGTTCCTGGGTCACAGACCCCAAACCCGAACCCGACCCAAGTCCAAGACCCGACCCGGACGACTCTTTTCTCTGCCGTACACCTGTTCCGGATTCCGGTGAGATGGGTGTCTCGTTAACACCTTCAAGACTCGATAACAGATCGTTAACATTAAGATTCGGATCCAATCGATGAGCTTTGTTGATGAATTTTAACGCACGAACACGATCGCCTAACCCTAAGGCGTCTTTACCGATTTGCAAGCATTTTAACGCTTCATATTTGTTACCCTCCATCTGAAATCAATCAAGGAACAAAACCCAGAAAGGAATTGGAATAATAATGGGTGATTGAAAAAGCCCTAATTTGGGTCCAATCACGTGAATTGGGGAAATTGGGATGATTTGGGATGAATTGAATTGTGGGTATTGGAATTGAGGATATTGTGATCGGATCTTGATAGATAATTGAATCGATTGAATCTATTGAATCGATTGAAGATGTTTGTGCTTGATCGATTTGGGAACCAAGATGGTGTGAAGGGTTATACTTTTGTAGCATTCGTTTCTTGACGATATAGGTGTCACGTGACTATCAAAATATCATGAAATAAATATATTTTTTTATTATTTGTGAAAATATTAGTGTAAACTCTTTTTTTGGATTTAGAGAAAAGATGTCTATGAATGTTTGTTAAAACTTATATATTGTTTATAAACTTTTGTGATCTATGATTTTTCTCGTTTGGTGGTATGGTTGTAATGAGGTTAAAAACATAAGTGTAAAATGAAGTAAATTTTAAGTGTTTTGAAAAAAGTTATTTAGATAAATTTTACAAACATTTGTTATATGTTTTATAATAGTTTTTAATTATAAAATTGATGAGGTATTGCTATTTAATATTCAGTAATATGGCTGATGAAGCGAGGTTCGGTTGAATATGATAACTAGTTATAAAGTGTTGGTCAAAATATGTTATAAACACTGATTGAGGCCCATTTAACATCCCGAGGCAAGATGGGTAGCCCAAGTCAAAAAAAAAGCAATTAGGCCCAACGAGAATGAATTGGTGAGACGTCGTTAATATATGACGTTAGGAAGAGAGCGTAGGGGGTATGAATGAATATTGTTAGAATGTTTGGCTTCTTCTCAACCCATACTCTATGAATATGTCCTCCATCCTCCTAGTTCTTATCAATTTTGATTTTTTGTATTTTGTAATCTTTCAGTTAAGACAACATAACGTAACATGAATCATAGTAAATGCATACCGCAAGGGCACATAATCTTTAAACTTACATGCTTTGATAATATTTTGTACGTCAACATTTTTGTGTCTAAATCTGCCCATACATAACATACATGAATGATCGTCATCATTTCATATCATAGCCATACACATTGTACAAACATAGCAGGCCATGATATCATTCATTTACGATACATCCATTGATGGTGTTGTGAATGGTTATTTCACACAAGTAATATAGGTACTAAATCTGATACGTTTCTATTGATATTCTGAATATCACAACATAGTGCCAAATGTAATACAAGATAGCCAATAAAGAAGGGGATGAGAAGCTTAGAGTTTATAGAGTAGGAGATGGGAAGACGAAGACAACCACATTCTAAACAGCATTCATGTTTCTAACCTAGTCTCTGTTTTTTCATGCTTATATCTAGTGATCGCTTCAACTGGTCCATTACATTGTTGGGCTTCTTAATAGGGTTAGTGGGTTGGGCTCATAAGTATGGTTCATAACTAGGGTTGTTCACGAGTCGAGCCGAACCGAGCGAAGGCTTGCTCGTTGCTTGGCTCGCTTACAATCGAACCGAACCGAGCGGCTGAAATTCGAACTGAGCGAAAACCGAAACGAGCCAAAATCGAATCGAGAATTTTTCGATCGAACATCGAGTGATTTCGAGCATTATTTATTTCTTTTTGACATTAAAATTTTTAATAAGAAACAAATTTGAAGGTTATAAATAATATATTTTATAAATAAATTAGTAGTTTTTAGACAAACGTGTAATATATTGTAAGTTTTTATTAAAAATAAGTTTGAAGTGAGATGTAATAATCATGTAAACAAACTTCTAGTATTTTAAAAACTTAAATCGAACAAATAAAACTATAAAATTGACGAAAATATGAAAAATTTAAAGGGGTAAAAATAAGTGTAAGCTTATATTTATGTGTTTTGTCTATATATATATATACACACTAGTTTTTATCTCAATACGGGGTTGTTTTATATTGTTTGTTCTAATATATATTTATTTTTTTTAATTTATATTTTTTTATTGTATGAAAATTAATCATATAATTATGGTATGATAATAAATTGTTTCACAAATAAATTAGATGTTATAACCCGGTTTAAAAGCTATATGGTTTTGATGAGACCCAAGACCCGTTTATATTTTTTACTATGAAATTGGGTTTTTAATTATAAATAATATTTATAAAAGTTAATAATATACTTATGGTTTGATGAGACCCAAGACCCGTTTATTTTTTTTACTATCAAATTGGTTTTTTAATTTAAATAATATATATATCTTTTTAAAATAAATAAGATATTATTTTTTATTATATCCTATTTTATAGGATTTTTACATAAATAATTTGGTGAGAATAATTTTTAATTTAATGAGATATTATAACCCGTTTAAGAAATATCTGGGTTTGGTAAGACCCATACCCATGAATTTGGGCCAAATGCATGAGAAGCCTCCATTTAATAATTATGCAAATCTGGTGACTCCAAAAAAAGCGGGAGCGACCACATCGTGACACGTAGGATTTTTATGTCTTCATTTATATATATTATAGATATATATATATATATATATGTTCATATATAATTATATATAAAATAAATTAAAAATATTCGAGCCGAACCGAACCGAGCAAACCTTTGCTCGTGGCTTGGCTCATTTACAAACCGAACCGAGCAGAGCGGCTCGTTTTCAATCGGGCGAAAAAGCGAGCATTTTCCGAACGAGCGGCGAGCGAGTTCGAACGACGAGCAGTTTAATCGGCCCTATTCATAACAGAGGGCCTGGTCATAACTGGTCGAATGCATATTTTTGACAATGTAAGACTTATTCAAAACTTTATCCTTTTCATCATCATCATAAAACATTTGTCTCTCTTTCATTATGCATAACCATTCATTCATTAAAACATTTCATACATAAAAACGTATCATTCATAACTATCACACTTTTTTTAAACTAATTATATGAAAATGTTTACCTCCAAGCTACCCTTACGCAACTTTCATGGACTATACATGCGAAAGTGTTAAAACTCATTTTCTCACCAAAAGACTCTTGTGTGTTATCGCATTTCAATCAAGTCTTACTTTCGCATGATCAATCTGGGCAAACGTTAGGTTACTATAATTTCGCATAGACCATTCTTTTGCTTAAGGCAAACTTTCGCCTAAACCTTTCTTTTGCTTTTGACGAACTTTCACTTTTTTTCTTTAGTTTTGTATAAACAAACTTTCGTTTAAACAAAGTTTCGTGTAAGTTTAGTTTCCTGCGAAATGTACATGAAAACCCTAGCAACTTCAACAATGTCGTATTTCCACAAAGTTCTACCCAACGCGTCAATATCATAATTTTATCGATTTAAACCTTCTTTTAGCATTATAACAAGCATCACCCCTCGATAACATGCGAGATTTAAAATAAAAGTATTTACACAGAATTACAATTTTTTTCCTTTAAACAAAGCCAATTTACGGTTCGTGTCCTTTATTTAGTTTTTTTGCAGGCGATGTACTTTAAACTTTTTTTTTCTACACGTTATGTCCTTTACGCTAACTAGGTTAGAAAAACTCAGTTAGATACCCTCACGTGAGGCGCATGTGAGGGCATATTGGTCTTTTCGTCTACACCTGCAAAAAGTTTATCACCCCTCCCACCACTTGCAAAACCCTAAAATCCACCACCTAATTATCTTTTATAAAAAAATCCCATTTTCTCCATCTTTGAATCCCCCACCAACACCACCAATTGAATACCTTTAAACACTTTGGACGCTCAAAATTTGATGGTGAAGGTAAAGATCGGAGAAGAAACTAGTGTTCAGATCTGGCCCGAAAACGGTGTTCAGATCGGTGAAGGTTAAGATCTGATGGTAGTGGTTCAGGTGAAGGTTCAAATCTGAACGAGGTGAACAAGGTTAAGATCGGTGAAGGTGAAGGTTGAGATCTGGCCCGAAAAAAGATGGTAGTCGTTCAAGTGGCCGGAAAAATGTAACATCCCGAAATTTCCAAAATGATATTAATTATATTACTTAATAATAGAGGGAAAGTTTACTCGGGTTATCGGAAAATAAATAAATAGAGTAGGAGTTGGTATGGGTCGGGCTAGTGTTGGGTAATGGATATGGGTTATGGACTTGGGTTATGAAAGAAGGAAGGAGAGTCCATGGGCTTAAGCCCATGATCCCTAAATATAAATACCACTAATCACCCTTTAATCCTCATTCTCACATATTCCATACACACACGACCCGAACCAAGATCCGAAGGCGAAAACCCGAGCTTGTTGGTGCTGGAGCGTCGTGACGGACCAAAACAACATCAAGGCTTAACCGTGTTCGTAGTTCGACTCGTTCAAGGTACGTTTATAGTTAGAAATCGTTCGTATAGGTTCGGTTTGATTTGAGAAATGATAGATCTGAGTTTGTATGGTAAAAACGAATCCAACAAAGCTAATCTTACTGAAAATGGTTATGATTTGATGGGTTAATCGATTGATAAAAAGAACCCGTAACCTATATGCCTAAATCGCACCCTTTAAACATCAATGTTAGGTCGATTTGATGGTTGGGGTTTGTAGGCGCTGGTCAGACGATTCCGTGGATACCTAAATCGAGTTATTTGGTTAAGAAACGAAGGATTTAAGAACGAACAGTAGCTGCAGACGACAACTTCGCCTGCAAGCTAAGTTCGCCTGATGAACTTCGCCTGCAAGCTAAGTTCGCCTGATGACAACTTCGCTTAAAGCCAAGTTCGCCTAATGACAACTTCGCCTAAAGCTAAGTTCGCCTAAGGTTTAACTTCGCCTAAAGCTAAGTTCGCCTGATGATAACTTCGCCTAAAGCCAAGTTCGCCTGATGACAACTTCGCCTAAAGCCAAGTTCGCCTGATGACAACTTCGCCTAAAGCTAAGTTCGCCTAAGGTTTAACTTCGCCTAAAGCTAAGTTCGCCTAAGGTTTAACTTCGCCTAAAGTCAAGTTCGATTAGAGAATAGATTAAAACGATAAGTAAAAGTAAGCTAATACTAGGCCACCAGATTAGATCAGGCGAGTATTGATACGTGTAACTTATATATTCAGCCGAGCACAGTTAAAGAAGGGATTTACAACTATCAGAGGAAGAAGCAGAGTTCAGGTGAGTTTCTAGCCCCATTCCTTGTTATGTTTTCGGGGCTGTGTGCATACTCGATGTGTTTGTTAATACATTTATCCTAAGTGATAAGTGTATGCCATATGTGATATATGTGATGGATATGAATGATTGCTTGTCGGTACGCGAACGATCTTCGGATATTGCGCGTACTGTCAGGTTAAAAATAAAGGTACGAATACTATATATCGAAGATGTATGAACATTACAAATGAATACTTGTCGGGGCGTGAACGATCTTCGGATATTGCACGTAACGACAAGGGGTATGGTTGTTAAATGAAGGATGTAAAGAACGCCTAGAATGTTTTTATGCTATAATGTAATTATTGTATATGTGAAGTATGTGTATACAGGTACACGAATGGTATGTGAGTTCTACGTTCGACATAGTAAGTTAGGATGGCAAATCCCTCTAGCTTCTGTCGGACATAGACTCGGCTGGTGATGGCGTAGTTAAGGACTGCGAGCCTTATACGTGATGTAGATGATAGATATAAACATAGATAGAGACGGTAGGCCTTATACGTGTTATAGGAGATAGACGCCAACGTAGATAAGGACGGCGGACCTTATACGTAACGTAGATAAGGACTGCGGACCTTATACGTAATATAGGTAGGCGTCAGCACAGGAAAGGACTGTGGACCTTATACGTGCTTTAGCATGGGGGAGGACTGCGGACCTCGTACGTGCTATGAATTAGGTTGCAACATAGGGAATGATCGTGGACCTTGTACGTGTTGTGGATGTATGATGGTATAGGGAAGGATCGCGGACCTTGTACGTACCATGAATGGTGAACATAGGTAAGGACGGCGGACCTTTTACGTGTTCACGACCTTGAGTACAGGTATAGACGGCGGACTATGAACGTACTCTCGGTAGACTGAGGTTAGTGATTGTAGATATGTATGTATGTATGGTAGTAAGTATGTATGTAGAACAGAAGGGTAATTGGTTAAGTATGGATATGTATCTTCGGATATGTATGTATGTGTATGTATTGTGTGGCGTCCGATTAACTAGAACTCACTCAGCGTAGCTGACTTTTAGTATGCACGCAGGTGAGTAGGATGAGGCAGCTTGCTTGAGGAGACACGTGGCACTGAATAAGAGGCTGGCATCGGAAGACTCAAGATGTTTAAGTTTAATGTTTCGTTTATTTTGAAAGGCAAAATGATGTGTTTAAGACAAGACGTGTTTTGATATGAAATGTTTTAAGAAAGTTTTATATTCCGCGAAAGTTTTAATGAACTCTGATATTTAGAACTGCGTTTATGAGTAAATCCAACACGAAAGTAGGGCTACCGGTATCGGGGCCTTACAAAAAAGGAGGTGGTGATTCAGGTTGCCTTAAATCGGAGGTGATGGTTCAGGTGGCCGAAAACGGAGGTGGTGGTCCAGGTGGCCGGAAAAGGAGGTGGTGGTTCATGTGGCCGGAAACAGAGGTGGGGTTGGTGGTGGATTTTAGGGTTTTGCAAGTGGTGGGAGGGGTGATTAACTTTTTGCAAGTGTAGACGAAAAAACCAATATGCCCTCACATACGCCTCACGTGAGGGTATTTAGCTGAGTTTTTTTAACCCAGTTAGCATAAAGGACATAACGTGTAAAAAAAAGTTTAAAGACACCGTCTGCAAATAAACTAAATAAAGGACACGAACCGTAAATTGGCTTTGTTTAAAGGACAAATTTTGTAATTCTGTCAAGTATTTACCTTTTGGACTATAGCCTAAATCTAACTCGATGATGAAGATGGCGACGGGGACTTAAACACACTTTTCACATATATCTCAACACCAAAACACGGTCTTAACACTCCCCTGAGTTTATATTAATCTAAAACTGAATGGAGATACGCCATGGTTTCTTTCATTCTTTATATCTTTCTTACTTCTATTAAGAGTAAACTGCCCCTCATGTGAGGCAGGACTTGTGAATTATGACTGGGGTTTATTTGGGAAGAGATGACAAAAATGCCCCTTGCTTGAGGGGCACGCTGATGGATTTAACGACAAGACTTAATGGGGTTAATTAATTCGGGTTTAATTGCAGGTGAAATGAAACCACATGAACTAAAATTGCAAATTTGAAACTGTTGGACTATGCATATTTAAACTAATTATAAAAACAAAAACCATAGTTCACTCTTCTATTAATAAAAGAAACCTAGAGGTGAAGAAATAATAATGAAATGGTGGTGGCTAGATTCATACATTAGGCTAAACTTTAAATTTTGGGGTGATTACCATCTAGTAGCCCCTCATATCTTTTAAAACTACACACCTAGCACCAATTCTTACATGTTAACACAAAAATCCCAAAATAAACATCGTTTATTCATTTCATTATATCATAAAACCCAAATTTGAAATGTTACATTGTAATTTTAATTCACTTATGATCGAATAATGAAGGAACTAGACTCGTTGAGGATTTGCACCAAAATTTGTTCCGATCAGCATGAGTATTGTTGGCCACCGTAAATTGCGCTAGATGGTATCAATTATGAGGGTTGGCATGTGGGTTAGCAAACCCAAGCAAGGATTTATGCCCACACTTAAATTAAAACATTTAAATAGAGGTGCACCAAATACTCGGTTCCGGACCAGACTCGGAACCAGTTCCTACCCATACCCGATGTCACACCCCGACCAAAGGCGGCAGAACATGCCGAGGTGTAACGATTGCCCATAAGCGCATGACACTATTTAAAGCGACAATATGTAACAAACTCATTTCATTTCACAACATCGAAAATGTCACATAACAATATTTATAAGTCGAATACAACAACATATCACAAAATGTAGCAAATCAAATATTGTTCATTGTTACTAATATCCTAAAGGTATTTGTGACGTTTTCTCCAAGCATCCAACATCAACCTAAATGCAAACCTGTAACATTTTATAAAATAAAGTTTGTCAACACAAAGGTTGGTGAACAATTCATAGTTTTTGAGCATATATGTATATAATAAGAAAAGCCACAATCTTATATACGAAACAATAAATAAATAGCAATAATTTTGATAATATGAGGTCGCTAATAAGAATACATTAGCGGCACCATCTATAAGAGAATATCAAATAGATTCGGATTTCATGAGGTCGTTAATAAGATTACATTAACGGCACCGTGCTATAAGAGAATACCATATAGTTCACGGATATATGATTCAACCTTCCAAAAACGGTAAACACATAAACATATAATCATGTAAGCATAGAACATTAACGTTGTTTAAGTAAAGTAAAGTATACATTTGAGCATTTATTTAAGTAAAGTATACATTAACGTTTGTGGTTTAAGACTCAGGTATAAAGCATTTGATTTGAATAAGTATGAAATGTCACCCCAAAACAAAAGATAGAAAAACGGGGTATGAAGTTACTCATGTTCAAGCAAAAAACTTGAAAAGTTGGTAATTTGAAGATTTTTCGGAACGACGAGTTAACGTATGATGCCTAAATAAAAGAAAGTCTTGGATTTAGAAAGGTTGTCTTGAAGATCTTTAAATAAAATAATTGTTGCAGAACGTAAACAATTAAAGTTTAAGGTTTAAAATGTAACTATTTACGAATTTATAATAATAACTCTTTAAAAATGTAAGTTTACTCGAAACCGGGTTAAAGTATCTAACCTCAATATTTACTTAACCTATGTTAAGTAATAAGGTGAGAGAAATGCTAAAGCAAGTTCCTTTGGGACAAAGATACTAAAACAGGTATTTAACAAGTGTTCGGGTCTTGATAATTGGTCAAACCCAAAGTCAACTATCCAAAATGATGAATGTTATAAGATAACTCAATAAACCTTTATAAGACTTAACCAAGTATGTAGATCTATTGTTTTAGAACTAACAGCGTACATTAAACGAGTATTTGGTTTTGTCGGTCCAACCTATGTTATGAGATCAAGTTGATTCCAACATTTCCAAGTACTTAAGAAAATAATAAAAATCATTTTGTAAACTATTTTTAAAGAAATATACAAGTCTTGATAGCTGAAAACACACTTATGTGTCTTAAGCGAGTAAAAATCGGATTGGTTCGTTTTCCATCTCACAATACGTTCCTTGATGGTTTCCATATGCCCAAATATCATAGATCTTGTACAATAATTTATAAATGAAAAAAATTTAAGTTTTACAACTAAAAAGTTAACAAGTCTTTTAAGCAAAAGTTTCGGTTTGGTTCGGTTTCCATCTCCCAACGAGTTCATAGATGGATTCCACATGCTTAATATCAAAGAATTTGTAAAAATGATTTTTGAAACTCGAATCTAACATTAAACATGTTTAAAACTATATTAACAAACTAGTAAAAAGTTCGGTTCATGGTTTGGACTATTTACGGTTAAACCGAGGTTAGTCTCTACAAACCTCCACCATGAAACTTCATAAATATGACAAAAAAAAACTAAAAAAAGTAGAAGTTAGTCATGGTTAGTATGTGCAAACAAGTTATGTGTGTGTGTGTGTATATCAAGAACACGAAGTTCTCCATGAAGCATTGTCTTACGAGGTCCGAAACTTAACCAACCGAAGTCGGAGAAGTAACTACTAAAGGTAACAAGGGGTGTGTATTATGTATATATATATATATATATATATATATATATATATATATATATATATATATATATATATATTTGTGTGTGTGTGTGTTGTACTACCATATTCAAGTGTTAGTAATGTTAGATGAGCAAGTTAGAATGAAAGACTATGGTTAGTTTGACTTGAGAAGTCAAACATTCAAGAATACATAAGAAATAACAACCTTGAATCTATGGAGTTTGAGAGAAAATTTGGAGATATAGCAAGAGTAAAATGAAGAAGATGGGTGTGTGTGTGTATATAGGGAAGGAGTGAAGGGTTGGGTATAAAGATTCTTTTATGGTTTGCATGAAAATGGGTATGTTTAAATGGTCAAACGCATAATATAAAAATCCCATATTTTATATATTTTATATATTCTAAATGACAAAAATCCAATATTTTTATATATTTGAAATGTTCGGGTTACAAACGGGTCGGGTTTACATAACAAAAGTGACCCGAAATTGACGGATGTCACACCCGACCCACGGGTACGACCTGATGTAGGATTTCTCCCCGAATTCGTACCAGGAGCCGACCCGAACCCGCCGGAACCGGACCCGAAAATACCCGGTCAAAACTCGACCCTGTCCCACCCGAAACCCAAAAAAAACCAGGAAAACCCGGTCAAATGCCCGACTATACCCAGATCCGGTTCCTGAAATACGCAGTTTGTGCACGACCTCCAAATAAAAAAAACATATATATTATAATGGCCAAATTATACTCAAAATTATGATTGGTCTAGTAGTAAATCTTTGTGTTGCTATGTTGCAGGACATGAGTTCAAGACTAGTTATGCGCTCTCTTTTTTTTTTATTCACAATTGTTATGAAAGTGTCACATAATCTCATTTCGATTTAGGCTTCCAAAATCGTTAAGCCGGTCTTGTCTGTATTAGTTTCGAGGTATCCGTTAATCCGTTATTTTGATTATGTATATTACACAATCATATTAATCCTTGAAGTTGATTTGCCTTAGGTATAGCAAGAGGGTTAAGATCAAACTATTGAGGATAGAACGTTGTAAAGACACATCTTGAATATTTTGAGGTTCGATCTTGGATAATGTTACCTCGTTATCAGTAATGGATTATTTTGTTAAATCACTTTATTAATCTCAGTCCCGATGTTTTGTAGTTAAAAGTGTTTTTTAGTTGGTGATAAAGAAGACCTATCACCTATGACACCATTGTGTAATGAAAATTTTAAGACCTATAATTCCACATTTACAAGAATATTAATTTGTTGTAGAAAACTGGTGTGACACTGTGTACAGAATTCAATAGAAATGATGTGGATAATGAAGTATTTATGTGGTCAACAAATATTTGTGTTGGTTTAGAATGCTGCCATGGCCAAAAGTAATTAGGACATGAATGCCTTTTATCCATTTTATGTGGCTTTTAAAATGTGGATAAACCTCTTCTTAGACTTGACAAGTTTCTTGTTTTTATTCTCTAGATTTTATTGTAAAAGATCATAGACTGTAATTTATTTAATGTATACTTGATGAGTGTTAAACAATTGAGTGCCATAAATTAGGGATATTAGTTACTATAAAAAAGATATATTGATTTCTATTAATTTCAATATTATCTTTTGGTCGTTGTTGATCCCAATTAACGAATTAGCTGGTAACGATCACATCTTTTATTATTTTTTATCAACAGTCCACAACTAACAAAATTCTAACGTCATTAGTTGTATGTTGTCGGAAAACGTTAGTCTTTTCAGGTAACGATCACACATTTTATGATTTTTTTATCAATTAACGAATGAGCCTCCTTTCAGGCGACGTGCAACTAATTCTAGCAAGGAAGTTGCAGCTTTCCGCTTGCCTTTCTCGTCTTACAATCTAGTATGCTTTTTTTCCTGCTAACAATCGAAAAGATATGTCTGAATGTTGAGCCTCTTTTCAGACCGGCAAGTGCTCTTCAAGACAGATTCGTGAATGGTCAATCTACGCCATGGAAGTTTCCTCCTTCCATTCCAAATTCAAGAATGCGATCAATACGATTGATTGCCAGCATAATGATCGGTCAGACAGAGGCTAGGGCTCCTTCATTCCCACCACGTCCTTCCTTGTGTGTCGGAGATATAAAACGATATTTGTTTATATAGTGTTAGTTCTATAACGAACGAATTGCAAGCTGCTAAAACCCGATGTCATAGGTTCAAATCCTATGTAGCGTGATTCAGATCTTCTTCGATCGAATTTGACTCCTACAAAGAAGAAGAATCCTAGAACAAAATCATAAGTAACTAACCAACTTATATGAGACACATAATTAACTACATTGATCTCAGTAGCTACTTAGACCTATTACCGATACTAAGTATCAGCAAAAAAATTGTATCCATTTTTCATGATCCATATACTAGTCATAAGCGAGAGCAAAGCCTAGAGAGACGGAGATAGTAGCTTGGGCTCACATGTACTATTTTTCCGTCTATGCATTTATAGCACAAGACTTTACTACCCAAAATACGATATATACTCCTACACACTTCTAAATCAGTCACTTAATATTATGTTTTTATTTAGAGTAAAATTATTAGTATATTATTATCTTTATTTATGTTTCAAATCCTTTTATACAAGGAAACAATCATTCTGTTAGTGCTTTGAGAAGATGAGAATCATGATTTATTTAATCATATTTGTGGCCGTTTTAAGTCTTGGTTGGGTGTGTGTGGTAAGACTTTTGTTTCTTGAGAAGTATATCATTTTTTAAATTCTGACATGTTGTATATTGTTAAATGTAATTTAGAAGTTAATTAGATAGGGCGTTTAAGTTGCAGTTAAAAAAATTATATCATCTTAATATCTTATACACATAAATTACCTAATTGGCTATTTATATTAACAAGGGCCTCACCTACAAATTTTCTAGACCACCAAAAGACAAACGATTAGTTTATTGATTCTCTAATCTAAATTTTGGTAGCTCACGTCTCTATCAACGTGTAGTCAAATTCGGTATGTTTTAAGAAATTATTAAAACATTAAAATATGTGACAACATTTTTTTATTTATCTTTAAATTAGGTTTTATCAACCGTACTACTATGTTTGTTTTATGTTATAATTTTCTAATATTTATATATTTATTAGAATTTTAGTTTTATTTATTGTAAAAATATTAATAATTAAGGTTTGTTAATGAAATAGTTTTAAAAATAAACGAGATGTTATAACCCGATTTAAACGTTATCTTAGTTGATGAGACCAAAGACCGCTTATTTTTTTATTATAAAAATATTTCTTAATTACAATTAATATTTTTTTTAAATTCCGGATATTAATTTTTAGTATATTCATATTTTATATATTTAATATTTAATATTTAATAATGATTCAAACATTGGGCTGAAGTGACACAAGTATCAAAGCACATGAACGAAAATGATCATTAACTCAAAATAAAAAAAAAAGAAAGACAAAAATACCCTTAAGATAACAACATAGTTGGATGCCGTTAGACGGGTGTGACGTAATTAGCTAATGTTTAAAACTACGAAGATTAAATTGACAAAATTTCAAACTCTGGACTGAATGATAAAAATAGCAAACCACATGGACGAAAATAACTAGGGGTGAGCAAAAAACGGTTCGGAACCGTCATAACTGAGGAACCGGAACCGAACTGGTGCCTCAGAACCGCTAATGTGTGTACCGGTTCGGTTCTCGGTTCTCATAATTTGCATTAAACGGTTCCCTGTTCGGTTCCGGATAACCCGGCGGTTCTAGACTTGGAACCGGAGAACCGGAATATTCAATAAATAAATTTACCAATTCCCATTTTTTATAGAGTAACTTATTAACCGGCATCCATTCAATCATTTTTTATTCAAATCTTCTTTCTTTACATTCAAGAACTAGCAACCATTGTCAATTTGATTTAAACTATCAAAGTAATTCAATATAAAATGATATGATCTCCATTAATCTATCGTTGTTAATGATTTATTTAACTTCAACACTTAGGTTATAATAAAAAAAATATAACAGATGTCCATGTTGTAATCTAAATTAGTTTTACCGTGAAAGAAGTATAAACTTGTTTTGCAATTTGCAAAGTTTGCATAACTCATTTGATAAATAAATTATCGAACTGATTCTAGCCAGAACCGATTAGCGAGAACCGGATTTAGCGGTTCTGGAACCGAATCGGTTTACTATAATAGGTTCCGGTTCCGGTTCTATTTTTCTTCATTTTCGGTTCCGGTTCGGTTCCGGTTCTGGTTCGGTTCCCGTGGTTCTGAATTGTTGCACAGCCCTAAAAATAACTCTATTTATAAGAGAAATGTTCAAATAAGAAGTTTGATTTTTCTAAGAAGTCTAGGAAGGAATGTATTTTAGTATACTACCTTAATATTGAAAACCCACTTAATTTAATTTCAAAAACCCATTTAATTAATCTTAAAAACTCACTTAAATTTTCATTACCTTAATATTACGATGAAATTGTTTCACAAAAAAATGTCGTATAAAAAAGTTATAAACGTTTTAAAATGATAGGAGAATTTGACATGTGCATTACATGTGAAGAGAAAAGTCAACTATTGTGTTATCCCTAATCTCAACCATTCAAGGATAAAAAAACTAATTTTCCTGTTATAAATCAAACCTATAGAAATTCTACATGGAAAAGATTTACAAATAAAAAACAAAACAATACAAATATTTAATATTTAATATTTAATAGTGTCTTTATGATTCCACCCAAAGATACAAAATTAGGTCATTCATAAGCCACTGTAATTCCTACAAACCAAAACGGCAGAACCCCCCATCTCTCTCTCGCTCTACAACTTCCTCAATATTATTATTATTTTAGAGAGAGGATGAATCAGTGAGTGTAACCATTTGTTCAATTTCTTTCTTCCCATCAAAGAACTCAATATTATTACCTGGTATGTTTTTTTCATTTTAATCAAAATCCATTCTTTTATTTGTTTTCATTGTTTTCATCGACAATTTATTATTATTATTATTATTATTATTATTTTTTAAGTTTAACCCACATTGATTTTAATATAAAATTGTGAAACTCATTTGTTATAATTAATTTTCTTGCTCAGTTTCATGGATAAAAATTGAATTTTGATTGGTTTTTTGTATTCTTGATGGGTATTTTAATGGATACAAGAATCAATTTTTAATTAGAATTTTAAGAATCCAATTTTTATGATTCTTTACATGCATTTTATGTTAAAAAATTGAATCTTGATATGGTTTTTTGTAATCTTGGTGGTTAATTTAATGGATACAAGAGTCTGTTTCATATTAGAACTCCAAAAATCCATTTTATGATTTTTTTTTCATGTAATTTATGTAAAAAAATTGAATCTTAATTGGGTTTTTTATAATCTTGGTGGATAATATAATGGATACAAAAATCTTTTTTACATTGAAACTTCAAAAATTCAATTTTTATGATTGTTTACATGCAATTTATGTAGAAAATTGAATCTTGATAGGTGTTTATGTAATATTTGCGGTTAATTTAGTAGATACAAATACAATAATCATTTTTACATTAAAATTTCAAAAATTTAATTTTTATGATTGTTTACAGCATTACATGTAATTGATTTTTTAAAAATGAATTATTATTGGGTTTTTTGTAATATTGATGGTTAATTTAATGGATACATGAGTCAGTTTCACATTAAAATTTCAAAAATTAAAATATTTATGATTGTTTGCATTTAATCCATGTAGAAAAAGGGAAACTTGATTGAATTAATGGATACAAGAAGATTACTTGAAAATCAAGGAGATGGGTTGTTCCCAAATAACGGTATTGGGTTTCTTTGGTGCCCTCGAGACGACAACTTTTTGCAGTCGAGCGGGTTTTTTGCGAGTGTGGGGCAGATGGGCAAAGGGGGTTTTGGTGGGGTTACCCCTAACTCAAAGAACACCGACAACCCGGGCGGTATAAAGCTTCCGTTATCATCAAAGTTCGTTTCAAGCTCAACAACTGAGTCGAGTTACCGAGTTGTTGCGGTACCTGAAATAGAAGCAGCGGAGGAAGTTGTCGGGGGTTTAAACAAGAAGAAGAAAGGTGGAGGGTTGAAATTGAAGATTAAGATTGGTAACCCGTCGTTGAGGTGGTTGATTAGCGGTGCGGTAGCTGGTGCGGTTTCTAGAACGTCGGTTGCACCGTTGGAGACCATAAGGACTCATTTGATGGTGGGTACTTGTGGGCAGTCGACGACTGAAGTTTTTCAGGATATTATGAAGACTGAAGGGTGGACCGGACTTTTCAGGGGCAATTTGGTCAATGTCATTCGTGTTGCGCCTAGCAAAGCAATTGAGGTAATTTGAAACTTTTATTTATATATAAGACTTTTTTAGAAAAATTGAATGCATACACACTATTTAGTCGTGTAGTTATTGTTTTCATGATATTTATAGTTTATAATCCAAAAGTTGCTTTTTTTCAAGGATACTAATAAAGATACAAAACTTTTTGGAAATATTGTATTTACCTAAATCATCTCAATGAACCGTTTTCTTAACAACTTACATACATACCCAAGAAGGACCGTTTTATTCGCAGCAAAATCAGTATTAGATAATTGGTTTATTACGTAGGAATTATGTTTTAATCTCAATAGTCAGTTTTCTTAAAAGAATTTTTCGATGATTCTTAAAAATCAGAAAAAATGATCCCATTTTAATGCCCTTCAAGTTAATATCGAAATGAAGCTTCATTTTATTGCCCAACTATGTAAATTTGAGAACGTATATATATTTTAGTCGTCTAATTATTTGTTTTTGATGAATTTTGTGAAAATATAACTTCTTTTGCTTTTTTGATGAATCTTTTTTTGTGTTTATGATTCTAAAAATGCCATCTTGAAAGTGAATAGTTCGACTTGTGTAGTCAAAATTAGATAACTAGTATATTAAAGCTAGGGTATAGGCTAATAATGTGTAGTTTTATATTTTTATGAATATTGAATATTTTTCTTTTCAAACAATTTTTACATGCATTTTCAAAAAATGTTATTTGGTCCTAACTATGCAGTATCAAGACGGTGAATATTATTATGCTTTTTTACCATGTAAATTTGAGAATGCATATGGATAGTTTATTCCTCTTATTATTGTTTTTTATGTATTTTGCGAAAAGATGACTTCTTTTGCTTTTTTGATAAGTTTTTATTGTTTTATGAATCTAAAGATGTCATTCTGAAACTTATTATTTCGATTTGTTGAATCAGAATAAGATAATTAGATGATTAAAACCAGGGTATAGGTTAAATATATATTATTTTGTATTTTTATAAGTGTTAAAAAATTTATTATTTTTTTGTTTTTGCAGTTATTTGCTTATGATACCGTGAAGAAAAATTTGGCACCTAAGCCTGGACAGGAACTAAAGTTTCGTGTACCCGAGTCATTAATTGCTGGTGCCGTTGCTGGGATTAGCTCTACCATATGCACGTATCCGCTTGAATTACTAAAAACTCGACTCACCGTCCAGGTACATTTCACTTTCATTATTTTAAATGATTAAAATATGCAACATTGCAATTATTAATTAAATAAAGCAACTTTTTGTTTCATTTAGCAGTTAGCACATGTGCTTTAATATAGTTTATGTATATCAAGAAGTGAACTTGATTTGAAAAAAAGAAGCAGCCACACTCCTTTGACTTTTAAAATCTTTTTGATTTTATAGGTATCTTTTTTTTTTTGAATTTTTTAGGTGAAGTATGTGTAAGCTAGATGCAACTTAAATTTATTTAATTATTTTTTTTGTTTAATCCAATTTAGAGATTTATACTCGCATTTAGCAAGACGTTTTTTTAGTCTCCAAGAATGTGTTTTTTGGCACATACCGTAAACAAGTGGGGCCGGACCGAGCTAAGCTCGACTAGTCTTGAGCTCAAGCTCTTTTAACTTATGAGAGCTCAAGCTTAGCTCGTGAATGGGTTTTTCAAGCTTGAGCCTGGTTTGTTTATTTTATAAAATAATATGCATTCATTAATTAGTTTGTATAATGTATAGCAAGTAACCATTACTATATAGACATCTACTTGATATATTAGATAAAAGTTATATACCGAGTCAACTCGTTTAGGTTTGCGAGCTCGATAAGTGAGGCTCGGGGCGTGTTTATACTTTATCACGAGCCAGGCTCAAACTTGTTTAACTTATGAGAGCTCAGCATAGTTCGAGTTCTATTTTTGAAGCTCCAAGATCGTGAATAGTTTTTCAAGCTCGAGCTCATTTCATTTATTATTTATTAGTTAATTTATGTATGTGTATAAGTAATTTATATAAATGTATATAAATTATAATTTTGTATAATATTTTAGTATTTGTATTTATTTAAATATACATTTATATTTAAATAAAAATTATAAATAGTTGGCTAGTGTAGGCTCGGGCCCGCTAAGTGAAACTCAGCTTCAAACTTGTTTATTACACAAAGCTTATCTTGTAACATATGTTGTTAATATAACTATCTTTTTATCTAGAGGGGAGTTTACAAGAATCTTGTCGACGCGTTCCTCAAAATAATAAAAGAAGAGGGCCCTGCAGAACTCTACCGAGGCCTAACCCCGAGCCTTATTGGCGTGGTCCCATACGCCGCCACAAACTACTTCGCTTACGACACTTTACGCAAAACCTACAAGAAAATCACGAAAAAAGACGATATCGGCAACATTGCAACTTTGCTAATCGGGTCAGCAGCCGGTGCGATTTCAAGCAGCGCAACTTTTCCGCTTGAAGTGGCCCGAAAACACATGCAAGCGGGCGCGATCAACGGTCGGGTTTATGATAATATGCTGCACGCGCTTATAAGTATTCTTGAGAAGGAAGGCGTTAACGGGCTGTATCGTGGGCTGGGCCCGAGCTGTTTGAAGCTTATGCCGGCTGCGGGGATTTCGTTTATGTGTTATGAAGCTTGTAAGACGATATTGGTTGAGAAGGAAGATGATGAGCCTTGAAAAAGAAAGGTTTTATTTATTTATGTTTTTTTTTTTTGAGGGTTTGAATTTGGGAAATGGGAATAATGGATTATGAAGCCTTTTTTGGTTTTGTTTGGTGGGATGTTAGGAATTATGATGGTAGGGTTTTTTTTTGGTGTACTTCAGTTCAGTTGACCTTTTTGAAGAGAGTTTTGGTTTTAAATTTTAATCCATGTTTTGGCAAGTTATTATTGTGGTTTATGCATTTTTTTTATAAGGCGGTGCGTTGTGGACGTTAAACGTATCGGTGTCAAAGCCCACATCATCACCGTTAGAGGTGTTGGACGAAAACGAGTGTTATAGCTGGGCGTCTAAATGGGAGACGACAAGCGCCATCCCATTAACTCTTTTAAAGGAACTGGTGAGATAGGGTTCACACCAAACCAACCAAGCACACTTTTTTAAATTATTTATTTATTTTTTGGGTTAGGCCATAACAATTTGTTAAAGGGCTGGTTGCTAAAGCACACTAGTTTTGATCAGGTATAGTCTGGATTTTAACTGAATAGAGATGGAACCGGTTTTGGTGGGTCTAGGTTCGGTCCGGTTGCATGTATGATTTTTCTGAGGAATCAAAACTTAGTTTGTACCCGTGGGTCACCGGTCACTCAAGGTAGGACCGGGTCTGGGCTGGGTACATAACCGAGGTTTTTCTTTTCCCACTTCTACTTGAGCAGTTGGGCCATCTTTTATAAGGACCCATTTCGGAGCCTTTGAATTTGTTTCTTTTCTTAAAGTAGTGAATGGGGCATTTTTTGTGCCTTTGGATTAAAGGTGCACAAAAAAAAAACTGAACCCGGAGCCGGACCCGATAAAAATACCCGGATCCGGTTTTTTTATACCCGGGTTTTTAATACCTGAACCTGTACTTGACCCTACCCGTAGGGTACTGATAAGATATGCATTTCAGTACCAAAACCCGTATCCGGAACCGGGCCCGATTTGTACCCGAAAACCCGAACCGGTTCCATACCCGAACCAGGTTTTACAAATATTCGAAACCGGGTTTTTCAAATACTCGATCTATACCTGATATTACTCGAAAAAATAATCTTAAAAGGTGCAACCCCTTAAAAATTCCAATATATATCCGAAAAAAGCTAGAAAAAACCCGAAAATAGGGTATTCAAAAACCCGGTTCTATACCCGACCCGAACCCGATACATAGGGTATGGTTTTTAGAGACAATACCCGGACCTGAACCCGAGTCGGGTTTTGCCAATACCCGATTTTCAAATACCCGGTCATACCCGAACCCGATACATAGGGTATGGTTTTTAGAGACAGTATCCGGACCTAACCCGAGTTGGGTTTTGCCAATACCCGATTTTCAAATACCCGGTCATACCAGAACCCGGTTTCATATCTGAACTCGAGTATTTGAAAAACCCGATTTATGGACCTCTACTTTGGATTGTTGGGCAACCATCTTATGAGTTTATGTAACTATAATATTGGAGTTGGATAATTGTTTCATTACAATTATGTGTAGTAAGCTTATTTATATATATCCCTAATTAACTCTTCTATCATAAAATGTATGAATTTGATTAGAGTAAAATTGAGTTTATATAAAAATGGACTTGCATTCAAATGGGTTGTGATGGTAGTGAAAATAGAAAATATCAATCAAAATAGTTTGCGATGAAAACAATCATTACACAATTAGCAAAAATGAGCCACCGCTAGATTTGTGTTACGTTATTTATTTTGTTATTAAGTTCAAGGACCATTTATGTTTTTATTTGTTTGTTTGGGTTGTTATTGTAAGTTGAATTCTATTTAAGTTATGTATTATGGAATGAATGATTATGTTTTGGAGATAAACCCTAGTCTCTCTTTTTAGTTTCTCTGTTAATCAGTTCTTTACCTATCAATTTGCTTTTATGGTGGTTAGTGGTGGCACTGGGCTGAGGTGGGGACATGCAATGAAGATAGAAACGGCGCCAGTAGTGGTGGTGGTGGTGTAATTATTGTAATAACTATATATCAATCCATACACTATATAGTTAAGTGTGGAAATCATGAATCTTATAAAACATAAAAAACCGATTATTGCAAAACTCTTGCTTGTGCAAGCCCTACGAATAATAAATGTATGGGGTAAGATCGGATATATTCGGTCTACAATTTGTTAAACTTTATTTATTTTGTTCATAATAACTTTTAGGCTTTAATGGATTGTTGAAGAACACCAATGATATATATGGACGTGATTCCTTATGCAGTCGAATGGTCAAGGATATAAGAATCAGAATATGTGCTAGTAACTTTTAATAACAAAATTAGATAATTTAGAACCATACAAATAATAATAAAAAAATAAATAAAGTAACAAAAGATTTGTGCCTTTTAATTCCTTTTGGACGTATCTGTTTCCATTCTCTTTTTGAGTTTTTGGGTGAACACAATGATTTATTTGTATTTTATTTTCTTGAAAAAAAAAGTTTCTTATTCTTATTAGTTTATAAAATCTATGATAACCGATGACGTGAGGTCGAAGACTCACTCAAAAATAAACCGAATACAACTAGTTAGATAGTGGTAAGCGGGTATCGAACACAGGGAGTTTGTGGAAAATGCGTTATTAAGTAGCACAGTAATTACTCTATATTAAACTAAGTGCAGAAAATAAATTCAATGATTTGGTTGGTTGATATGATTAACGAAAATAACTAAAACAATAAACGAGTTTTAAACAATATAAGAAAGAATGTCCTCTCTCGATTTCAGGTTTTCAATATTGATAATGTTAATGTTTACTTTTGTGAAGAACTACATAAACATAATTCATGAAAGTGAATTTGAAAGTGATCAAAGAGGACAAGTACATGGATTATAAAAAACGCAAGGTTATCATTCAATAATCAATATAGTATAGCAAACCCTAATTCTCTTCTACTAAATCTCGTTTGCCTATGGCACCAAGAACGGATAGTCAAGAACACAAATTTATACCACACTAACAATTACAAACAAATACACAATCACCATAGCACAATAATCATATGGTCAAAATACTATCTCACCAATAACATAAACAATTAACAAGTATTCAATTAGAAACCCTTACAATTCGAGAGAGAACATGAAGATGATTAGCCACACGTAGTTTGATTCAACATCACATCAATTAGGGTAATCATACAAATCACAAACCCAAACTAATGATAAGAATTACCAAAGTATTGTCTTTTCTCTCAAAAAGTCGCCCCTAGGTAGTTATGAATGAAAGATAATCAAAAGCCTAGCCAAAAAACGAGTAATAAAGCAAAATAACTCGGCAGTTACGACATGAACCATGGCCCACGGTTCACACAGTGGGTCACGGTGATCTTCAGGAAATTCTGGACCGTGGCCCACGGTCCAACCGTGGGTCACGGTCACCCTCACGGTGATATCAAATGCCATGACACGGTGTGGACCACGGTGGACTTCCACCGCGCCATCTCGTTTTCACTTCCTTCGCATCTCCGGTTCCTTAGGCTTCTTCGTTATACACCATAATCGCTCCGGAACCTTCTTTGTACCTACAATTCATCAATAATACCGTAGTCATCTAATTCCACCAAATTAACCAATACAAAACATGATAATTACGGCTTTAAATCAATTAAGGGTTGTCCAATAGACCACCCGTCACATTCCCACACTTACACGTTGCTTGCCCTCATGCAACATCTCAACACAAACTATTTATTATTTTCAACTTGTATCCACCAATCTTACCACAAAACCGGTTCAGTTAAGGTCCCAAGTCATACCCTATCCCCTTATTTTTATCGGGTGCACTAGTTCACTTGATAACCCACCAAATAATTTGATGTTACAATTTAAAACTATGGAACCGCCCAAACGAGTGTACTTTGTTTCCGGTTAGGGCACACATGATCACACCCCTCATAATATAACATCTCTCCTCTCGGTTTAATATCTGGACCAGCATAAAGTGTGCTAGTATCTCTCTGCCCTCAATACCAAGTATGAACACAATGTAATAAGCTTGGAAGCAAGTCATATCTCCACCCATTACCCACCGGTTGCATAGAGAATAGAACTAAGGGTTTTGTTGTGGCTTAGGTTAGGGTGTGGAAGCGGATTTATTTAGTGACTTATGGTGGATGAAACCCAATTTATTCAAAAGCTAAACAACTCACTCACAACTATTTACAAATGATATTAACTCAAACATCGACTCTTTTTGAGTTTTTCTTTGATTTTCGATTTTTTTTAATACTAACATTAATATATACAAACTACTGACCCAAGATATACGTACATTGTGTACTATGCTCGACACACAACTTATATCAAACTCTTAATATACCGGGTTTCATCCACAGGGTTAAAACAAAAAGGTCGAGGCTAACATGGCTTGTAATGTGGGTTAAAAAGAACAAAGAAAAATGGGATAGGCAACAATTGACTCCTAAGGATAATGTAGGGTAGGGAGTACTTTATTTTTTTATTTGTAAAGCCAATATAAAATGGGTTTTCTAAAGTCCTATTTCTCCATACAGGTGGTGGTATTAAGATCTCGAAATGCATGAGACAACCAAGTTCTAGATATCATGGGTATACCGGTTACTCTCTATAATGGCACTCATATGACATGTGTATATACTATATATTATATGTGTATTATATATAAAGCAAACCTCACACGCGTACCGGAGGAATTAGGCTGCCGATATGAAACATGTATACCCGTCCCCATGACTTGTTATCTCCATCTAAACAGTCCATTTTAATTTTCCCTTTTTTTTAAAACAATTAGGCACATGTTACTTAAGGAATTGTGACCATGAAAAGGGACCCAAAACTTCACCCCGCCGTCTTACCACTTTCCGGTTTCATTAAAACATTTTTTTAAAATTTTTGTTTGTTTTTTTGATTTTTTTCTGATTTTTTATTTTTATTTTTTTTTTCGATTTTTTCAAAACAAACAAAACAAACGAAATTTTTTTTCTCATCCCCACTTTTGGGATACATTGTCCCCAATGTACGGTTTTAAGAAAAATAAAACAACCCACTTGCTAAACACCACCTTCATTCCAACATATTCCCATAATACTTAATCAAAAGTATTTTATCCGCCACCCATCCACCCAAAAACACAAAAAGACACACAAACAAAATAACAACTATACAATAATATACAGAACAGTGTTCACCTGGCATCAAGCGGCTCGATCAGTTGTAAGGCGGGTGGGCCGACCCGAAGATAGATGTCATAAACTCCGAGAACTGGCCGAAGTTAAACGCCCCATCGCCGCCGCTGCTTCCTTCTTCTGGTGGTGGTGGTGGTTCCATTGATTGCATCGGGTTGACCCACATTGAATGATGAAGTGGTGGTTCGGGATATCGTACCGAACCATCATACGGAGGTAGAGTCGTGTAATCTACCATTTGTGGATCCGACACAACCGGTTCACCTACGTGCCACTGATCATGCATCCTCCGATTACGATAATCCAAATACCTCATGTTCATCTCATGTTCCCGCCCATATGCATTGGCACGGTTCCACATTTCCAACCGGTCGTGCCTCTCTTTTGCGGCCCGTTCAGCATAGGCCCCCATAAAGGTCTGATGATCGAATAGTGAACGTGACTCATCAGACCAATTCTCATACGTGGAATACCTATGCCTCTCCACCACCTCATTCATGGACCCCTCATGGGCCCAATTGCTACCATAGGAATTATAACCTTCCGAATAATCCCAACCCCCGTGTTGGGAACTACTACCACCGCCCACATCCATGTAATCGGGCTCACTTACCTCTTCCACCTGTTCTCTCTCCTCTTCCTCCTCCACTTCAACATCCTCTCTTAATACACTCCACCTCACCTTATCACACACAAGAACATGGTGCCTATCAGTTTGCGTGTACTCACAACCCGGCAAATCCGACAACTTAAACTCTTTCAACACTTTGGTCATTCCCACCGACTCTTCAGTTATCACACCGTGATTCTTTAACAATGCTGTGATCATTCGACAATGCGGAATTAACTTCCGCTTATTGCTTTCTCGGCTGATCCAAATATTTTGCATGACAAGATATCGGTAAGAAATAAGGGGCTTTCCATACATCAATGCATACAAAACAGGAATATCACTGTTCCTTACTACCGAAATGTCCCCCCGACGAGGCATCACGTTGTGCAAGTAGATAGACATCAATAATTTTGCCTCGATCTTCAAATCTTTCCTCAAAATCTGATCACCAAAACCTGATCTTGCTTTAATCACATTTTTTAACATGTTGTACCATTGAGGGTGCTTTTCGGGGCAATCAAATAAGTCTTTGGCAGAGGGGTATACGTATGAGTTGCTTGGCTTAGTGTCAAAAAGCGCGATCTGATTAAATGAGTCAAATGACATCACCACTTCTTGAACTCCTACCGTCCTAATTAACTTCATATCGTGCCCCTTCTTGTAGGGAGGACATCTCAATGTGGACACCCATTCTTCAATTTCTCTATCATACAACGTGTTAATCTCGTTATCATAACACTTTAACACTGTTTCCCAACCCAAAGCTTCAAACTTGTCAACTATCTCAAACACCTCAAAACCTGGATCGTTTACCTCCTTCTCACACATATATCCATCAATTCTTTTATTCAACGTAGCCATTTTGTCAACAAATAGCTCTGCTTGCCATTCCAATGGGTACTTTGACAATCCCCCACCTTTCCACGTGGGTTTTACCGTTTGTACTTGCACGTATGCTTGCTCTTCCTGCATCCTCTGTCTCTTTAATTGGGCTGCTCGCCCACTTGAAGATGATGCCTTTGACTTACCCTTATCCGCAGTCCTACCCATCTACACACAACAAATAAACCAAACAAACCAAGTTTAAGTCAACAAAAACTTCCCCACACTTGCTTGTTACTATGGTTGTGGATAATCACTTGTTAATCAATTGACCAAAATTTTCAACACTTATTTCAACGTATACTTACCAACCAATCAATATAACAAACATATATATATATATATATATATTTTAACAATTATCTACTATCCACAACCATACCATAATCATTAGACTAATTTCTTCCAACAAGCAAGTGGGTAAAAAGAACAATTATGACCAACTTACAACTTCAATACAATATATCATCAATAACGAAAATAAATTCCATACCTTGATGTTGTAAGAGATGAAGATGAAGAAAACTTCAAAGTAAACCAAAACCCTCAAAAATTTCACAAATTTTCGGACTCTCTATGTCCAAAATCGACCAACAAAACAAAGGATTCTTTCAATGTCAATGGTATAATCGAAATCCTTGTGAAATTTTAGTCAAAATAGACTCAAAAATCGGTTGATTTGGTGAAGTTATGGATCTTTGAAGTATGAATGTTAGGGTTTGTGAAGAGGGGTTTTGAGGAAGATGAAGATGGATGTTAAAGTAAAAAATGAAAGTAGGTGATTTGTGTGGTGTATAATGGGTTTAAAATCTGATTTTTATTGTTTATTAAACCCAAAACCCGCCCCCATGTCTGTTCCGATCGGACCGTCACCCACGGTCACAACCGTGGGTCACGGTTGACTCAATAGTAGTTGCTGATTCGAAGTGGACTGTGGCCCATGGTCCACACTGTGGGTCACGGTTGAGATATGCAAAAACAAACAGAAGACACCGTACCGTGATGCCCCTGTTCACCGTGTCACACGGTAGTCACCATGGCCCACGGTTCACTCAATATATTTTTTTTAGATTAAACTATAAAAAGGAACTAAAAATAACCAAAATTGAATAAAAACTTATTTACTAAAAATTAAAAATCAAAATTGCCATACCCCCCATGAAAAACCCGAGTTGTCCCCAACACGGTAAAGAAAACATAAAGCTTTCCCCACACTTGATTTGGACAAGCTCCAAAACGAGGAAGGTAATTTTTAAAACCAATTTTAAATAAAAACTAAATTAACCTAAACTAAAATATACAACATACCTTGGCCTTTTTAATTTGTTTCCTCATCCGGTGAGCGTAACAAATAACTCACCCGGTCCACATCGAGCATGTTGATGTCCTTTCCTTCCATGTAAGGTTTAAGTCTTTGACCATTCACCACTTGTTTTGTTTGCTCTTGGACATCTTCTATCTCCACATCACCAAACTGATCCACTTTTGTGATGACATATGGGCCCATCCACTTGCTCTTTAACTTACCCGGAAATAACTTTTGCCTTGAATTATACAACCACACCTTTTGACCCACTTCAAAAGTCCGTTTTCTCAACTTTGCATTATGGACTTTCTTTAGTTTGTCTTTGTACGTGGAAGCACATTCATATGCTTCATCCCGGATTTCCTCGATCTCATTCAATTTCAACTTTCTCAATTCACCCGCTTCCTTATAATCCGCATTCACGTTCTTAATCGCCCAAAACGCCCTATGTGCCAACTCCATTGGTAGGTGACACCCTTTTCCATAAACTAACCGATAAGGAGTTGTGCCAATAGGAGTTTTGTAGGCGGTCCGATACGCCCATAATGCATCATTCAGCTTAGAAGACCAATCCTTTCTATCGATCCGCACCGTCTTCATTAAGATTTCTTTGATTTGGCGATTGGACACTTCAACTTGTCCACTTGTTTGTGGATGATAAGAAGTAGCGATTCGGTGATTCACATTGTACCTTTTTAAAAGCTTCCCAAAGTTGAAATTCTTGAAATGTGACCACCATCACTTATAATAACCCGCGGGATGTCAAACCGAGCAAAGATGTTTGATTGAACGAATTTACAAACTACCGAATGCTCATTAGTTCTTGTTGCTACCGCTTCTACCCACTTGGACACATAATCGACCGCAACCAAAATATACAAAAATCCATTCGAGTTTGGAAATGGGCCTATAAAGTCGAT
Source organism: Bidens hawaiensis (assembly GCF_021521415.1). Classification (NCBI taxonomy): domain Eukaryota; kingdom Viridiplantae; phylum Streptophyta; class Magnoliopsida; order Asterales; family Asteraceae; genus Bidens; species Bidens hawaiensis. The sequence goes on along the minus strand of NW_027491720.1, from coordinate 797,047 downwards.
TCCCCATACATCGAAAATCTCTAACACCAAAATCGGTTGCAATGGCATTTCATCCAGTTTCGAGATACTACCCAACTTTTAGCAATTCAACAATGTCGGGCATACTCACTTGCATCTTTAAAAATTGTGGGCCAATAAAACCCACATTGGAGCACCCGGTAACCCGTCTTTTGACCGCTAAAATGACCTCCACACGCCGATGCATGTGCATGAGTCAAAATCTCCGGTACCTCATAATCGGGAATACACCTCCTTATCATTTGATCCGAACCAATTTTGAGCAAGTCTGGTTCATCCCAAATATATTGTTTCACTTGGGCCATGAACCGTTGTCTTCTTTTCTTCACCTAATGACTATGAATAAACCCCGTTGCTAAATAGTTCACAAAGTGGGCATACCACGGGGTGGTTGACACGGCTAACAATTGTTCGTCGGGAAACCGTTCGTTTATCTCCAATGGGTCATCGACACATTCAAGTGGAATCCGAGACAAGTGACCCGCCACTACATTCTCACAACCTTTCTTGTCCCGGATTTCAAGATCGAATTCTTGCAACAATAACACCCATCGAATCAAACGCGGTTTCGCGTCTTTCTTTTCCATCAAATACCTGACCGCACTATGATCCGAGTACACCACAACTTTACTTCCCAAAATATATGACCGAAATTTATCCAAGGCGTACACCATCGCAAGTAACTCTTTTTCGGTAATGGTGTAAATTAATTGCGCCTCGGATAAAGTGTTGCTTGCATAGTATATTACCACCGGCTTCTTCTCTACTCGTTGACCCAATACCGCTCCAACCGTGCTATCACTAGCATCACACATGATCTCAAACGGGCTTGACCAATCCGGTGATTGTAAAATGGGTGCTTGTACCAACTTCTCCTTCAAACAGTCAAAAGCTTGCAAACATTTATCAGTAAACTCAAAGGGGACATCCTTCAATAAGAGATTACATAAAGGTTTTGAAATTGCACTAAAACCTTTAATGAATCTCCTATAAAATCCGGCATGTCCCAAAAACGATCTCACCCCTTTAACATTTTTCGTCTGAAATGGGATAAATGATCCCCGCATCCAACCATTTGATAACCTCCTTTTTCACCACTTCCCGCAAATTCGGGTTCAACCGTCTTTGAGTCTCCCTTGTGGGTTTAGCCTCCTCATCAGTAATTATTTTTGCATAACAATGGAAGGACTAATACCCTTTAAATCTGCCAACGTCCATCCAATAGCAGCCTTATGTGCTCCCAACACTTTTACCAACGCCCTCTCTTGTTCTTCCTCCAAGTTAGAAGCAATGATTAAAAATGCATACTTCAAGTGACTTGGGAGTTCATTCAATTCAACCTTTGGTGGACACTCCAAAGACGGCTTTGTGTCCGAATTGATCTCCGTTGGCAAATTCTCAAATTGATGTGTCCATGGTGGCCTTCCCTCTTGCATAGCTAAGACATCCTGTTTTTGTTCTTCCATCCTCAAAGCACAGACGTGTACCTGTTCAGCATCATCACAAATACAAGCTTCTACACAATCTTCATCATATTCATGAGGAATACAATGATCCACCAAATCTGCCATAAAACATTCTTCACCACTTAAAGAATTAGAAACGTTAGTAAAAACATTAAGGCGCATTTTACGATTACCAAACGCCATGTCGACGGTACCAAATCTGCAATCAATGATTGCATGAGCACTGTTCAAAAATGGTCGACCTAAGATAACATTTTGTTGTTGACTTGGGTCACCTGAAGAATAGTCTAACACCAAAAAGTCCACAGGATAGTAAAAATCCTCCACTTTCACAATAACATCTCGCACGATTCCACGCGGAAGTTTATGAGACAAATCCGCCAATACAACCGTGGTCTCAACACGTTTTAAAGGACCAAAGTCATATTGGTCATATAAACCCCCTGGAAGAATGCTTACTCCGGCCCCAAGATCTAGTAACGCCCTAGACATTTGAAAATTGCCTACTTGAATATTAATTAAGGGAGTTACCGGATCTTGAAGCTTAGGAGGAAGATCCCCTTTTAAAACCGCACTTACCCGCTCAGTTAAATCCACTCGTTTAGGCACTTTTTGTTGCCTCTTTTGAGTGCATAGATCTTTTAAAAACTTAGCATACACGGGTACTTGTTTTATTGTCTCAAGTAAAGGTAAATTTACCTTTACTTGCTTAAAAACTTCCCACATCTCTTCTTTTTGAGGACCCCTTCTAGAAATGATGTTTTTCTTACCCGGGTCAAGTAAAGCCGAGGGAAATGGAACCGCATTTGGTTCCACTTCCTTATTTTTATCGTTTAAATTTGAAGTTTGACCCGGAGTTTGTAACGGTTTTTCAAAAGTGACATGTTTAGTGGGTTTATTTGTTACAATTTCATTATCACTTTCATTACCCGTAATATCCTCAACTTCCCCATCAACCACACCTGGTGATAAATCTTTTTTATATTCTTTACCACTTCTTAAAACACTAACGTGGTTAATAGGAACATTACGAGAAGAGTTATGAGAAGGATTTACCTTTGTGTCGCTTGCCAATTGACCTTTATTCTTCTTCAACTCGGACACTTCAGTTGCGAGTTAACCCATTTGTGTGGTCAAAGATTGGATGGCCTTATCTCTAACTTCATCCTTTTGCATTCTAACCTCATCAAGTTGATTTCTTCGTTGCATGTCTTGTTGCGTCAACTTCAATATGTCCATCACCTCATTTCCACTCGATGAACTTTGACCCGTTGACCCGCTTTGACCGCCACCCCCCTTGACCTTGAAATCCTTGATTATTCCCACCATGATAATTACCTTGGTTATTATATTGTTGGCGAGGGACATAATTGCTTTGACTTCCTTGAAAATTCCGGTTAGATTGAGTGGTCGGATTTCCATAACGAAAATTCGGGTGATTTCTTAACCCGGGGTGGTAGGTGTTGGAGTTCATGTTGTAATTCCTACCACCTCCCCTTGGATTGCATTTACCTCTTTCACCGTCGCTTGACCAACCGTACATACCTCCGTTGCATGACCCAATTCGTTACAATTTGTACAAACATTGATGACTTGATTAGTGGTTTGTACATTTCCTTCATCCACGGCTTGCACTTGCGGTCTACCAATCGCCGGTCTCGCTCTTCTACCGGTTTGGGCCTTTCTCTTTGAAGTAACAGCCATTTGTTCCAAATACGCCCAATCGTCTTGTTCATAATTTGTACCAAATGTACCATTAGTAATCGACCACAAATCCCGTTCATCCTCCATGCTCAACCCTTCATGAAACGCATTCAACAACTCCCATAAAGCAATACTGTGATGAGGACAATTTTTTATCATCATATTGAACCTCTCGAATGCTTCATGAAACATTTCCTCCGATTGTTGTTGGAAGGTTCTCAAACTTCTTCTCGCATCATTGGTCTTTTGGGCCATGTAAAATTCATCTAAAAATCTTTGTTGCATTTCGGCCCAAGTATAAACAGACGCGGAAGGCAAAGTATAAAACCATCTCTTTGCCTTGTCTTCCAATGAGAACTGAAATAGAACCAACTTCACTTTATCCGATGTAAAACCTTGACCCCCAATTGTGTTGCAAATTGAGTCATATGCCTCCAAGTGGAAGTAAGGTTCCTCCGTTGCTAGACCTTTATACTTCGTAATACTTTGAAGTGAATTTGTTCTTACTTCAAATGTCCTCCCTTGATTATTGAGAGGGATAACCACCGGAGACGGATTATTAGTAATTATGGGTTGGAAATGGGCTTCAATCCCCCTCACCATCTCTCTTGCATGCCTTCTTGGTACCCCCATTGGTACTCTTGGTTGACCCATTTGCCTATAAACGGGCCTTGGCTGCGCAAACTGATGTTGAAACTGTGGTTGGGGCATTTGTGGTTGAAATTGTGGATCTTGAGGTTGCTAATGTACATATAAATATACATCTTTTCGGCATCAAATAATCTCTAAAAACTGCAATTTCTATCCAACAACATAGCATAAAAGACTACTTATCATAATAAAACATAATTTCAGGTGAAACCAAGCCTCAAATGAAGAAACAAGCAAAAAGACGAAGAAAAACAGAAGAAAACACAAGAAAACAAAGAAACACACCCCATGCCTCAAGAAACACGCCCCCATGCTTCTGAAACAAGAAAAGATAAAATCTGGAAGCAAAAGCACGGGGCCATGCTTATCATACACGGGGCCGTGGACGGGAACACTGAAAAGACAAAGAAGAATTTAGCACATGTCACTAAAAATCTCGGGTCTGTGCCTTCCAACCACGGGGCCGTTGCCAGCTCACACAAAAGACAAAACAAATCTGGCACATGTTATAAAAAAGCACGGGGTCGTGCTCATCAAGCACGGGGCCGTGCTTCATACTACAGATTGCCTATAAATAGTGGCTCTTGTGCCATTTGAAGAGTGTGACTTGAAAAGAATTCTCTCCGGTTTTCACTTATAAAAACACACACTAACACTCACTTTGAAGATCTAGTGAAGAGTTTGAAGGTTTGGAAGTCATCATCACTAATCATCATCATCAACCATCATTATCATCATTAAGAAGAAGGATTCATCTACATTTGATTAGATTGTTCTAAGTTTAATCATGTATTTGTTATTATCAATCATCTTAATGTTCATCATTATGCTCATTATGAACTAAACTCCTTTTACCATCTAAAATGTATGAAGAAGCTTTGTTTTACTTGATAATTAATCAAGACATGTGATGTAGTCTAGTAAAGTACATGGTTATATTACAATTATCTTTTGATGAGAAATGTTTCACCATCTATAATCACTTAATCAAAGTTGGTGGTTGTCAATATCTTTGGCAAACGTTCATGATCGATTCATGTTCTTGAAAGATAGAAATACTTTGATACATTATCAAAACATGGATCCTTATATTGTACTTAGAAATGATGAGATACAAGTTATGGTGTATTTTTCTAAACCTTGGTAATCTGAAAATGTCTTTGCTTAGGATATCAAATTAGTTAAAGAAACCATATGTTAACGGAATGTGTAATTATAACCTACATAAATGAACCAAGGGGAGGTTGTGTGATGAACTACAACCACCCGAAGTTGTTAGAATTGGTATTTGAGAAATCGAAGTCAATTCTAATCTTTCTACTTTACGAAACTGCTTGTCAACTCAAATCGACATCATTGAGATGGTATGACATTAGGAAAGGGTGGACCTTAAAATGCGCATACCATCTCCTTAGTGCCGAAGATGCTCACTTAAGATTTAAGGACCTATCTATCATTTATAGCTACGGCAAGTTTATCACATGTCTACATATTAATTATCAATGCTAAAATGGAGTGGATTCTTGATCTTAGATGGTAACCTTCGCATAATTGAACAACTCGTTTAGAATCTCTTTTCTTGGTCACCTATATACTATATATATAAGTATTTATATTTTATAAAAAGTTAAAAAAATCAACCTCAAAATGATTAAAACCTCCGATTGAGGTAAAACAACGATTTATTATTAGAAACCTTTGTATCCATGGATCGATACTTGGTTCTTACCAATACTATTCTACATATACGATATGTACACTTGCCTGTTTTGTGTGTATTTAGTCTTTGTAGAAATCACTTTTATAAATTTAAAACACGATCTTGTGCAAAAGCAAATCATCCAACCTCTTATAATTTTAAGACGCACGCGCAAGCACATCAAAGTTTTTGGCGCCGTTGCCGGGGATACACGGTACGTTTCTAACAACAATCTAAGTTTTAATTTAATCATTGTCTATAATTGTACAAATTTTTAACTTCTAATTTATTTTATCTTTAATTTTTACTAAATATTAAACTATATAATTTTACGGCTAGCCTACTTTTTACCCTTAGTTACCTTACTTTACTTTAGTTAACTAACTTAGACATTAGTATAGTTTAAAATAGCTTAGTTTAACTTAGACTAACCTTTAGATTAACTTTAGCTGACTTTTACTTTAGTATAATTTTGATTTAGCCTCATGTATGTCCTCTACTTTTGAGCGTGAGCTTGTTTCTCCAATATCTGAACCGGAACGACTCTTTCGTCGACGAACTCGTAAACGGACTACAGAAACCGCAGAAGCAATCAAATACGAATCAGTAGACGCCACCGCATCAGGAGAAAATCAAACCGAAGAAATGATGGCGACCCAGAACAATGAGCCGAACATGAGCCAGTATGCCAAGCCAACTCTCGAAGGCTACGGCAATGGAGTGGCTCCACCCGAAATTACCGGAAATTTCGAAATCAAATCTAGCACCATTCATATGGTGGAAAATTCAGTTCAATTTCATGGTCTCCTTGACGAAGACCCTCTTTCTCACATATCTCGATTTCTACGAATCTGCGGAACCTTTAAAATTCAAAATTGTTCAGACGATCAAATCAAACTTAAACTCTTTCCTTTCTCTCTAAGGGGCCAAGCCTTAGAATGGATAGAATCTATTTCCTCTGGTTCCATCACCACTTGGGACCAAATGGTTGAACATTTTCTCCTCAAATATTTTCCGCCTGACAAAACTGCCAAATACCGAGCCAGCATTACCGGATTCCGGACCGATGATGATGAATCGCTACACGCAGCATGGGAAAGATACAAAAGTCTTCTGAGAAGGTGCCCACATCATGGACTGAGCGTGTGGTTACAAGTTCAAACTTTCTTTGACGCACAATCCAGTCAAAACAAACAGGCCATCGACCAGATCGCTGGTGGAGACCTGGGATCCAAATCACCTAACGAAGCATTTGAAGTCCTGGAGAAAGCCGCAAAGAAGAGTTTCGCTTACAACCCACCAAGATCTACACCTACCCATAAAGGAATACACCACGTAGACTCCAACACTCTTGTCACAGCACAACTTGAAGCTCTTTCTAAAAAATTCGAACAACTTCAAGCCAAACTATCAAAAACCAGACTCACCTGTGACACTTGTGGAGGAAGTCATAAGACGGGTGACTGTAAACAAGCCATTATGGCCATGGAAGAAGTCGATTTCATCGCTAGACAGAACAACGCTTTCAGCAATAACTACAATCCAGGATGGAGAAACCACCCGAATTTCAGCTGGAAATATGGAGGCAACACTCAACCTTTATCCGATTCGAAAAGAGACCTATGAATTAACCCTTCCAGCCTAAACCTCAATTTCAAGATCAAAGTTCTAGTAGCCATCAAAACCCAAGCTACTCGAAGATCGAAGAAATGCTCATTCAATTGATGACCCAAACAAATGAAGCAGAAAAGAAACCGACTCAAGAGCTGTTGATATTAGCGAAGTATTATTAAAACATGAAGTTGATCTCAAAAGTCAACAAGTATCGCTTCAGAACCTAGAAACCCAAATTGGACAAATTGCCCGACAATTATCCGAAAGACCACCTGACACTCTTCCAAGCAATACAATCACCAACCCAAATGCGACAGCTAACACCGTCACACTCAGGAGTGGTACAACCACTATTGTTCCACCAACTTTGGAGAAAAAGTCTCCTGATGAAACACAGGAAAGACTGACCCCAACAAGCACAGTACAGCCTAAGGAACCAGTCCGAACCTATGTTCCGCCTATTCCATACCCTGGAAGACTAAAGCAGGAGTGATTGGAAGCTCAGTATGGGAAGTTTCTAGAACTCTTTAAGCAACTCCATATCAACATCCCTTTTGTCGAAGCTATCGCTCAAATGCCAAAATACGCCAAGTTTCTCAAAGAAGTGCTGACAAACAAAAGGAAGCTGAAGGAACTCTCGCATGTCACCCTAAGTGAAGAATGTTCAGCTGTCCTCCAAAGCAAGCTACCAAAAAAGATGACCGATCCAGAGAGCTTTACTATCCCTTGTCTCATAGGAAATTTATCTGTTAGCAATGCCCTGGCTGACCTAGGAGCTAGTATTAATTTAATGCCTTATGCGGTTTTTGCAAAACTAGGGATAGGAGAACCAAAGCCCACCCGCATGAGCATTCAGTTAGCTGACCGATCCGTTAAATACCCTCGGGGCATTGTTGAAAACATGTTTGTCAAAATTGACAAGTTTGTTTTCCCAGTAGATTTTGTGATTCTAGACATGGAGGAAGACAAAAGTGTACCTCTAATTTTAGGAAGACCCTTTTTAGCCACTGCAAAGGCTATCATTGATGTTTGCACCGGCAAATTCACTCTTAGGGTCAATGACGAGGCAATCACTTTTGATATAGGAAAATCTATGCAATATCCGCAACAACACGATGACACCTTATACTGTGTTGATATCATAGAATCCATCGTAAGTTGCTATATGCGAGATTCCTCCATCAATACTCCCCTAGAAACACAAGTCTTAGACAAAACACTAAACAAACCAATTTTAGAAAATGAAAAGTTCAATAACAACCACCATGAAGAATCAGAAACAATATACGAAATCATTGAAAACAATGAAAAATCAAAACCATCAATCGAAGAACCACCAGCCTTAGAATTAAAAGAACTACCAAAACATCTCGAATACGCCATTCTAGAGAAATATTCTCAACTCCCAGTAATTATTTCATCTCACCTTTCTAAAGAAGAGAAAGCCGAACTTCTTAAGGTTCTCAAAAACCATAAGAAGGCTATCGCATGGAAGATCATGGATATCAAGGGCATCAGTCCTTCGTTTTGTACCCACAAGATCCTCATGGAGGAAGAATACAAACCCGTGGTCCAACATCAAAGACGTCTCAACCCCAACATGCAAGATGTGGTGAAGAAGGAAGTAATCAAACTGCTTGACGCCAGATTAATCTACCCAATCTCAGATTCACCTTGGGTAAGTCTCGTTCAGGTAGTACCCAAGAAGGGAGGAATGACAGTCGTAATGAACGAGAAGGACGAACTAATACCAATGAGGACCATCACAGGCTGGCGAGTTTGCATCGATTACCGGAAGCTTAATGATGCCACAAGAAAAGATCATTTTCCACTTCCTTTCATAGATCAAATGCTCGAACGATTATCTGAAAAAATGTTCTACTGTTTTCTTGATGGATTTTCCGGATACTTTCAGATCCCCATTGCTCCTGAAGATCAGGAGAAAACCACTTTTACATGTCCATACGGAACCTTCGCTTACCGAAGAATGCCATTTGAATTATGTAATGCTCCAGCCACCTTCCAACGCTGCATGGTGGCCATCTTTCATGAAATGATCGAAAACTCTATGGAAGTTTTCATGGACGACTTCTCAGTCTTTGGAGATTCCTTCGATCATTGTCTGAAAAACCTAGACAAAATGCTAGCTAGGTGTGAAGAAGTAAATCTAGTGCTCAACTGGGAAAAATGCCACTTTATGGTAAAGGAAGGCATTGTTCTAGGTCACAAGATTTCTCAAAACGGACTAGAAGTTGATAGGGCCAAAATAGAAACCATATCCAAACTCCCACCACCAACTTCAGTCAAATCCATTAGAAGTTTTCTAGGTCACGCCGGCTTCTACCGCCGCTTCATAAAAGACTTCTCAAAAATCTCGAGACCTATGACCAAACTTCTAGAGAAAGACGCACCATTCATCTTCTCTGAGGAAAGTGTTGAGTCATTCAATACACTGAAAGACAAACTTGTCAACGCACCAATCATGACTACACCCGATTGGACCCTTCCATTCGAGATCATGTGCGATGCAAGTGACTTTGCAGTTGGAGCCGTACTCGGACAACGCAAAGAAAAACACTTTCACCCAATTTACTATGCTAGTAAGACTCTTAATGATGCACAAGAAAATTACACCACAACAGAAAAATAGTTACTAGCAGTAGTATTTGCCTTTGAAAAATTTAGATCATACCTAGTTCTTTCCAAAACCATAGTTTACACCGATCACGCCGCAATACAATACCTATTCAACAAACAAGATGCCAAAACTAGACTCATACGATGGATCCTACTACTCCAAGAATTTGACATCGAAGTTAAAGACAAGAAAGGAGCAGAAAATGTTGCCGCAGACCATCTTTCACGATTAGAATGCCCAACTCCCGAAGAGCTTCAAGAAGAAATTATCAACGATAATTTCCCATATGAGGTTCTCATGCACATTCAAGGAGTGATAGAAGAAAAGGACGAAAGTCCTTGGTATGCCGACTTCGCCAATTACTTTGCTTGTAGGATCCTCAGAAAAGGACTTACTCATCAACAGCGGAAGAAATTCTTTTCCGGTCTTAAGTTTTACTTCTGGGAAGATCCATACGTGTTTAGGATAGGTGCGAATCAAGTAATTCGTAGGTGCGTAGAAGGCAAGGAGGCCTTAGACATTCTCAAACACTGCCATGAAGGACCAACAGGCGGACACCACGGTACCGCCACCACAGTCAGGAAAGTGTTTGATGCAGGATTTTTCTGGCCCACTATATACAAAGATACACACACTTTGATCCAAGCATGCGATGCTTGTCAAAGAGCCGGGAACATCTCATCGAAAAATGAGATGGCTCAAAAAGGCATTCAAATTTGTGAAATCTTTGATGTATGGGGGATAGATTTCATGGGGCCATTTCCTAACTCATTCGGAAATAAATACATCCTTGTAGCAAGCTATTCCCACCAACGATGTTCGAGTAGTTGTACGATTTCTGAAAAAGTTATTCTCAAGATTCGGTACTCCGAAAGCTCTCATCAGTGACAGAGGTACTCACTTCTGTAACACCCTGATGAACAAGGTCTTAGCACGTATGGGGTTCACCACCGACTGGCAACACCATATCACCCGCAGACCAGTGGGCAAGTAGAGGTCTCGAATCGAGGAATTAAAAGGATTTTATAAAGAACTATTTGAATGAATCGCTAAAATTGGGCAGAAAATTTAGATGACGCTTTGTGGGCCCTCAGGACGGCTTACAAAACTCCCATAGGAACGACACCCTTCAAGCTCGTTTACGGGAAGGCATGTCATCTACCAGTGGAATTAAAACACAAAGCTTATTGGGCTCTCAGAGTAGTGAATTTTGATCTAACGTCCGCCGGAGTAAACCAGGAAGATCAAATTCGTGAGCTCGAGGAACTGAGAACAATGGCCTACGAAAATTCATGGTCCTACAAGGAGAAGACTAAATGCATACACGACGCTCATTTAAAAGGAAACAAAAAATTTCAAGTTGGCGATCGTGTATTGTTATACAACGCTCGTTTGCGTCTTTTTCCAGGAAAACTAAAGTCCCGATGGACAGGTCCATACGTAGTTGAAACAGTTTTTGACTATGGAACCATCGAAATTTCAAGTTCAAACGGTTAAAAGTTCAAAGTCAATGGACATCGATTAAAACCATACATCGACGGTCCACTTAAAGAAGTTTTGGAGGTACTAAACCTCCAAACTTTTTAAATAAGACTTTAAGGAAACAAGGTCTGGCCAAGACCTTCGCAAAAATAGGCCTTGTAAATATTGTTTTACTTGAAAAAAAATAATAAAATAAATAAATAAATAAATATTTTCAGAAAACCACGGGGGCGTGCTCCTTAAAACACGGCCCCGTGCCTAAAAATGCGGGCCGACATCAACGCTGCAAAAATCTCAGTCAGACTGGTTTGTAACTGAATTCTCAGAGTAAAAACACGGGGCGTGCTTCCATAAGCACGTTGCCGTGCTCGGTTTCCTGTTTGGTTATAAAAGGCACCTTGTGTCATTACATTCCTTGCACAAACCAAAACCAAAACCAAAAACCTCTGATAATTCAGCATGCCAATTGAGATTAATGAAGCAATTCCCATTTCCCGACATCCGAGAAACGATGCCCTCCATGTTTCCAAAACCGAGCTTCTTTTGAAACTTCAAGAGCTCGTGGGAGAAATCACCGAAATGAATGTCCTTGCCGAGATGCGTCTCGTGCAACTCACCGAATCGTTGGAAAACATGAAAATGGAACTCCGAAACATTAACGAACAACTCCAGTTTCAAGTTCTCGGTTTCACGTATTTTCCACCACCAGGACCATTCGGAGGAGGAGAGCCTTTCGGAGATCTCTAGGAAATATAATTTTATGTTTTTATTTGTAAACAAGTGAATTAAGCACAATGTGTTAGGACTTCGGGCTTAACCCAATTATTTTCTTTTCTTAGGAAACCCGGGCTTATCCCGTAACCGTTCTAGGATTTTTAATTAATGAAAAGTAATTTTTAGATGACCAAACTCCCAAATTATCACAATAAACGTCATTCTAAAAATTCCGGATCGTGAATCATGTTGAAAACTAAAACTAAAAAAAGAAAAATACACTGTGACAAAAAGCACGGGCCGTGCTTTCCTAAGCACGAGGCCGTGGTCACCCAGAATCTTCAGCATGATACGCGCTGACTCCGTATAATTCTCTGACTCAGAAACATTTATTCTTCTAGTAGCACGGGGCCGTGCTTCCATAAACACGGTGCCGTGTTCAACTTTCCAGTCTCTATATAATGCATGCATAAATTCACTATTCCATTCACACCAAACAAAAACTACCCAAATGGAAGGAAAACAGGTTGAATGGAAACCAGTGAAGAAAGGGAAACAACATGAATCTTCCTTCCTTGAGGAACAAATCATGAGACTCCAATGCATCGTAAGAGACCAAGTTGAGAGCAACATGCAGACCGAGGCTCGAGTAATCGAGTTGATTAACAAAGTCGACCTGCTTAGGTTAATTTAACAATTGCATTATTCAAAATCGTCATTCTAGGTCTAAATTAACCCTAAAATTGTTCAAATCGACCAAATCAGGTCAAAACCCGAAAAGGGTATGGGTTATTATGCTTGAATATGATGAATAGATTGTAGATTGTTTGATGGTTAGGGATTAATTAAAAGAAATAATTCGGGTTTTGGGTGTTAGAACAAATACCCGACGAACCATTAAACCCAAATGATATAACCGGCTAGAAACGAGGGTTCGAGTCTAAGTAAGTTAGAAATCGGTATTACAAACACGAGCCGTGCCAAAACAACACGAGTCGTGGTCAACAAAAAGTTAAACTTCAAAGAAAACTGAACCAGAAGCAGCAGCACGGGGCCGTGCTTCTGAAAGCACGCCACCGTGCTTTGCTCTCTGTTTCAGCAAATTGAAAATTTTGCATAAGTTTGGACTAATTTAAGCTTAAACTGCAGATGGCCGAGTATGGGGAAGAAGTTCACGCATTTTTAGTCTTCACCGGACATGATGAAAGAGATAGGCAAGCCAATGCAAGACTAAGCTACTTGAACAAACGAATCCCTGAACCAAATTTCTATGCTTGCCAAAACACCCTACGCCTATTCAATCAATGGAAGCGATACAACAGGTTTGTGACGGGGCCATGGAAGAGGGTTTTTGAGCAAACAGGAGAGGCCGTGACGGAATTGACAAAGGAATTCTTAGCATCCTTTAACATAAAGAACAATTCAGATATGTGGGATAAAGATGCAATTGAGTTCAGGTGTGGAGGTGTATGGTGTAGAACGTCTTTCACTCAACTCGGGATTGATATGGGAATTTACACAAAAGAAGAAACAGAACAAGTAATCTGGGCCCGTGCAAGGGTAGCATTTGAAAAGGAAGACAATAGCTGGTTTGGAGATACACTGACACGAGCATGGGAATTATTGGGCTTCGAGGATGAAACAAACCACATCAACACATCGAAAAGCACAGCCTTACGAGATCCACTGATGAAATATATTCACCAGCTACTAAGCAAGACGCTAACAGCACGTGGCAGGAACAAAGGAGTTGTGAATTTACGGGATCTGTGGGCACTTTACTGCATAAGGAATGAAATTGATAGCAACATTACTTATCTCTTCTATCAACTTTTCAGAACTAATGCAACAGCTGCAGATCCAAGGACTCCACTCGTCGGTGGCGCATGGATCTACAAGCTTTACAAAGCTTATGATGTAGACATGGAAGGGACCGAAAATCTGAAACCTATTGCTCTTGACCTCAACCTCTGTTATAGGTTGCAGATAGCTCAAATCCTTAGTGTAGAACCAGAAATTTGGAGGTTCGTGAACAGCCGCGGCCACGTTTGGGACCCGAAAAGCCAGTCCGAAATGATTATGGAAGAAGAACGGAGAAAAAGAAGAGAAGCTGAATACAAACGAACAAGGATCCGTGTGACCTGGACACAGGTAACTGATGACTGACGGCACAGGTAGTTGGGCATGGGCATGGGCATGGGCATGGGTCGGTAGTACTTCATGAACTTATTATTATTTGTGTTTGAACAATTTATTTTTCGTCGTACTTGTTTATTTGTGTTTGTGTTGGTTTGGATACTATTATGGCCATGAGTGCCAAATACATTTTATTAGGTACTAATTTAGCCCGATAGGGCAAGGGATGGATGATTCCATAACCAATTTTCAGTAGTTATGCTTGGTTGTTTGTGGATGTTTGCAGTTTTATATTATACAGATACAAAAACAGGAAAACGGACGAAAAACAGGGGATGCTCTTTCGAAATTTCGTTAACCCGTAGGGAAGTAACTCTCCATTTTTACCCATAAATTAGAATTTTTATATTTTCATGAATCTTGTCACATTGAGAACAACGTGAGATTCAAGTGTGGGGAGGGGAATTACTTGACCAATTGTTTTTCCAACTAATTATAAAAATTCTCTAAAAATATTTTTGCAGCAGACAAAGATTATTCTAAACCTAAAAAGAAATCCAAGAAATTTTTTTGCAAATAACCAATCATTTAAAAGTGAAAAAGTAAAAGTTTTGTAATATTGAGAATAAATTTATGCAAAATATGGCGTTAATACCCAATTCCTCCGTTACTGTGAGATAAACCTCATGCCGTATAAATATTTTTTCGGAAGCTTTGAGTGAGTCATATGTTTCATGTGATTTAGAACTTTTCGCAATTATCCATTTCAAGACCGAACGAAGAGTTGCATAAGGAAGAAGGTAATATTTACACCATTCCATCAAAACCGTTATCAAATTACAAAACCCAAAAAACCCGATCACTTTACCCAATACAACACTGGTCTTTTACCGGCAGACCCTAAAGAACTGGAAATGCATTCTTTCGATTTCAATTTCCTTTGCTCATACATTTCGCAAAACCTAGGTTGCCTCCAGAACTTAGGGAGAGAATCTTTCTCTTTAACAATGGAGTAAGGAAAAAGTGGCACCAAGACGAACAAAGGCCACCATTCTGTGGAATTTCCAAAAACGCAATGAAGAGAAGAGCAAAAAGATATGAACGATGTTTAGGTTGCGGAACTGGTCCCACGAAGGAAGATGTAGAAAAAGTCAAACTCAGTCTCAGCATGAATATACCTAACTAATGAGGGTGGGGGCTATTAGGCTCAAAGCCGAACGATCCATTAGAGTTGGAAGTTATATTCAGAATATGATTGAGGAAGAATTGATCCACATCCTCGATAAAACTGGTCTTGACGATCTGACCTTAAAAGAGTCATTAGATAAAAAAAAAATAAAAAAAAATAAAAAACTCTCGGAGAAAAAGGAGCTAACCATTGAAGACATCTCAAAACTCCCAAACAAGTGGAAGTTGTATTTACCATTAACCCTTGAACCACCACAAAATACCAATTCCGACTCACACTAAACCAAAACCCATCTTTACCTTCTAAGCTATGTAACCCTTCAAAAAGGTGGAGATTTGAACTTGTTACAAGCCTATTTATCACAGGTTGCATTTTGGCTAAGAGTGTTCACATACTTACATCGCAGGTATGATCAGATATTAAACCGAGTGTGAGTGAACATTGTGAGAACGTGACGTTTTGCATAACAGAAACTCATAAAAATAAAAGTTCTCTCTTTTATCACTAACATAAACATTGGTTATTTTGTTTCGTCTTCTTGAAGCTCGCTTAAGGGGTAGCTATGATCTAAATTTGCTGTTTTTAGAGGATATTTATAAGAGGATTGCTTGAGGACAAGCAATGTTCAAGTGTGGGGATGTTTGATGTACATATAAATATACATCTTTTCAGCATCAAATAATCTCTAATAACATAGCATAAAAGACTACTTATCATAATAAAACATAATTTCAGGTGAAACCAAGCCTCAAACGAAGAAACAAGCAAAAAGACGAAGAAAAACAGAAGAAAACACAAGAAAAAAAAAGAAACACGCCCCCATGCCTCAAGAAACACGCCCCCATGCTTCTGAAACAAGAAAAGACAAAATCTGGAAGCAAAAGCACGGGGCCATGCTCATCATACACGGGGCCGTGGACGGGAACACTGAAAAGACAAAGAAGAATTTAGCACATGTCACTAAAAATCTCGGGTCTGTGCCTTCCAACCACGGGGCCGTTGCCAGCTCACACAAAAGACAAAACAAATCTGGCACATGTTATAAAAATGCACGGGGTCGTGCTCATCAAGCACGGGGCCGTGCTTCATACTCCAGATTGCCTATAAACAGTGGCTCTTGTGCCATTTGAAGAGTGTGACTTGAAAAGAATTCTCTCCGGTTTTCACTTATAAAAACACACACTAACACTCACTTTGAAAATCTAGTGAAGAGTTTGAAGGTTTGGAAGTCATCACCACTAATCATCATCATCAACTATCATTATCATCATTAAGAAGAAGGATTCATCTACATTTGATTAGATTGTTCTAAGTTTAATCATGTATTTGTTATTATCAATCATCTTAATGTTCATCATTATGCTCATTATGAACTAAACTCCTTTTACCATCTAAAATGTATGAAGAAGCTTTGTTTTACTTGATAATTAATCAAGACATGTGATGTAGTCTAGTAAAGTACATGGTTATATTACAATTATCTTTTGATGAGAAATGTTTCACCATCTAAAATCACTTAATCAAAGTTGGTGGTTGTCAATATCTTTGGCAAACGTTCATGATTGATTCATGTTCTTGAAAGATAGAAATACTTTGATACATTATCAAAACATGGATCATTATATTGTACTTAGAAATGATGAGATACAAGTTATGGTGTATTTTTCTAAACCTTGGTAATCTGAAAATGTCTTTGCTTAGGATATCAAATTAGTTAAAGAAACCATATGTTAACGGAATGTGTAATTATAACCTACATAAATGAACCAAGGGGAGGTTGTGTGATGAACTACAACCACCCGAAGTTGTTAGAATTGGTATTTTAGAAATCGAAGGTTTAAGGAGCTACCTATCATATATTGCTACGACAAGTTTATCACATGTCTACATATTAATTATCATTGCTAAAATGGAGTGGATTCTTGATCTTAGATGGTAACCTATAATTGAACAATTCGTTTAGAATCTCTTTTCTTGGTCACCTATATACTATATATATAAGTATTTATATTTTATAAAAAGTTAAAAAAATCAACCTCAAAATGATTAAAACCTCCGATTGAAGTAAAACAACGATTTATTATTAGAAACCTTTGTATCCACGGATCGATACTTGGTTCTTACCAATACTATTCTACATATACGATAGGTACACTTGCCTGTTTTGTGTGTGTTTAGTCTTTGTAGAAATCACTTTTATAAATTTAAAAAACGATCTTGTGCAAAAGCAAATCATCCAACTTCTTATAATTTTAAGACGCACACCTTTGCGGTTGTTGAATAATTGGTGGCGGAACTTGTTGATTCACAACAACCGGTGGTTGTTGTTGAACTTGTTGTTGAATCGGTGGTGGTTACACGTTTTGTTGGATAACTACCGGTTGTTGTTGATGCGGTTGTTGAATAACCGGTGGTGTTTGTCTATTAAACCCTTGCACCGATTCCGGATGTTGCCATTGACCATAGGCCAAATTTCCCGGATTTACCCTTTGACTTCCATCACCTCCCATGTAGTAACCTTCCACTTCATACCCATCAAATTCACTGTCAAACCCATATCCGTCACCTTGTGTTCTTGAATGTTGCATAAACGGTTGGGATTGGTACTGGTAGTTTGATTGTGATTGTTGAAAGGGTGGTGGTTGATATTGTTTAGATGATGATGACGCACCAAAGGTAGGAAAAAGGTTGGTAATAGGTGGCAATGTGGATGATGTTGCATAGGTGAATTGAGCATTGATGGGTTCAGTTGTGGGTGGTGGTTGAAGTTCACTTGATGCTGTTTGTATATTAGTAGTGATTGGTGGAGGTGGATTTGGTAGAGGGGTGGTCGGGACTGGTTGACCCGAAGTGGAAACTGGTGAATCCATGTTGTTTGATGCTGTTGGAGAACCAATAAACTTATTCTCCCTAAGTAAGACTCGGTTTCTTCGAAGTGTTTTGTCAATCTCGGGATCAATAACTAGCGGTGATGACCTGTTAGATCTTCTAGTATGCATACACCTGTAGGTACCTGCACACTAACACAACCAGCGTAAACCCGAAAATAACAAACAAAAACTACTAAATCTAACACACGTTGCACACTACTCCCCGGCAACGGCGCCAAAATTTGACGTGAGGTTGAAGACTCACTCAAAAATAAACCGAATACAACTAGTTAGATAGCGGTAAGCGGGTATCGAACACAGGGAGTTTGTGGAAAATGCGTTATTAAGTAGCACAGTAATTACTCTATATTAAACTAAGTGCAGAAAATAAATTCAATGATTTGGTTGGTTGATATGATTAACGAAAATAACTAAAACAATAAACGAGTTTTAAACAATATAAAAAAGAATGCCCTCTTCCGATTTCAGGTTTTCAATATCGATAATGTTAATGTTTACTTTTGTGAAGAACTACATAAACATATTCATGAAAGTGAATTTGAAAGTGATCAAAGAGGACGAAGTACATGGATTATAAAAAATGCAAGGTTATCACTCAATAATCAATATAGTATAGCAAACCCTAATTCTCTTCTACTAAATCTCGTTTGCCTATGGCACCAAGAACGGATAGTCAAGAACATAAATTTATACCACACTAACAATTACAAACAAATACACAATCACCGTAGCACAATAATCATATGATCAAAATACTATCTCACCAATAACATAAACAATTAACAAGTATTCAATTAGAAACCCTTACAATTCGAGAGAGAACATGAAGATGATTAGCCACACATAGTTTGATTCAACATCACATCAATTAGGGTAATCATACAAATCACAAACCCAAACTAATGATAAGAATTACCAAAGTATTGTCTTTTCTCTCAAAAAGTCGCCCCTAGGTAGTTATGAATGAAAGATAAACAAAAGCATAGCCAAAAAACGAGTAATAAAGCAAAATAACTCGGCAGTTACGACATGAACCGTGGCCCACGGTTCACACAGTGGGTCACGGTGATCTTCAGGAAATTCTGGACTGTGGCCCACAGTCCAACCGTGGCTCACGGTCACCCTCACGGTAATATCAGATGCCATGACACGGTGCTTTCTGTTTCATTATGTGTTTTGGACCGTGGCCCACGGTCTAAACCGTGGACCACGGTGGACTTCCACCGCGCCATCTCGTTTTCACTTCCTTCGCGTCTCCGGTTCCTTAGGCTTCTTCGTTATACACCATAATCGCTCCGGAACCTCCCTCCTTTGTACCTACAATTCATCAATAATACCATAGTCATCTAATTCCACCAAATTAACCAATACAAAACATGATAATTACGGCTTTAAATCAATTAAGGGTTGTCCCATAGACCACCCGCCAACCGAAGACTAACAAAAACTAACCGTTTCAATCAAAATTTATAAAATTATAGAAATAATAATTTATAAACTATATAAAATAATGTTCTGTTAGTTATTTTATAGTAACAATGTTAAAGCAATACGCTGTAAGCACATTAGAAGTGTTATTATGAAAAGATTATTTGACGGCGACTTAGGCCATGTGTAGTAAAGAGTTACAAAATGGAGAGAATTTTTGATACATTAGCAGATATGCTATTTTTATTTTTGGGATGCAGTGATGTTTCACATAAAAAATTAGGCCCTCAACGATTGTCATTGATGCATTTAATAAAATAACAATTTATTTAACCCAATAAATCTGTGCCCCCCCCCCCTTATCACCCACATTTCGCCGGGTGTGTGTGGGTGGGGGTAGTTACCGTCCACTACGCATTGTCTTAACGAGTAAATAGATGGGACCATTACAACGTGTCTATATCCCGTTTTAATAAAATTTATATGAATCTTATAATTCATGAACATAAATTAATATGATCACAAGCTACGACTTTTAATATGATTCATCCATTTTTAAGCTAAAGGTTTACTTTTTATAAATTAGAATTTGTCTTTTACATATTAATTTTCTGAAAAATTAGGTCAAAATTCTCCCCACCACCCTCCAAATCATGCATTTATTTCTTTGAAAACAATGTCAAACGGCCACGAAGATTCTTTACTAAAGAATCTTGTTGTTATGCGTGACGTGTATTCTAAGTTTCTAACTAATAGCGTGATCAACTAAAATTGGCCTTGGTACACGACTATGATGTTTGTTGGTTTATAGTTCAAATATATATTTCATTTACAAAGTGTACTTTTCATGTGAAATTTATGAACTATCCATCATATGAGACGAGTATTTTAAAGCTATCTAACTATACTAATAAAAGAAAATAATGAGGATGATGTGGCAATCCCACATTTATTCTAGACTTAATCTTTCTTCTCATTCATCCTACCTATCCATGGGTTATGGAGCAAAACCATATTAAGAAATGAGTTATAATTTCCTTTCTAATCCTCTAATTTATCATCTCATTCATCTTAACTATCCATTGGTCATGGGTCAAAATAATTTTGACAAATGGGTTATAATTTCATTCCAATTCTCTAATTTTCTATCTTATTTATTCTACATATCCATGGATCATGAGATAAAACAGTTTTGAGAAATGAGTTATAATTTCTCTTTTAATTCTCTAATCTCTCATCTCATTTATCATAGTTATCCACGGGTAATTGGTCAAAACAATTTTTACAAATGTTGTATATATAAAAATCAAATTTGTAAATTTGAGATTAATCACTTCTTATTGTTTATACTATATATTTTATCTTTTTTTACCTATAATTCCGTTCATTTCTTTTAGATAATGGATATTTTTATTTTTATTATTTGACAAATCCCGTGTAATATACGGGTTCAAAAGCTAGTTATATTATATATGCATCCCTTGAATTGAATATAGTTTTTAGACACATTGTTGTATTATTAAATTAAACGTACTACCATAATTAGACAAATTAGATGCACTGGTGTAACTATTTAGACATATTGTTATAACCATTTAATTCATTCTTTGTAAAAGTAGTTATCTAGCAGGAGGTGGAAAATACAAATCAACAAACTAAATTACAACATCAATCTTTTTCATCTATATTGTTACAAAAATTCAAACATTTTTATCAATAAAAAAACTTAACACCTTAATTCCAATGGGCTTATTCTCAAAAATTAATTGTGTCGAGCTCTACAGATACACCAAGTCGCCATCATAATAATAGACCGAACCATTTTTCTCGTGTGTTCGATATCTAGAACATGATTATGAATGTCGAATATAGGCCGAATCGATGAAGCAAAGTTTATAGGAATATTGCACCGCCTGCTAATATTATTCCACGCCACCGAAGCTACGAAACAGCTAGACAACAAATGTTTGATCGAATCTTCAGAAAGCAAGCAGGAGTTACAAATACTGATGTTTTGTACACACCATTTTTTAAAGAGCATTAAAGTAAAAAAAAAATATTAGTAAAACCTTTTTAAACGTCTACGTCATTATCATTATCGTATTTGGTCAAGACATCACAAAAATAAATGGAGTTGCATGTGCATGTGCATGTGCATGTGCATGTGCACTGATATACCTTTTATGAACGATAACTATAAGTTACGTGCCTAAAAGGATTAAATTCCTCCTTTTCTTCTTCATTCTTTACAAATGCTGAACAAAAGTTAAACGACAACCAGCCCAGTCGACCACCACCGAAGTTTGCTGTTGATCACCAGGCTCCACAGTCGTTGACCAAGTCAACCACCGATGACCAATGTGTTTTTTTTTCAACATCATATATAACCCTAGCTAACTTATAATTGTTAATCTAGCCTTATATTGTTATATTGTATTATACTTTTAGCTATATCTCAATTAATCGCTTATACCTCCTAATCAACCATTTGATGCTCAAAAGTGTAAAAACAAGAAACTAGATGATTTTGATACCATACTTTTGTTATGTATATTGTAACATTGGTAATCGTGTTAAAAAAATTGTTGATGTATATCGTTACTCGTTAGCCTACATGCCTTTTTATTTTGACTAAGTCAAGGTATTTAAACCCTTAGGGCACGTTCGTTTCACGAAATGGAATGAAATTGGAATTTGTATAGGATTTAGAATTTGAATGAATTGAATTTGGAATCTGAACATTCCAATAGTAATTGGAGTTGGGGGGGGGGGATTGAAATCCAAATATATTCTTTATGTGTTCGTTTGACAAATGAATATGAATCGGGTTTTTTTTACAAGGATAATGGCGAAAAGATTTTTGTTTTTTTTAGATTTTTTTGTTTTTTATTTATATTTTGCGTTATGATTTTTTTTTATATTTTTTTTGAATTTTTTTATGGGTTTTCTATTAAGATTAAAACCCCTCAAAAAAATATTCAAAATTAAATAATAAAAAATCATAACTCAAAATATAAATTAAAAACAAAAAAAAAGTAAAAAAACTAAAATGTTTTGTTCGTTGTTCTCATTAAAAGAAAAAGAGAGACTTGAGATAAGATTCCAATGAATTTCCTCGAATTCCTCCACATTTTGGAAGAATTTAGAATTCCTTAATTTAAAGGAATTTGAAGGAATTGAATTCCAATTCCAATTCTTTGAACCGAACACATCAAAATAAAATTAAGATTTCAATTCCAACGAAACGAACACGCTATGTCATGTGATTTTAATTCCAATTCTTTTGAATTCCCACGATTTTTTGCGAAACGAACACGCCTAGAGAAAACCTAGTCCATTTCCTTTTGAACATCCTTTTAAACTTGAGGGGCATATTAAAATATATTATAAACTTTGAGGGCCATTATTGTTAACTATGTAACTGAATATTATTATAAACTTCGAGGGCCATTTCAGTTTATATTCCAAACTTCACATTCACCGGAGAATAGAATAGATTTAACGGAAAACTAACGGACGTCGGACGGTGGTACGTATGGTTGCAGTAGACATCAGAAACATAACGGAAGCAGCCTCCTCAGGCGACATTAACGTCGTCAATTCTCCACTCACCGTTAACCACTCGCTTACATTACCGGAGATTAAACCTCATCTCGTGTAAGCTTATTGACCGTTAGCTTCATTTAATTGTGTTTATTTGTATATAAAACTTGTTTTTAGGTTAATTTGATTTTAAATTGATGATTTAATTCAGTGAAATGACTCTAATTAGACGGTTATTATGTTAATATTCGATTTTTTATAATCACACAGTTATTATATTAATTTGCGGATTCGTTTACGTGTTTGAATTATTTTTAGGTTAAATTGATCGTGAATTGATGATTCGAGTCAATAAAATCAGTCTCAGTTATGTTTTTGTTGTAATTAGACGGTTATTATGTTAGTTTGAGAACATGTTCATGTGATTAACTAATTATGATGCATTTTAATTGATTTTAGGTTAGTTTGATTGTGAATTGATGATTTGATTCATTGAAATTACTGAATTAGACACTTGTTATGGTAATTTGCGGATACGTTAGTGTGTTTATGATGTATTTTACTTGATTTTAGGTTAATTGATGATTCGATGCAATGGAATCAGTCATTTAGATAGTTATTATGTTAGTTCTGATGCATTTTACTTGATTTTAGATTAATTTGATTGTGAATTGATGATTCGAGTCAATGAAATGATTGAAATCAGTCTCGGTTTTGTTTTTGTTGTGATTAGACGGTTATTATGTTGATTTGCGGATTTGTTCACGTGTTTGTGATGCATTTTACTTGATTTTAGGTTAGTTTGATTGTCAACCGATGATTCAATTCAGTGAAATCAAACTCGGTTCTGTGTTGTTCAAATTCTATGGTTATTATGTTAGTTCTGATGCATCGTAGGTTAATTTGATTGTTAATCAAATACTCGATGATTTGATTTATTGAATTTCCTCTCAGTTTTGTGTTTTGTTTAGATTATACAGT
The DNA here is from genome assembly GCF_021521415.1 of Bidens hawaiensis. Classification (NCBI taxonomy): domain Eukaryota; kingdom Viridiplantae; phylum Streptophyta; class Magnoliopsida; order Asterales; family Asteraceae; genus Bidens; species Bidens hawaiensis. The sequence goes on along the minus strand of NW_027491720.1, from coordinate 772,893 downwards.
TTTTATGTTAATTTGTAGACACGTTCATGTATTCGGATGAATTCGACTTGATTTGAGCTTAATTTGATTACAAACAAACGGAGGAAGTTGTTGTGTTTGTAACTGTGAGTTATTAACTTATTATGTTAATTAGGAGAAATGTCCGTGCATTTTGGAGATGTTTTAACTAGTTTCATGTCTGAGTCGATCGTTACTAAAACGTGATGAGGATCGATTCACAGACGTTACAAACTAGTTAAATATCAATGGAATGCACGGACATTATTCAATGAAGCTGAAACACATGTTATGTTAACTATTCAATAAAGCTGAAACACATGTTAATTATTCAATGCTTCCTTTTGTCAAACAAGTTGATAAAGTAACACACGTTTGCTGTATTTATATTATAGTAATGAGGTTGCTTGCTGATGTTTCCATAACTATTTTATGTGAAAATGAATTGGTCAAAACAAATATAAAATATGCCTTTTTGGTCAACTGAATTGATAACACCTAACATATCTGCTGATATTTTATAGTAATTACTTAATTAATTAATTAAATATAACGTGATTTGTTAATGTTCCCTCCAAATTTTTTATGTTGAAATGAGTTAGGTATAACGATTTTATATTCAAATCATTTTGTGTCTCCTTAAGTCAAGTAATTGATAAAACAGAAAATATGTGTAGAGAAAAAAGGGAACATACTTATCAATATCATTCTCAATTCTGTTTTTGTTCTAGATAGATAGGTATTATGTAATTTTGTGGATTCGTTCATGTGTTCTGATGCATTTTACATTATTCAAGCTTAATTTGATTACATAACGAACGAATGAAGGAAATAATCATTTTTGTAACTGAGTGTCATTAACTTATTATGTTATTGGAGATGTTTTAACTAGTTTGATGTCTGAATGGATCGTTATTCAGACACGGACGTTACAAACTAATTAAATATCTCCGAAATACATGGACATTAACGATCGCTGATAACATCCAATTTTTTATGAGGAAAATGAAGCTGAAACACCTGTTAATTATTCAATGCTTCTTTTTGTCAAACAAGTTGATAAAGTAACACACGTTTGCTGATTTTTATATTATAGTAGTAATGAGGTTAGCTTGCTGATGTTTCCATAATTCTTTTTTTTATGTGGAAAAGAATTAGTCAAATATGCCTTTTTGGTCTACTCATTTGATAACACCTAACATATCTGCTAATATTTTGTAGTAATTATTTGATTAATATTTAATATAGCTTCATTTGTAATGTTTCCTTCAAATATTTTATGTGGAACTGAATTAGAGAGAACAATTTTATATTGAAAACATTTCATGCTCCCATGAGTCAAGTAAATTGATAAATCCAAAAATATTTGTTAAGAAAAAGGGAACATATTTAACAATATTCTAGATTTATGAATTCCAGTATATTTAGTTTTATCTGTTGTGTGTGATTGGATTTGACTTTGACAGAGAGCTTTTTAAGGATCTGTTCAAGCACTGGTCAAATTTGGATGAATCACACTTCATTGCTGAAAAATTGTCTGGTGGCATTACAAACAAATGTATGTATCTTAAACTATATGTAGTATGCTTGATTGCTTGTCTGTCAATGTGTGCATATTAATTATTATTTGTATCTTATTACTGTAGTATATAAGGTATCTGTAGAAGAAGAAAATGGGAATACGGTGCATGTGACCGTTAGAATCTACGGCCCAAATACGGAATATGTTATAAATCGTGATAGGGAATTGAAGGTTAGTGTCTGAATCTTCATCTCCAAATGTTTAATATACCAATAAAATGTTTAATATACCAATAAATAAAAATCAATCATCCATATCTTATCTGTCATGAACTGCTCTAAGGTATATTATAATTTCAATACCATATCATGTAATTGCTGCATGTCAGCACATATGATCTTAAATAGAGAGAAAACTAAGAAATGCACGAGCTAGTTTGGTCTTATGGTCATAAAATTTAGTGTACTTTTTTTTTTAAATTCTAAAGTCGTCTTCAATATTATTTTTGGAATATGTTACATATACTTATTTTCACTTTGTAATTATTATTTACTGTCTTTATGTATAGGCAATTGCCCACCTCTCGGCTGCAGGATTTGGCCCCAAATTACTAAGAACGTTTAACAATGGGATGGTGCAATCGTTTATACATGCTCGCACTCTAGATACGTCAGGTAAAAATGTTAATCTGGTATGAAAGTTACATATTTTCGCAATTTCGTAGTTCTGTAAGTTTATAAGAGGTTAAGTACTATTATATGTTTTGTGTTTGGAATATTGTCTTTAGGCATGTAAACGAATCAAATGGACATGAACGAGGCATGTTCGTGTTCATTTGTTTAAATTTAACCGAACAAATGATCAAACACAATTACACAAACAGTTAAACGAAGGGGTTTCTTGTTCGTGTACGTTTGCTAAGAAAATGAACTTGTTTATGTTTGTTTCTGTTCGCTTGCTAATAGCATAAATGAACTGATATAACTTAACATAGATGAAAAATTATAAATGAACATAACTGAGCAAACACCAATTAAAAGTAAACGTGAATATTAATATATCGGGCCTAAAAAGTAATAGAACTAGACTAAATTGTAATGAATGATTTTTTAATTTGATAAAACCAGACAGAATTTTAGCGGGCCTAACAATGAATACATAAACGAACAATCTTAAACATACGTAAACTAACGAACATAAATGAATGTAAACGAATGAACAAACATAACCGAACATAAATGCACGAACGAGACATGCGTTCATGTTAGTTCGTGTAATTAAATGAACAAAAAGTTTTGTTCATGTTTGTTTATTAAATCTACGAACATAAACAAACTCCCGTCGAACAGTCCACAGACGGTTCACTGAACGTTCGGTTCGTTTACAGGCCTAATTGTCTTAATAATTAATGATAGTTGTGATTGCAAAACATTGTTTTAGTCTTTTAGATGCATGTGAGGCTTGACGCACATAATCATTTGAACTAAACAGTCATTTATATTTTGTTATAAATTTTAATTTCTATATGTTTTACAGATATGAGAAAGCCTAAGTTGGCTGCTGAAATTGCGAAACAACTTAAAAGTTTCCATCAGGTAGATATTCCTGGATCCAAGGAACCACAGCTGTGGAATGACATCTTTAAATTTTTAAAAAAAGGTATATATTTTTTTCATTCTTATTAGTTCTTCCTGCTAGTGGTCTTTCTTTGCAGTAAATCATTAATAAAGTGCTGAAATATTAAGTTTTTTTTCCTGGTTACAGCATCCAATCTTACATTTGATGATCGTCAGAAGCAGAATATGTACAAGAAAATTTCCTTTACGGAAGTTGAGACTGAAATTAAAAATCTCAAGGTAATTTTATTTTATGACTATTTTAGTTTCACAATATCACTTTCTTTATTCAAAGTTAAAGAAAATATCATTTTATACATTTTTTATGTTAAACTCCTTTAAATTTAAAAGAACCAGAGTTTATTTGTGTAGAAATGTTTGGTGATTTATGAGACAGGAATTGACAGGTCATCTTAATGCTCCAGTCGTCTTTGCTCACAATGACTTGCTTTCCGGGAATTTAATGTTGAATGATGATGAAGGTGAGTCAACTATTTTAAGCTTATTATTGAAGATTTGGATTATAAATCATAATTGCAATAATATTGTTTTTTAATATTATTTTGGAACAGAAAAACTCTACTTCATAGATTTTGAATACGGATTGTATAGTTACCGAGGTTTTGACATTGGAAATCACTTCAACGAATACGCGGGTTTTGAATGTGACTACACCTTGTAAGCCATCTTCTTTGTTCCTTGATGAAATGTCAAATGGATCGTGTGGGGCAGGTTTAACGGGTCAAACACCATCCCAAATATATTTAAATGTAAATCTTTTAAAGTGTCTAATTAAAGAAGTTATTAATTATATAGGTACCCGTCAAAGGATGAACAATATCATTTCTTCAGGCATTACTTGAACCCTGAAAAACCGGATGAGGTATGTAATTAATGCGTGCTCTTTTTAATGGGTAGTTATTGTGCGGGTCAACGGGTCGGGCATGGTTGTGTTGACCAAACAACATTTTCTTACTATGCTATTAAAATGCTATATAATTTGTTTGAATGAATCAATATAGAAGATTGAAATCATTTGAAAGCGAGGAACACTTTCGGAAAAAATGACAAAAATACTGATAGGAATCATGCTCTAGTTTTAGTCTTAATTGTCATTTGTCTATTTTGGGAGGGGGTTAAGTGTAATTATATTTCTATAAATAGGTATCAATAGCCAATAGGGAGAGGGGAGTATGTTTATGTTGCATATGGCATTGCCATGGCTCCTGCTTATGCAGTGAGATAGGGCTAGGCCCGGAACTTGTAACCTTTACGTTTTCGTTAATACAATCGTTCTTCCATCTTATCCCTATTATACGATCTTCACTCTATCTATCACAATCATCATATATATCAAACCTTATCAAATACCCTTTGAACCAGGTACCCGATAGCGATCTTGAAGCACTCTATGTTGAGACTACATGCTACATGCTGGCTTCACACTTGTATTGGGCTTTATGGGCTTTAATCCAGGTACCGGATAACGATCTCGAAGCACTCTTATCATTATATTAATGTTTGGGCGGGCTGGTTGTTGAATGGGTTGGTTAACACATCAAAATATGTTGGGTTGACCCGAAACATATTCGGTTTTTAAATAAATATTTAGTTTTCAGATCAATATAATATTTTATAAAGTTTTTATTTCATAAAAAATAAACTTGGTGTGACTATTAGCATGTTTGATTTGCCCTAAAATAGTTGTCCACTTTTAAAAGATAGATTGTTGTAACTTGCTAACATTTTCCTCAATACAGTTTTCGTTAAAACGGGTAAGTGTTCCACGTCAACTGATACCTTAAAAGCGTTAAGGGTAAAGCTGTCTTTATACTAATTGAAATCTGCATTGATTGTAGTCTAGAGGTGTCCATCATTCGGTTAGGAACTGATTAAACCAAAAACCGAACCAAATTCTTATTCGGTCTGGTTATGAAATTTGTTTAATTTGGTTTACCGAGTACCCATTTTTATAGTTTTTTAAGTTTTGTATTTTTATGATAATTTTCGGGTTTGGTACGTTTTATTTTGGTTTTGCGCTCTTGGTTTTAGGTCTTAGAATATGTTAAAGAATGTGATGTTGCTCAGAACATAAACAAAATAAATTTAATATTTAAAACCGGTAAATTTAGTTAAAAATGGTTATTCGATTTTTAGTCAAACAAACCTAACCGAATAACTCAAATAAACCTAAATCGAACAAATGAAACCCCTAGAATGCACGGATCTTAAATTGTGTTTTTGTTTATTTGTGGACAATAATCTTAGGACATTATTTTTCATTTGACATGTTAGAGATAAACATAACAAGAACGGACACCATGCATCCTAGATTTTGAACACGGGTTTTAATATCATATCATATCTTAACGGCTTGAATCATTACATGGCAGGCCAAAATGTCAGACATCGAAGAATTCGATTATCTTGAATATTTCTTCCTGAGATACAACGAATATAAGAGGCGAAAAAACGAGTGTTTCTCGTTGGCTAAATCTTACCTATCTCAATCTAAGACCATTTAGAATCTACCATCATTCTTTCCTCGCATTCAGATTTAAAATATTTAAAACCTTTTTAGGAAAATATAAAATAAAAATGGGTTTTAAAACAATTTGAAGATGGTTGGTTGTATAATTGATTGTAACCATGAACTCTATATTTGAACTCAATGATAAGTTGCTTGTAATTGTGTGAATCTAATGACAGATTAAATGGTTATATATACTCCTTGTTAAGTTGCATGTTTGTTGTGTTTCTATTATAAACTATAGTTATATTAAACTTTTGTAACATTATTTATTTACCATACAATTGTTAGGTATGAATAATCATGTTTTTAGCTAGCATACCTTCTAAAACACAATGAAAATGTTTTCGAGTCGAACATTTGTAGAAAATCAAGGAAAGAGGAAGTTGTACAGAGTATGGGCGATGTGACATTCGCCATTTTCGGTTTAACGTGTATTTGTTTTTGTATCGGAAACCCGACCCGTTTTGGTTTATTCGGATCTTTCATTATTAATAAAATATTGGGTTTTATGTTCGTTTATGTTACACAATTGTTGAAACCATCTCTTTCGGTACGTTAAAACACCCTTTTTGGCTAAAAACGAGTTTGGGCGAATTAATCGAGTCAGATTTCAATATCTATATTCTTAAAACGTCGACCACGTATCTAAATCACGCAACGAATAAAAGCAAAATGGGAATATATAGGTCTCATTGTATTGATGGGCAACCAAACGAGTTAAAACTTTGATTTCAAGTTGTCATCAAGCTTGCACATCAATGGACATTCAAGTCATCAAGTTTAAGACATTGATGTGTTTAAATTAACGGAAAATTACTAAACTTACTGACATATATTTCATTCTAAAAAAGTATAATATTCGTTCAAAACTTATATGTATTGTTAAGCGATGATTAAGAAGAATTGCCAAGGGTGATCTACCCCCAAAAGTGCACACCATCATGCTTGTCATATCATATGTGTTAGTCACATCATATGAACCGTATGAGGTTATATGAGCTATATGACTTTTGCAAACTACAAACCTGTCACACTGTACGGGCCATATAAATGACCTGTAAGACTTCTCACACAACACACCACTATCACATCAGTCAGTTTCAATAAAGTTATACAAGCCCATATCGCATCTCATACAACACCTTACACAGGTCCATATGAACCATATCATAGACCATATAGGTCATACAACCCGTGTGATTTGGCAAAAAGTTCATATTCAGGTATGAAGTGTGTGTATAGCTCTATTCTTTTGTAATCAATTATACATCCAAACATAATGAACATCTCAAATGTTTGTACCAAAAGTTTGTGTATCATTGCATTCATACCATATATAAAATCCAGGCATATAACACCTATAGGTGATCAAATCGGGTTGGTCAAAGGAACCGGAACCGGTTCAGAACCGGTTCCATTAGTCAACATTACTGTTTAAACCGGTTCCATGGTCGAACCGGTTAGGGAACCGAACCGGTTCCCCAACCCTCGGACCCGGAACCGGTGGAACCGGTTCCTAAACCGGTTCTTACACTGTAACCGGTTCCAACCGGTTACAGTGTAAAATATTATTTTTTTTTTCGTTTTTCGTTTCCGCTGCTTGTGTAGGTGATGATTTGTGTTCTTCTGATTTCTGAAAAGGCTCATGCTACTTTTGTTGTTCACCCACAGAGCAATGGTAAACAACATATTGAACTTAATGCTATGAGTGTCAGCGTGTTTGAATTGATTAGTCTGTATCGTGTAATGGTGAACTTAAATCTGTATCGTGTTACATTTGTTGAGTTTGCTATGTATTATAGTCTTTTGGCTTACGCAAGTCAAATGCTGAATTATAATCAAGAGCGGTGTTATAAGATTCGTATTTGTATAACATGTTAAATAAAAAAAACAATTAACATAAAATTCATTTTATTTACTTTAAGAAGTTCAAAAAAAAGGTTACATGTTTTAAAATATTCAAAAACAAACTAAGAAAACATTAAACTTATAAATATAAAGTTGTGACATATTATTTCTAGAAAAGCCTTCCTGTTCGTCGTAATTATTGAGTGGCGACTTATTCATCAGAATTACTTGTAGAAACGCCTTCTTGTTCGTCGTGCACTCGAACATCAAGTGGTGTTTCGTCTTCCAGAGTGGTTACGTGTTGAACACGATCGATTGAGTCCAAGTGATCCTTCAAGCAAATGCACATCTCCACCGACTCCGAATTCAGTCTTGTTCTTCTCACCGATATTACCCTGCCACTAAGAGAAAAAGCAGATTCCGAAGCTACCGTAGAAGCTTGGGCGGTTAGTAAATCACGGGCCATGGTGGCAAGAATCGAAAACTCGGTTTCCTTTACCTTCCACCAAGCCAAAACATCAAAAGTGCCATATTCCTCTTCGGATAAACCGGTAGAGAAATCATATGCACTATACCTTCCTAGTTCGCTTGAAGGGGTGTTACCCCTTTGTTTTTTAGCCGTTACGTTGCGAACGGTGTTCATAAGGCTAATCATGGGGTCTCGTACTCTAGTAGCACTTGAACTTGATGAAGACCCCCCCCCCCCCCCGGCGTAGGCATGTGTATGTTTGACCCATATTTATTTATATAAAAGTCATACATAAATTTAAAATTCAAGTTAAAATCATTTTGTGCCTCTGTTGAAAAGTTTGAGTCAACTTCATGCATATCTAAGGCTGAAAAAATTTCGTCTATCACACATTCAACCCCCGTAACATTTAACATTAGGTTTAAAGCGGCGGCGCAAGTAAAAATCGGTGGCAATTCAAGAAAGTATTTTTTTAATTTAAACTTCATTGGTAATATGATGTTTGAAAACATTGGACTTTTATTTTCAAATTCTTTAAGATTGTTAACGATTAAAAATAACTCCGAAAGAACCAAGGGACTTTTCGGATAATACGTTCCCGATAGTTTCGTAGTTGATGTTTTAAAAACTTCAAGAAAAGTCGATAAGTCATTGATAATTTCCCATTTCTCATTTGAAAAGGGGATTGCCAAATCATTCTCGGCAAGACTAGAATGAAACATTTGTAAAGTTTCTCTTTGTTTCAAAGCACTTTGAAACATTATGCAAGTGGAATTCCATCGATGAGGTACATCCCAATTAGCTCCCAAAGCTTTTCTTCCCGTATCTTTACAAAATTTTCTATAATCCATTTGTCTTTTTTTACTTTTCTTAAAAACTTCATGTAGCATTACTCTAAAATCGTTTATAACCGATGTAACCTCATCCGAAGCAAGTCCGTCTTGCACGATTAAATTAATGATATGTGCAACACACCTTGAGTGAAAAAATACACAATTGCAAATCGGCGTATATTTTAATTTTAATTTATCAACCGCCGATGTATTATTCGACGCGTTATCAAATGCAATTGAAAATATTTTATTTTCTAGTTTATAAGTTTTTATAACATAATCTAAAATTTCAAACAAATTATCTCCCGTATGTGGATACTCAAAGAGTTCGAAAGCAATGGTGCGTTTCATCATTTCCCACGATGACGGGTCTACCCAATGAGCGGCGACACAAAGATAAGATTCGGGTAGACCATGTGGAGCCGACCAAACATCACTAGTTAAGTTTATTCCCGTATTTATATTTTCAAAATATGCAATTAGTACCTCTTTGGCCTTCTTCCACAATTTTAAACAATAACGTTTAAGAGTATGACGACTTACGTGAGTGTATTGTGGTTGAAGCGTATCTCGAATCATGGCGGTTAAGCGAGGGTTGTCGAAGTGGCTAAACGGCAAAGCTTCTTGAATCACAAACTTCGCCATACGATCTTGAACTCGATCAATTTGGTATGTAAATATTCCGCCTTCACTATCCATTTGCGTTTGTTGCGACTCGACGTTCTGTTTCAACGCCCTGCAATACGGTCTTTCGATGTGTTTCTTCAAATTTGAATTCGAAAGTGGGTTTAAATAAATCCCACAAAACTTGCACCGAGCCTTCAATGAATGGTCACTCAATTCCAAATCCCAATTGCACAAAATCTCTTGATTACGATTATGAGGTACAATACGAACGAAACTTGGTCCGGCGGTGGAACCTTGACCAACCGATGATTGTGAGGCAGCCATAACAACAAATATGAATATAGAAGAAGAGAAAACAAGAGATTAGAGAACTCAGAACGTTGTAATAGCGTTTTTTTGTATTATTTTGCGTTCGGGTTTGCGTTTTGAGTGTTGTGATGAACCCATTACACCAAATACCTATTTATACTAGTAGTGGGGTGTTTGGGGAGCCAAAAAACGGCCATTTTTGACCCCAACGGTCAAAAAACGGCCATAAAACCGTTTCCCAACGGCTAGAACTACTCCAACGGCTAGAACCGGTTCTGAACCGGTTCCGGTCGAACCGGTTCCAGAACCGGTTCCGGTTCGGTTCCGGTTCCTACCCGATCCACCTCCAAAAATGTCAAACCGGTCCCGGATCGTCGGGTTGAAACGGAACCGAACCGGTTCCTACGAAAAACGGGTAGGAACCGGTTCGGTTCCACCGAACCGGTTCCAGGAACCGGTTTTGTTGTCCACCTCTAATAACACCTATATATCAATCACTATGAACCTCGTTTCGTTTCTATCTGTTCTAACATGATCTTACCTGCGATTCTTTCTACTTTCTCAAATTTCTGTTCTGTTTTTTCTAAAACAAAAGACGTTGACTGATTCACGAAACACTCGTCTGTTCTGTTGTTAGTATCGTTTACTATGAATAATATACACAAATGATTTTCAATCGATACGGAACATATCTGATGGTTGCTGCTGCTTGAATGTCCCAAGAACCATGTATGGCAGTATGACCATGCCTGCCATGAACAATGTGAACTGCAAAGAACCAAGAACCGAATGTTAAGGGTAGTTTGGTAATTTCACACTTTAAAGGACCAACTTCATATACACCCTCGTAACTTTGGACCGACAATAAAAATCATTATATCAAATTATACGCACTTTCAAATTTATGACTTTTATACCCTTCCTTTAAAACTTGCATCAGAACATGAGAGTTTTGAGTGTAAAAGAAGAGAAGGGTATAACGGTCATACTATAATATTTATTTACAGAAACGAGAAAATATGAAATTTAAGTTTTTAAAATGTGGTATATTTGATATCAGTTATTCATATGAAATTGCTCGTTTTTCAAATTATGACCGAAACGAGTGATCATGTTCGGTTACCACAAGTGGGAGGGTCAAGAAACTCCAAATTGGCCACAAAGCAAAACAGAACCTGCAAATCGACATGGAAAAACAATTTTAATTAAAACATGTTTATGTGTTTTCGAAGACATTAGGGGTAGTTTCGTAATTTTGTATTAATCTTATAATCAGCTTAAACGCACATCCAAACACCATATTTGATATAACCAAAGGGTTACAAGAATTACTTACATACAAAAAGATAGGAGTCCGACTGTTGTAAGATACGGCAGGGCGTCTATACTGGATAACTCCCACCTTTCACTTGATTTTCGGACACCAAATACTAACATACTTGTATACACGAAATAGGCAACATTTAAGCTGACACCAAATAACCCAAGATATAATGGTATCCTGCATACATAATAAAAATATTAAGCAAAATAAACAAACAAAAAAACATGAAAAAATTTACCCTTTTGGCGAGATAAGCAGTTTAGGATTATTTGTTTCATAATGATTATTCTTGTTGGTTCAAAATTACGAATTTACCCTTTTCGATGAAATAAGCTACTTAAAATTATGTGATTATCTTTATGCACTACACTATCATGAAAGGAAAAATACTTCTTTGAATCAAGAATATTTCAAATAACAAAAAAAAAGTAGAATATCCCCTATTAACTCTCTATCTTCTACTTTCTTTCTATATTATCTGCATCTAGGCCTGTAAATGAACCGAACAAACACGAACGAGACATGTTCATGTTCGTTCGTTTAACTTTAAATGAAAAAAACGATCGAACACGAACAGGGATTACTTGTTCGTTATGAAAATGAATGTGTCCGTGTTTGTTTATGTTCATTCATTAATTGTATAAACGAAAGGCTCACGAATGTAAACGGACGAACATAACTGAGCATGTATGAAGGAACATAACTAACGGAACACCAACTGAATATAAATAGCATTAATCTGTGGACTCTAATTTTTTAAGTAAAACAAACGGTAATAGATGATATATTAATTTCATAAAACCAAAATAAAACGTAATGGACCTAAAAAATTAAATGAATATACAAACGAACTTAAACTGACGAACATAAATGAACGTAAACGAATGAACATAATAAACAAATGTTCATGAACATAAACGAATGAGACATGTGTTCCATCTTCATTCATTTAACTAAATGAACAAAAAGTTTTGTTCATAAACGAACTTCCAAACGAACAATTCACAAACGGTTCACTAAACGTTCAGTGCTATGTGCATAACTTCCCCAAAGAACCCATTATTCAAATTCTTTCAATTATCTTAAACATCAAATCAGAGTCCAAATTACATAAGCATAAAAATGCATCATACTTTTGGACAAAATACAACATAATCATATAAAAACTAACCTTTTAATCCTACCATCATGAATCAAGATGTAAATCAAGTTGGAATGCCAATCTCCCAAATATATTATAAAAACCGCGGAACCAAGCCAAATCACATTCTCTAAAACCTCAATCCATGTTCTCGTTTCACTAAATTTAGGCGGCGATTGAGCCCGAGGTGACTGAGTCCGAGGCGACTGAGTCCGAATTCTTGAACAAGCATCATCTTCAAGATCATCACCACTTGAACTTGCATACCCTTGACTATGCCTTTGCCTCATTAGCCCACCAGCAGTTGGTGTTCCACCAGACATTATAATATTTTAATTTCAATATTTTTATTAAAAAAAAAACAAATTTGATCAATATCACTACTCCAAAAACTTAAAAATTACAAAATTGATGAAAATTTTATATAAAAATTGAAGCTTTATAGCTAATGGAGCAGTATCAAAGGCATAACTGAAACCCTAAAACCTAATTTTGAAAAATCTTGAAATAAAGAACAAATTTCAAGATTTTAACACAGCTTCAAAAACCCATTATCAAAATCAAATTTTTAATAAAACCCATTATTAAATTCCTCAAATCTCAACAAACCCACATCAAGAAATGATTAAATTAATAAAATTGGAATTAAAAAAATTAAAAATTAAAAACCCATTATCTGGGTGTTTTGTGATGAAATCAATCAAAACAAAACAAAGCCCAGATGGGTTTTAAAAATTAATATTTTTTTGTAATTGAATCAGAGATTGATGTGATTTTAATGGAATTAAGGTGTGAAAGAAGATCTTGACAACGGCTGGTGGGAAACAAGGAGGACGAGTTTGGCACAAAAGATTTGTTTTTTTATTTCTTGGGTTTTTTGCTTTTAATGTAAAAGAATGTCATTATTATTATTATTATTATTATTAATATTTAAATTACCGACAAACAGTTAATTGACTAGGTACTCTTTATGAGGTTGACCCAATGATAAAATGTCACCGTCAGCTGGCCCAACCCAGTTGTATGGTTATCTCCAGCTCCAAAGAAACCCACTGGTGATAAAATTCAGACGCCATTTACCCCTAGGATTGAACCGGAGATCACAAAGATCTCGATCTTCCTTCATTGAATCATCCATGCCTCTCCAAAGTGTTGTAAGTGGGAAACGAATGCCAGTCTTCATTTAAAACCCAAGTTTCTTATCACTACATCACATTGGAAAGAACATTATTATTGTTATTATTAGCGAACGAGCTTGTGATGGAGTGATAAGGAAGATATTTGGTATTTCATGTGACACAAGTTTGATTCTCACACTCATAATTTAGTTTCGTCGGCACCAGGTGATGATGAGATACTAGGTGAGTAGGTGTCATTACTAGTTCGATAACTGAACTAAACGAGTTTTATCTCACCACACTGTCATGTCTTCGGGCGAGTGTTTACAGGCGTTGGCCTTAAATTGGAATTATCCTCGAATCGAAAGGGAAGTATCCCAATGTAATTAATTTAGTCAATAGCCTACTTAAAAAATTCATTGACCATTTAAAAAGTTATTATATATTATTTTTACTTCTTTTCTTTTGTTTTGTTGAGTCATAGATTCATATCTACATATGTGTCTATTATTTTTATTGAAAGATTATATTTGTAATTAAATGTACAATTTAAATTTTAAATAATTGTGTTGTCTAATATCATGACTACAACACACATCTAAGGAGTTGACAACCAAATTATTATTTTATTTAAGTAGAATAATTTGCAATTAAAAAACTTTTCTATTCAAATTCGGTCAATCAGCGAAATCATGTAGAATACATTGATGAATTTAAAAAGGAATAAAGAAACAACCAAATTGTTATTTTTTTTTAAATTGAATCCACACTATGACAACAAGTTATTTAGTCTTCAAAAGTTAGCGATGAGGCATTCAACGACATTTTTCACCCATTTTAACTAAGCTGTTATGGTTTTAATAGGTTTTTGTTAAAACCAGGGGTGTTCATCGGATCGGATAACAGATTATTCGGGTTATTCGGATTTGAAAATTTTTGGACCTTATCCGAAATCCGATCCGATCCGAATTAGGAATATTCCTATCCGATCCGAATCTATCCGAATTCAATTCGGATCGAATTCGGATAGCATTCGAATAATCCGAAATTATCCAAATAATCCGAAATAAACCTAAAAAATTTTCCTATTTTTTTGTTCATAACATTTAATTTAGTAGTTTAGAATCATAATAAACATACAAACCGGAAAATACGAATTGCTCTTAACACAAATTTAAAGTTTAAACTTCAAATAATAGTCTAATATATATACCAAACCGGAAAATATCACTAAAAACATGTTTTTTATTCGGATTAAACGGATATCCAAATAATCCGAACAACCCGAATTTTTTCAAATTCCATATCCGAATCCGATCCGAATATTCGGATTGATCCGATCCGAATAAGAATTCGGATCGGTTTATTTGGGTTTCGGTTTCGGTTCGGATTTCAGTTTTTTCCGGATTTTGGATTTCTTGAACACCCCTAGTTAAAACTAATCGGTTTATTATAGCCATGTCCATTATCTTGTAAATAAACCACCAACGGTTTCTCAAATAACAAGTCGAACTAGTTCGGTTCAATCCAATTTAATGGGGGTGTCAATCGTATCGTGTTGACGGGTTGATGAGTTTCGGGTTGGTGGGTTAGCGTGTTGAGATTTTTCAACCCTAACCCAACCCATATTTGAATTCGTGTCGTGCTAGGGTTATGTTTCGGATTAACCCATTTTACGTTCGTATACGAATATAAGTAATATCTGTTGACTTAATAATAATTTAAACAATTAATTACTCTAATAACATGAAATTATTAGAAGTAAAAAGTAAATAAAGTAGTGTAAAAAAAATTAGTTTTACTTTTAAAAGTTAATTGAAAAATTAACAAACTAATGGTAGAGACAAATCTTCTAATACACTAAGGTTTGGGGAGGTTGTGGGTTCAAAACCCACTTCTAATAAGGGATTAAGAAATTCACCTTTCAAAAAAAAAAGAACGGGTTAACATGTCAACCCACTATTTAATGAGTCGGGTTCTGGTGGACCTGTTTTTTAAATGTGTCGGGTTCGGGTAGACCTGTTTAAGAAAACAGGTCGTGTCAGCCGACTAAAAACCTATATTTTTTCGTGTAGGATTTCGGGTTGTGTCAGGAATTGACACACCTACTGAATTTATATAATACTAACTAGGTTAGGTACCCGTATAGTATACGGGTTGAACAACTTAAACTATATAAGTCATAACTTTATAAATAAAATAATAATGAATAATAAAGTTGTGTGTTACATTAAATAAGTATAGAGTCAAATTACAATTATAACTCAAAAACTTACAAATAAATCTCTAAAAATTGGTTAGTAATCGATGTATCACACGAGTTAGATGAATAAAAATATAAATACTTAGTAACGAATTCAAATCATTTTACAAGCAATATAAACTGATTTGCTTCCAAAATGGTAGTATTATCAACACTAAAATGTGCTATCGGAAAACTCAAAAGTTTTTTTCTCTAACTTTTTTGAATAGTTAAATTTTGCATTCTAACTCTTTGTCTTCTATTTTACACCCTTACCGCCTTATTATTCCACCAAAGTGAGAATTGCTACTCAAAAATTAGGTGACTATTTGTTTTAGTCTTTCTGAAAAATAGTACATTTGACCTCAAAAGTCAAAGCATGCCTACAGCATGGTGGTCCATCTGTATGAGTGCTTGGAGATAAGGTATTCCAAGAAGCTTATTGAGTTATTTACTTCGGATTATGATGCGTGCTTAATATGTGAAGAAGTAGAAAGAAAAATAACATTTATGACGTGAAATACAAATCATACAATACTTTTAAGTAATTAAATCTAAAAAAAATCAGGTCATATAATTCACAAATTGTCCATCATAAGTAGCAGCGAGTATACCCCTTTTCTGAAAACTTTATACGCTTCTCAAATCTGGTAATCAAATCTAAATGAATATCAACAGGAGAAAAAGAAAAAGATCCAAAAATCCAAATCGTAAAGTCATTAACTTAAAGTCTTAAACTGACTGATGTGCTAAAAACAGTCAATTAAATATTAACTAATTTAAACAAGTAATAAAAACTAGACCTAAGACTCAACTAAACAAAACACCGGCAAGTGAACCGGTCAATTGTACTAAAGCTAAGTAAGTCCGGAGTATCGAACCCACAGGACTCTATAAATTATGTTAATTAACTAATTAGACTCGACTTACGACACGACTATTTATTATTAATGTTTTAAGGGGGATTTTAAACTAAAATTAAACTAGGAAATTAAATAAACAAGTAAACGAGAAACGAGCAACTAAACACAAGATCGAAACCAATCAGAGAAGGAATCTACCTAGGTAAGAATCCCATGCATCAACAATCATCAAGTAATGGACAAATAACATGATTATGGAAACTGATTTCTAAATGTGTTCATCTAACAAACCCTAAGGACCTTTGACTGAATCAAATGAAATCCAAAAGAACAATTATTAGATTATTAAGCAACCAGTATTATTGATTTCCGCAAAGTTATCAATTAGGGTTAATTAATAGTATCTAAAGCAAGCAATCTTACGAAACACTAAACTCTAGATAACTTGATAAGCTAACATGACATCATGAACATGGATCAACACAATAAGCAAGAATATTGTCACTAACTATCCTAGCATGCAATTGACCAAGACACATGAACAACTCCTCACCTTACAGCTATTGGAATTTAGCAAAGCATTTAAAACCCTAACCAACAATTAACAAGCTTCTATGATCTAATAGGCCTATTCAACCATAATAATCAAAACACCAAGTAATGATTAAACATAAACCCTAAATCTAAAGAACACAATCAAAAGATAAAAGATCTATGTGAAGCAATAGTTAATAATCAATCAAGATAATAAATACTTATACGCATCATGAAAACAAAACCAAGTCTTTACTATTAAATAACGAAATCCATAATCAAACAATAGTCCAAAGCATCAATCAAGTCTCAAACATGTTCATCAAACCTAGGTAGACATGAAGTCTAGCCTAGAATCATTATTAAAAACAATCCTAAACAAGTATTAAAAACAAAGAGGAAATACATGACAAATAATGAACAAGGAACGAAAGTTAGAGCGATAAAACCCTTTGCGATTGATCCTTGAACACCCGGATGAAAGAACTCTTGATCCTCCTTGGTTCCTAGCTTCAAATCACCTTCAAACCCTTAATAATTCTCTCAAAATCGGCTGCCCAAAGTTGTAGAATCGGATTGGTTATAAAGATTTATATATAGAACGCATAATGGGCTTGGACTTGCGAAAACGAGTGACCAGAAAGGCCTAGGCGCCCGCGACGGCAAACTGCCTTTTGCCTAGGCGCGGCGCGGCGCCCCCTGGGGTGAATTTTCGTTTTTTGCAATTATTTCTTGTTTATTCATGTTAGGCCCCTTTCTTGAACTCCAAGTAACGATGAGAAACTTCTAGAACTTCTTTTCCTTGACTCCAAAGCCACCATCTACATGAAAACAAATCGAAACTCTAAGTGAACTAATCATGTAGTCATTGACGAGTAAAACGAACATAAATTTCGCATGAAATGATAGAAAGAATTAAGTTTAACATGCAAGACATCAAAAGAGTTAAAACACGATAAATATATAAAACTTGACTCAAAACCTTAAATAATAAAAGATAAACGAAACTCGAACTAAAACGAACTCAAAACATTAAATAAACAAAACTTTACACGGGATTCAAGATGTATAAATAGACGTATATCACTGACCCATATGAAGAATATGCTCAAAAGCTTGCTTCTTCCACAGGGGTAATCGAATAATCTCAAAATCACTATCAAAATCTATTTTAAAAAACAATGTTGTTCAAAGTTTGAATCTGCGATCTACATTCAAGTGAATATAGAAGCACAGAAGACCCGATTTTAAATAGATTCTTGACTGCGAAACTTATGGGTCCAAATAAAGATGCAAAGATGGTTGTTTCATGACAGAAATTGGAAACGTTGGAGTGAAATTTGATGGAAATAAATCACCATAAAAATAAAACAGGTTAATAAATTCTTTAGGTGTTTTTACATGTAATATTGGATTGAAATGAAACAAAAGTCAAAGCAAGAGATATCAGCCAAAGATGTTTACTTTTATACAGAAATAAAAATAACAAAAATAACAATTTATTGATACGAATGAAATAGAACGTAGTTGTTGGCTTGTTTCCTGTAAAACAATAAGCTTACTCTCAACCTCACTAAACATAAACTTACAGGTACCACCATTTGACAATCTATATTCTTTCATGAAGATGGGCTATTCAGTAATAGAATAGCTTTCATACGTTGTTAATATTTGAATCAGAATATGCATTTCATTGTCTTTTACACACAATTTATTTGCAAATTCTTTTTGTATGTATACAAAATATAACAAAAAATAGGAAACTTTCAAATAAAATAAAAAAAAATTATGAAGGGTATGAAAAAAAAAGAATCAAGCAACAATCATTGTAAATTAAAAATTAAAACACGTTACAAATATTTGTTAATTTCATATAACAATGAGTAAAATTACAGTCAATATGATATAGTTTAAGGCGGGATTTTGAGAGTGAGGGATGTTAATATAATAACATGTGGCAAGTAAAACCTTTATTTATTAAATTGTATAGATAAAGCTCATATCAATGATCTAAGTCATATTAAAAACCCTAAAATAAACTTTTAGATTTACATCAACAAATATTGTAGCATGCTTATTTATGATATATATTTGATTTCGAAAGTCATAAATCTATAAATTCATTAAAGAAATGTTTGTGGTCACGTGTTCCTTTATTATTGGCTACATAAGCCATTTTTTTCAAGTTAAAAGAGTCAAAAACACATGTATTGGGACGTGACCTAATTTTTATTTAACTAATAATCCCCTCAACTTTCTAGATACTACCAAGTACCACCATGTATTACCTTATCTTCTTTACCATAAACATATTTGATGCCGTCACACATTATGTTCTGTAGGGAATCAATGACACGTTAGCAATAATGTGAAGTTCATTGTTGGTCATATAGATATATATGAATATGATAAACTCATTTCTTATTTGAGTTTGTTTGTTACTTCATGTCTTCATTATCAATGTTTTTGGGCCAAATACAATGATTTCAAAACCTCAATTATGGGGAAGAAATCCTCAAAACATACTTCATGTCCATGCTTTATAATGGGAAAAAGCAATATTTTTGTTTGTTTTTGTTTGAAAAGATTTATGGGCACGTATATATTAATAGTAATCAATTAGGTATAAGGGGGTTGTCTAATTTTACTTAGGGGCGTTCACAATTTGATTTAATACCGTAAAACTATTCACACAATCATTGGTTTTAAAAATTTTCAAACCATAACAAATGGTTTTGTTTACAGTTTACACTAAAAGCCAGTCATAATTTTGATTGGATCGCACCGTTTATATATTTATATTTTTAGATACTTCAAATTTGAGCGTTATTATTCTACTTTTAGCATTTGGTTACTTGAATTCAAATTGGTAAGACCAATGTAAAGTTGGCTAAATACTGATTTGTATTCTTCTATTAAAATTGGTGAAGTGGGTTATTATTATTACTTTTTCCAGTATTGACATCCTATTTTGGGAGAAAGAATAACACTAAGACTGTCCGTAGTCATGCGTTATGCATGGCATTTTGCATTATAACGCCGGGGCACCCCCCCCCCTGCGTTTTGGTTTTATTTCTTGAACGTTATATATACAACGCGAGAATTGGCTCCAATATCAAAAAAAGAGCCGTTATATATTACCGTTGGAGCCGTTATATATTACCTTGCAGTGGGTTACGGCCACGACGGTTTTCTTCCGGCCGAAGCATTGGACGGAGTTTGGTGGTGGTGTTGCCATGGTTGTTGTTGTTAGGGTTAGGGTTTTGAGTGAGTGAATGAAGGTGGAAATGAGGCGGCTGCTGGTGATTGATTGATATACAGATGGTGTGGTTTTAGGGTTTTGATTGGTATATGTAAGTATGTAATGAATGGTTTTTTATGGGCCGGTTTTTAGTGTGTTAGTTTGGGCTGATATGGCCTTGTTTTCGTTTGACTCATAGTCTCATAGTACTCACTAGAGGTTGACAAATCGGGTTTTTCAAATACCCGGGTTTAGGTATGACCGAGTTTTGAAAAATCGGCTATTGGCAATATCCGGGTAGGATTCAGGTCCGGGTATTGTCTCTAAAAACCATACTCTATGCATCGGGTTCGGGTCGAGTATGCAACAGGGTATTCTAAAATCGGGTATTTGAATACCCTATTTTCGGGCTTTTTTCATGTATAGATTAGATTTTTTAAGGGGTTACAATTTTTAGGGGTTACGACGAGGACGGAGACGGCGAAGACGACGAGGACGAGTAGTTATTAAAAAAAAAAAAAAAATGTAAAAGTGACTGGGCGCCACGTGGCGCATAACGCATGGGGGTGGAGAATTATGACTACACCATGTTTTTGTAAAAAACCATAACTCTGACTGGGCGCCACGTGGTGCATAATGCCTAGAGGTGGAGAGTTATGACTACTCATGGTCTAAGTAAATCGATGTTTGGTAGTCTGGGCACATATTATTTCTCACTTTTCAAGGCATAGGTTAAAGTATTAAAATTGTGGATATTAAAACAAGAATCTTTTTATAGGGAGAGAACAATGAGAATGAGAAAATAAGTTGGCTCTCATGGAAGAGAATCATCCTTTCAAGAGATTGTAGAGGTCTCGGGTTGTGTTAGAGGTGCACATAACTGGTTTCTAACCGGTTTATACCCGATTTTGTAACCGGTTACTAACCGATCCTAACCGCCGGTTAGTAACCCGTTTATATTATTGATTTCAAAACCGGTTATAAACCGGTTAACCGATTTCTTTAATTATTATTTTATTAAAAATCAGGTTTTTTCCGATTATAAAACAGTTAACCAGTTCGGTCTAACCGGTCAAAACCGGTTACTACCCGACCTGAAAACCAATCTAACCGGTTATTTCACGCCAAAAAATAACCGATTAGCATATTAACCAGTTAATGGATTAACCGATTTATGCACCATTAGTGCGTGTAGCCTACAAGCCGCGAACACGGCTCTCCTAGCATAATGGTGGGTGTTATACAAAAATACAAATCTTCTTAGGGTTAAAACAATTTGGGCCTTACATAATGGGCCTCCTAAATGGGGCTGGGTGCCTTTGAAATCATCCTTGGTAGCAGCACTTGGAAATGGATAGCAGGTAGTTTAGAACATTCGAACTAACATTTAATTAACTGTTAGATTATTTTATAAAGGTTTAGCTTATTTTCTAAATACATGTTTATGAGTTTTATAAAAAATACATTCATTTTTAAGTAGTCTTAAACAAATCACCAATCTTTAACTAGATGTCTTATGAACACAATGATCGAAGACTCATTAACTTGAGGAATCAAAATTTGACTTCTTTTATTTAATGACAATTCGTCTCTTGGCCTTGGTTCTTATGTTACTTAGTTCTTTATGTTTCAACCAACTCTTTCTGTGGTTGACCTACGGTTAGACTGATTATACATTAACCGGGTGTCCAGAGTTTTTAACTTATTAATATACTTAATAATGAATGATCGAGTAGTCCATATCATATGCTTTATGCCCTATAATCCACGTTCTTATATTTTAAAAATACAAATATGAAGGGAAAATAGAAGGTTATTACTTACTTTATTTTGTAAAAACCTTACTCTTACAATTTAAATAAATGTATTTACATGTCAAACCATCATCCTTTATACATGATCAAACACAAATAACTGAAATGAATAAAAAACAAAACAAAGAAAACAAAAGTGTAACTCTATATATCCATATTCAATATTTTAAGGTTTATAATTTTGTTTTTTTAATTTGAATTCTTCACATCTTTTCTAACTTTTGTCTTGAAAACTAAAACATATAAATCTTCTGTAGTGAAATAAAGAAAACAACCGGTTGCATGAGTCACAAATGACCAAAATTTGAGCCCACAATGCAATGCCAAGCCGGCCCATATACTTTATCAAAATCCTGCCACACAAAATAATCAAATAAAAAAATAAAATCAGTTTAATTAACACCGTAAAATACACAATTATTATTTTCTAGATTATTATATTTAAAACACATGGGTTAGTCATAAAGCAAGATTTGAATCATATGCCACATGATGAGTTGGTAGCCTAAACAACCAATCATAAGAAACAAAATTAAAATATTTATTTTTTTTTATATTTACTTGATTTTGTCTGTCATATTCATAAAATATTTTACATTATATAATTTATGTATAGCCTGTAAGGTGGGAGGTTTTGTGAACAGTCCTAGAAAATGAGTAGATTATGGTGTAATTTAAGAGTTAGTAGATGTAAGTAGGCCAACATTTTTACTTAGGTTAAAGTAGGCCCTTTGATGAAATAAAAAAAAAACAGAAACTCAAATAAAAAATTGCATATAAGTGAAATGAAAGAAAAAAAAAAGTGGGTAATATTGTGCTTTCAAAGACTTGTTTATGACTTTTATGATATGTGAATATAGTCATATAGAGTTGACACATAAAGTTGTATTTCATGCTATAAAGCTAAAAAAGTTGTCGGGGACATAATTAATATTAACGTATAGATATAACCAATAAAATGCTTATTTTCAAAACTTTATTCGTATCTTTTTATGCACCTAACAAATGAAATCATTTTAATATCAAGGGCAACTTGATTAACTTTTGAAATAAAAATAAAAATAAAAAATAAAAATTGTATATTTTTTTTCACTTGTTAATTTTCTGTTAAACTAAAAAAATAACTTATAATATTATTTTCTAAACTTTGGGAGAAAAAGTCTCCTGATTTACTCCTCAAGACTTTCACTTACTCTACAAACAAAAATGATAGTACTCATTTTGTCAACATCATGCTATAAAAACAACTTCGACTATTCGAGTTAGGCAACCAAAACGAAATAAGACACTTTTAAATCTTAAATTCAAACAGCCATTTGAAAATTCGTCAAACGGTCGTTTGAAAAATAAGGATACTAAAGTTTGAGATCCTATCATTCAAACGATCGTATAAAGAAACCAAGATCTGGCGTCTTAACTTTCAAACGACCGTTTGACAAAGCCTCAAACGACCATGTGATATTATATTAAATATGACTTATGTATAGGATACCTTAAAAACTTTTTAAAAGTTGTAAAAACTTGTGAAACAAAATACATACCTTTTTCATATTAAAAGCAATTTGCCTTGGACTAGACTTATCCAAACTATCAAACGTCCTTCTTGCACATCGGAATGCATGGACTTGCATGAACGCCGTCATGTCCGTCACCAACACCTTCACTTGATACAAATCCGCCACTTCACCGACGTTAATCATCACCATCTCCGCCCTATTCTCCGCCGACCGCCGCCCCGCCACCACCCCAACCTCAACTCCCACTTTCCCTTTCTTCCCTTCTTCCACCACCGAAGCCGACTTCCGGCCATCGTTGACCGCCGGAACCGGTCTCCGGCCGCCGTCCACCACCGCCGGAAGTGATTTTCTTGATGATTTTAAAACCACTTCCTTTGTATCTTCTTTGCTTGAATTGTTATTATTATTAATGTGATTATGATTGGTTTCGCGGTAGGTTTTCGATCTTCGGAGTAGTGATCCTAAGCTCCGGATTATTATTTTCTTGGTGGTGGTTGACGGTGGTTGATGGTTGCCAGTGTCAAGTTTGTATACATGCATGACTCCTTTTTTATTGGTTGACATTTTGGATATTGCAAGTGGAAGATTATTATATGATGGATTAAACTTAAGAGGAAGAATTAAAGAAAGAAAACACAAAGATATGATAATGAATATATATAGGGTTTAGATGATCAATACACAATGCTAGCTAGACGTAACACAAAAAAATATTATTTTTTAATTTATTCATTCTTACTTTATAGAAGTATAATAAAATGATTGTATTGCAATTTATATATTTCGTCTATATACGTATACATTATATCGCTATGCTTCGTTGTGCGCATATAATGTATATATGTGTGAACTCTCAGGTGAACAAAAATAAAATTGCACTAATTTTGACGTTATTTTACTAAGCTCGTGAAAATAACGTTAAAAGTGGTGGGATGTTAATCAAACATCATGTGTTGGCTTTGATAACCGAAAGACAAGGATATATGCATCAATCGGCGTTGCCCCAATGGTTGAGTGTTATGTTCCTTATGTCCAAGGTTTGATGCAAAACTATTATCGAGCTGGGGGTTTCACCGGAAGCAGTCTCTTTATTCCTAAAGGGTAAAGGTAAGGCTGTCTACATCTTACCCTCCTCAAACTCTACCATAGCTTAGCTATTAGTGGAATATACTGAGTATAATGATGATGATGTTTATAACCTATATATGTGTATATATGTGTAAGTAAAATCAAAAATTGAAAAAAGAAACTATATTAAAATACTAGATCAACATACGTGTGTAAAGTACAAATTTAAATATCATTGTTAAAAACTTGAAAGGGTAATTAGGTTTGGTTTCTTTTTGTTTGCTTACTATCTTTGTAATCATACCATATGGGTTGGCTAAACGACTGAGTTTCGGGTAACAAGAATACTAGAAGGTATCTATAAGCGAGTATACCTAATACTTTACCGGGTGGATAATGAATAAGCTTTAGCCAAACTCCCAGAGGAATGAGACATGATATAAATGAGACATGATATAAAGACATAGTCTATATGCATAATTCGAAAATAATTTATAAATAGGAAATATTAAAGGGGTGTAATGGTTTATAGAAGAGATAATTTTTTTTTAGGTTTCTAGGTGTTCCGCCATTTGAAATGGCGGAACCGACCATGATTGGAGAACATGTCAGAAACTGTCTGGTGACCTGGCTCTTATTTTGGTGTTCCGCCATTTCAAATGGCGGAAGTGAAATATAAACCACATGTTCCGCCATTTGAAATGACGGAAGTGAATAGTGTGGTCAAAAAGGTGCTAGAAAGGTCATGTCACGTCATAAGTTGCCGGTGCTGTTCACATCCGCCATTTCAAATGACGGAAGTGAATAGTTTTGGTCAACAGCACTCGTCAGATGTGTCAGGATATTATACTATTCACTCACGCCATTTCAAATGACGGAAGTGAGAAAAATGAATAGGGGCAGCCTATAAGAGGTAAATATTTTGTTCCGCCATTTCAAATGACAGAACATGTGGTTTATATTTCACTTCCGCCATTTGAAATGGCGGAATACCAAAATAAGAGCCAGGTCACCAGACAGTTTCTGACAGGTTCTCCAATCATGGTCGGTTCCGCCTGGCGGAACACCTAGAAACCCAAATTTTTTTTATCTCTCATATAAACCATTACACCCCTTTAATATTTCCTATTTATAAATTTTTTCATATAATTATGATAATCCTGAGATTACTAAACTCTACTAGAAGTATTACTACTCTTAGGTACATGAAAGTATATAAATAAACTAATTATTTAACGTTTTAATATGTAAAACAATTCAAATGTCAAGATCATTCATATTGAAGTCTTTATCCTCATACATATAGCTACAACTCACCTTAATATTTAATTTTTGTTTATATATGAAGAGTATGGTTCAGAACCGAATGTTATAGTAGATTTTTCTCTTGGGGAGTTTAGGAGTAGATGAGTATGTGTAACCGTTTAAATAAGATATATATATATATATATATATATATATATATAATTATTTATCTTTAACATAGTGCTAAAGTTTCTTCTTTATTTCTTGACTACAATTTCATTATGAGAAAAATACATTTCGTGGCTAACTTTTTGTATAACTTGTAGTGCAAAATGTTATATAAATTATGGAGATGATTGGTTATTTTTGTCGACGGATATTTGTCCATATTTGTTGTTTGTTGCTTATCAACAACATGGGTCCGACACTCTCAAAGTTCAAAACAAAGATGAATGTCACCAGGAACAAGACAATTATCATTCAAATCATCATCACCTGTCTCACTTAAGTGCAAATTAGTATTCAACCCCTACAAAGGAAAAATTCTAGTTACATCTAATATACAAGATGAATAAAACTAATAAGATTATAACATGATACATTCTCAAACTATCTAGGGAATATATATATATATATATATATATATATATATATATATGGACGTTTAATGCGTAACTATTTTTAATTAGTTGAAAACTAGGAAACTAAATAAACGCTTGAATATATTATTTTAATCATTGATACATAAGACGGCTATTGGTAACTGGACAATCAATAGTTTTGTTATTAATAAGACGGCTGTTTTTAATAAGTGATACAACATAATGAATGCGATGAAATAGAGAGTTGCAATGACCGAGTAAGTGATATGGTATGTTTACATCCAATTTTCCTCAAACTCTATCAATAGTTTTGTTATTGGTATAATTTTACTGAGTATGATTGATTATAAATTGAAAGACATATGCATGTTTTTCTAGTTCTAATCTTAAAAGTGCAATTCCTTGCATATCTTGCTCGCCTCGTCTGAGATAGTTTTAACGGATATATTATAGTTACTAGATTCGGTAAATCTTGATCAAAAATTTGATAGTTGAATTCATATATGAAGGGTGTGGCCCTATTTTAGGCAAACTCTAATCATATGTATACATGGACTCTATAATTTGTATTTTAGCACTCGTAACATTACTACCATTAACTAGTTGAAGGACTTAACTAAAAGGTTAACATTTTCTATATTTTGTGTTTAAATATTCTCTCTTAAACAACCATTTTATGGAAGTGAATTATTATGTAAGTTTAAATAGTATTTCAAAAGGCAGGATATACAACTCATTTAGTATTTGTTTAATTTCAAAATTTAAAGATAGTATTTAGTAATAATTAGTAAGGGGATTACAAAGAAATAGAAGTAGACAAAACTTGAAAAGCTAAGTTAACATTATTGAGTGCATGACTATGCATTAATCGTCCAAATCCACTTATTAAAATTATGATTAATTATATTCAATGAACGTAGGAAATATGAGGATTTAGAGACTAGAGTAATGCCAAGTGTAATTGAACTCAGTGCTAAGTTTTATTAACTTTTGCTATTGCATGTATCATTACAATTGGTTTCATCATAAAATTGTGATAAAAATATTTAAAATATTTTGTTACTAAAGTTCTAACGAAAAAAAATTAATTAAAACGAAAAAAATTAAAACATGCTTAATTTAAAAATAGTGTAAAGCTTATAATATAGTTAAGTATTTGTATTTAACTTGTATTTAGTTGGAAAAAAAGAAAGAAAAAAGAAAGGTATGGATTTATTAAAACAGTCACATTTTTGTATTTAGTTTTAGTGTACGTTTTGTTACGTTTTTATGCAAGAAAATGATAAGTATTTAGAAATAATTAATCATGTTACAAACAGAAAAATGCATGTAAACCAACATTCTTTTTAAGAAACCATCGACTAGTTTTTAATTTATTTCATAATTGGTATTTTCTTGTCATCATAATAATTAATTTATGTAACTTTGATTTACAAATAATTTGAAACTCATACAATCATAATCAATGGCTAAGCTTGGACGAAGACGTCGGGTGTGTATGTGTGGGGGGGGGGGGGTGGGGGGGGGACCAAATAAAATACGTATAAAAATTTTCCGAAATGATGGGGTTTGAGCTCAAATTTTTGGGTGTAAACGGGTAAATTTTCGAACGAAAAAGGTGAACTTACACTATTACACAAAAAATCGGGACTACCCATGGCCTTAACTGTCCTTTGCCCATGCTCATAATCTACTACTAATTAATCCAGAATGAGACGGACCTTCACCGTTTAAGAAAAACTTTATTTTATCTAACACTTTGATATCATTTTGCCTACAAATCTCTAGGTACAAAAATTTTTTTGATGTGAAATTAAAAATTCAAACAACTCGAGTATATACGAGTTCACCTAGTTCTATTTAGTCTGCTATATACCTAATCAAAAAGATAATTTTATAAGATCATTAAGTTTGATAACATATACACACATCCAAAAAAAAATTTCTACACCACATATTTCTTTTCTTGAGCCATTTGTACTTGGTTTGTTCCACATAATAGTGTATCTTTAAGCCAAGGAATAATACATAAGACAAAGCTCTAATTGAACATTGGCATCACCCCACCTTTAATCAAGCCATGGTTCCCAAGTTCACCCCACACATCCCTCCCCTCTAATAATACACACCCTAAACTTTTGTTAGTCCATAATTGTTCATGATGAACTTTGGCACCACCATAACACCACTACACCAACCTACCCTAATAAAACAATAGATGATGGCAAGGATAGATGATGGCAAGGGGGTACAGACTCCTTTGTTTGTAATCTCAATTTATGATGGTATTCTTTTATTCAATAGCATGGTCCTTTTACAAAAAATAAATAGATAAATAAATACATAATAGGTGATGGACTTGGACATCAACCTACCTCTAACTAAGCCATGGCTAGTCACCCAACCTCATCCACAAGCCTTTATTAGACCATGGTCCATAATAGATTTTGAGCTTTGGCACCACCATGGCACTAGCCACATTCCCAAACCTACCCTAACTTTGGCATCAATCTTCCTCCAAACTAAACCCATCCCACCCTCGGCTGATCAAATCCTACACCTCCTCCAACACTTATTAAATCACGGTCCATTAACTTTGTCGCCATTCCTCTTTCGAGTCACGGTTTTCTTAACACCACAAAACACCACCCCGGCCCTCCTCAAGATGATGGATAAGTTTTTGGTGGTTTGGTTGTCCATTATAAAGAGTGGGGCTAAAATGTTTCTTGAAACAGATGTATGTGTAGGGGTATGGTACTAAACCCGGTTTTACGACCCTAAATTTATTATGTTCGGCTTATTTTATTATATGGACTAATACAATGTTATTGGGCTGAGGGGGTTTTGTGGAGGTAACCCTAACTGGGCTAGGCCCATTAGGGTACCATGATGGTGGCCATGAGGCTCTCTATATAAGGAGGTCTCCACCTCCTTATTAAGGGGTCATGCTCAATAAGAGCCACCGACCACTTTTTTGTGTCTGTAAAAAAGAGATCTTTGAGATTTCTTAGCAGTCACCTCCACACCCCCGAAAAACCATTGCAGGTCTCAAACAACCGGAGAAGAAGATCAAGACGTGGTTCGTTCATCTCGAAAATCCGTGGAAACATCGTCATGGATCAGGTCAGATTCATTTCGTGCTTCGACATTGGCGCCATCCGTGGGACGGCAACGAACTACCCTTCGATCTCCCTCTCGGTTGTCAGATCTCTCCCAGGAAAAACCCAGATCTGGAAGTTTACAGAAAAAGGCTTCAAGGCTTGTTCTATTAAAGATCAAAAAAATCCATAGATCTAAAGGAGGCTTCCAGATCTGTGCAAAAAGAAACTGCCTGATTCGAATGATCAGGTCTCCGGATCTGTGATGGTTTTAAATCCGCTACGAGCTTCAGATCTATCTAGAGCTGATTTACAGATCTAGATCTGGATTACAGACCTGGATTTTAGGTTTAAAATTGCAGATCTAACTCTTAGATTGCAGATCCAAAAATTACCAGACTTCCGCCGCCATGTACGCGCGCCCGCGGATTCTCACTCCGCAGCCATGCATGTGCCGCCGCGGGAACCACCATGTGGGTTTCGCGCAAAAGACCTCCACCATGTGGGTTTTGCGCAGAAGACTGCCATCACGCATGCTCGCCAGCGGGTCACCATTCCGCCGACATGCGTGAGCGCCCGCGGAAACCACCATGTGGGTTTTGCGAAAGAGACCTCCGCCATGCACGCGCGCTCGCGAGTCACCACTCCATCGCCGTGCATGCGCGCATCAGGCTACGCGCCATACTTAAAGGTTGGGAATCCTCATAATATCCCATATGGCTACGCGCCATACTTAAAGGTTGGGAATCCTCATAATATCCCATATGGCTACGCGCCATACTTAAAGGTTGGGAATCCTCATAATATCCCATATGGCTACGCGCCATACTTAAAGGTCGGGAATCCTCATAATATCCCATATGGCTACGCGCCATACTTAAAGGTCGGGAATCCTCACAATATCTCATATGGCTACGCGCCATACTTAAAGGTCGGGAATCCTCATAATATCCCATATGGCTACGCGCCATACCTAAAGGTTGGGAATCCTCATAATATCCCATATGGCTACGCGCCATACCTAAAGGTCGGGAATCCTCATAATATCCCATATGGCTACGCGCCATACCTAAAGGTCGGGAATCCTCATAATATCCCATATGGCTACGCGCCATACTTAAAGGTCGGGAATCCTCATAATATCCCATATGGCTACGCGCCATACTTAAAGGTCGGGAATCCTCATAATATCCCATATGGCTACGCGCCATACTTAAAGGTTGGGAATCCTCATAATATCCCATATGGCTACGCGCCATACTTAAAGGTTGGGAATCCTCATAATATCCCATATGGCCAAGCGCCAAACTTAAAGGTTGGGAATCCTCATAATATCCCATATGGCCAAGCGCCAAACTTAAAGGTTGGGAATCCTCATAAACCCATACGGCTTCGCGCCGAGTACAAGACCGAACGCGGCTCCGCTCCGTTCAACATGCACACCACCATGATGCTTGAGCGCAGTCGCATATCACATGCTCATGCACCACATATGCTCACGCATATTGCATATGCTTACGCATCACATGCTCTCACATATCACAGTCTACGCGCACGCGCACGCAACATCTGCGTATGGCGCTTGACACAGTCTACGCGCACGCGCATGCAACATCTGCGCATGGCGCGGGACATAAAGTCTACGCGCACGCGCATGCAACTTCTGCGCGTGGCTCATAGCACAAAGCCAGAGCCTATGCGCAAAAGACATAACAAATGAGTAGTCTAATCCCAAATCAGGATAAGGACAACCTCATTTAGCAGCAATGAATTAGAGGACTGTCGTGGTATACCACCACCACGTTGTCGCAATAGAAGACATCCGAATCTTAGGGCGGGAGCCTAATAATATCCCACATGGCCACGCGCCAGCTTCATTATTATTATAGCTCGTAAGCCGCAACTCCCGCAAGCTTCATTATTCTTATAGCTCATAAGTCGCCTCGCGCGCAAGCTTTATTATTCTTATAGCTCGTAAGTCGCCTCACGCGCAAGCTTCATTATTATTATAGCTCGTAAGCCGCAACTCGCGCAAGCTTCATTATTATTATAGCTCGAAAGCCGCAACTCGCGCAAGCTTCATTATTATTATAGCTCGTAAGCCGCAACTCGCGCAAGCTTCATTATTATTATAGCTCGTAAGTCGCCTCACGCGCAAGCTTCATTATTATTATAGCTCGTAAGTCGCCTCACGCGCAAGCTTCATTATTCTTATAGCTCGTAAGTCGCCCAGTCGCCTCACGCGCAAGCTTTATTATTCTTATAGCTCGTAAGTCGCCTCACGCGCAAGCTTCATTATTCTTATAGCTCGTAAGTCGCCTCACGCGCAAGCTTCATTATTCTTATAGCTCGTAAGTCGCCTCACGCGCAAGCTTTATTATTCTTATAGCTCGTAAGCCGCAACTCGCGCAAGCTTCATTATTCTTATAGCTCGTAAGTCGCCTCACGCGCAAGCTTTATTATTATTATAGCTCGTAAGCCGCAACTCGCGCAAGCTTCATTATTCTTATAGCTCATAAGTCGCCTCGCGCGCAAGCTTTATTATTCTTATAACTCGTAAGTCGCCTCGCGCGCAGTTTTTATTATTCTTATAGATCCGTAAGTCGCCTCGCGCGCAGGCTTTATTATCCTCATAGATCCGTAAGTCGCCTCGCGCGCAGGCTTTATTATTCTCATAACTCATAAGCTGCCTCGCGCGCAAGTTATGTTACATTATTATCAAGATACGCGCTCCATCTTTTATCAGGCCTCGCGCCACTATGATGCGTGCTATATCTTATTTATGCCAGGGCACCATCATTATCATAAGGACCGCAACATGTCACCATCATGAGGAAAACCTCCCAAAACTCAAAGACTATAAAGACAAGGCCGAAGAAAAGGGGAAAAAACCGCCTCATGGCCTAACACACCTCATAAAGTCCAGCGCTCCACCTAGACGCTTGCGCGCCCAGGAGCAACGCTGGACTTGGGGGGCTTGTAGGGGTATGGTACTAAACCCGGTTTTACGACCCTAAATTTATTATGTTCGGCTTATTTTATTATATGGACTAATACAATGTTATTGGGCTGAGGGGGTTTTGTGGAGGTAACCCTAACTGGGCTAGGCACATTAGGGTACCATGATGGTGGCCATGAGGCTCTCTATATAAGGAGGTCTCCACCTCCTTATTAAGGGGTCATGCTCAATAAGAGCCACCGACCACTTTTTTGTGTCTGTAAAAAAGAGATCTTTGAGATTTCTTAGCAGTCACATCCACACCCCCGAAAAACCATTGCAGGTCTCAAGCAACCGGAGAAGAAGATCAAGACGTGGTTCGTTCATCTCGAAAATCCGTGGAAACATCGTCATGGATCAGGTCAGATTCATTTCGTGCTTCGACAGTATGAATGGGAATTGTTGGATTTATTGGATCATTCCTTCATTTTTGTGATATTTAATGGAATTAATACTCCTTTGTCTTGTAGGGTTTGTTATTGATATGTCATATTGTCATTTGAGGCTGACCCAAATTCTTCCATACCAAAACATGTATTGTGTTTATGCTTTATTATGTCCAGAATTAATAAAAATCCCTTATGCCAATAATTGTAATCTAAAAAGTGACAACTACTAAAATTATTTGTTAATAATACAACGATCAATCATGTCAAATGGTAAGAAACTAAGACCACCCGTAGTGGTGAGTTATGGGAGGCGTTTTGGCCTATAACGTCGGGGGCACACCGCCTGCACCCCCCCCCCCCCCCCCGCGTGTTTTGGGTGTTCAAAATCATCCTAGCGTTTTGTGGATAATGCATGTTGGCTCAAAATTAAAAAAAAATCATTTTTTAATCTCCCAACATTGTAAAAGTGTAAAGGTGACTGGGCGTCACGTGGCGCATAACGCTCAGGGTTGAGGCGTTATGACCACACCCTCTTTTTAAAAAACCATAACTCTGACTGGACGCCATATAACAAAGCATAACGCCCAAGGATGTGACATTATGACTACACATGGTTTTATAATTTGATCAAATACTTAATTGGTATTTAAGATTATAAACCAAAAAAGTATCCATTTTTAAACTAATAACAAAAGTATCAATTGTGATTTAAATTTATGTAATAATGATAAACTATTATTATTATTATTATTATTATTATTATTATTATTGTTTACAGTCATTATCCCCATCATAATCGTTATTATTATCCACAGCTGCAATTCGAGCTCATTAAATGTATTGAATTATTTCATAATTTACCATAACAAAAATAAATTGTTATTTTGAATAGAACATAAACATTTTCTATCGTTTTTGCAATATATGTAGATAATTAATTGCCTTGGGCTTGATTTAGTGTTGACTACTGGGCTACAAGCCAGTCCAGTAGGAAGACTAGTCCAATCCAATATGCCAATTTAACTAGGAATCAATTTTAAGTTTTTAATCATCTGATTGTTAAGGAAAAGGCCTAATTGTTTAGTATAATATAGTATTCCTTAACTTGAGGGGTCGTATTGTCATTTCTGGATAGTTACAAAGTTTGAGGTAAGAATTAAAACAGTTTTGATACTGGATGGGCTAAAGATGTAAACGGGAAGTTGTTAGTAGCCGTTAAACACACCGTTGGGGTTAGGGCTTTATATGCTAATAGTCAAATTACACTACTACAAAAACGTCTATTAACAACGGTCTAAAAAATAATTAACAGTGGTATGGTCAAATCGTTGAATATAATGCATAACACTGTTTTATTTTGAACAATTATCTCAACCCATTATAAATAAAAAGGGAGTAGCATTGCTTTTTTAGACAAAACAATTTACAATAGGTTTTAACCTTTATTTTAAAATTGTTAACATCTTCACGTTAGATTCCGTTAATATATTCATTACTTGCAACGATACAACGGTGTGAGGTCCAACCGTTGAATATAATGAAGAACACCATTTTATTTGAACAATTATTCTACCTCGTTGTAAATAAGAAAGAAACTAGCGTTGTGTTATAGACAAAACCTTTAATAACGGTTTTAACCTTTATTTTTTAAACGGTTAACAACTTCACAATATATTCATTACTTATTATGGTTCTACAAAGACCTGTTCCAAAAACTTAAAACGTTTTGCATATTAAAACGGTTATAATACTAAACCCTTTTATAACTTTAAAATAGTAATGGTTTATTATAAGTTGAATTGTTTTTAATAAGGTAGTTGTAACCATAACAAAATCATATCAATAAATAAAAGAGAAGCACCAAATGGTTTTTAATAAGGTAAGTGGTCCATCTACCAACTAATAAGAATTAATATCGATTAAATGAGTTACGTGCAACTATAACAAAATCATATCAATAAATATGAGATCGATCACTTTGCAAATTTCAACTTGCAAACCTCCTCCAATCTATCCGGCCACTTTCAAAATTCTCCAATAATTTCATCTTGCAAAATCCTCCCTTCACCATATTATGTATAACATTATGTTACGTCATCTTTGGCAAAGCCACCTCACTATATGTTCTTAAACTTTTGTTGGAATTGGCGTTCTCGGAAATATGATACCTTTGAACGGTCTATTGTCTTATTCGTTTTTTAAGATTGATTAACGCATTGAGACTTTGGAGACAATGTGTTAGCCAATTGGTCCCGTTGTCATGGATCTCTAGAAGATCTGAATTTATATATGCTTTCAACTTTTGAAATTACTTAAGCTTAGCTCAACACCTTCTAAGAATGATGACTGTGCGGAATTTGAAATGCTAAACAGGATATGTCGGTGTAATCGTGTTGATAACCGACATCCCTAAAGGTTATTTAATGTTGGAGAATCCTATCCAACCTAAGGTATGCATTGGTGTAAGCGTATTAATATATGCTTCCCGAGATACCAAATATAATCTCAGATTGTTCATTGCAAGCGTCACGGAGAATGCCAATATGCATTGGTGAAACCATGTAGACACATGCCCAATCATATAGACATATACCAACTGCGCAATATGTGTAGAGATTCTTGTTGTACCAACTGCGCAACATGTTCAATGTGTAGAGATTCTTGTTGTACTAAATTCTTTGTACTATCCAACTAATTAACGTTGTTAGTGTTAGAAATATTGTTTATTTATGTTGAATTTTTATGTTGTATATGACCAAATAATAAAATAATTAAACACATTGAACATTGTTTGTTTTTTGACTTAGTCAACTGGTCTCACAAGTATCGTATCTAATATTGTTTGTTCACTTAGATTGTAACAATCACTAACAACTATCTAAAAACACGTATAAGTATTATAAACAAATTGACATAATTATAACTGATAATAATATTAATAAAGGTAGAATATTAGAAGTAAAAAAAGATATAGAGTAGACAAATAATATTAGTCAAAATCATCTAAAGTTCTGGTAGAGTGATGAAAAAATGTGTATCTAAACCTATGGTATGTTTAATAGGAAGAGCACTTGGCAGAACATCATGATCTTGATTAATCATTTCAATTCTTCCTTGATTATCTGACAATCCATGGCAAATCATCTAATAGGATGAGCACTTGGTCAGACCCGACTTTTGTGTTTAGGTGACGTGGCTGGTTAAAGGTTGATTTTGCATATGACACGGATACTTCATAGTATCCAATCAATAGAGAGAGGGAGGGAGCGAAAATTTATGTTACGATTTGGATACCAATCCAGGACTACAAACTTAACCAATAACGTACCCGAGCAGCTCAGGTCACCCTTGCCATTTCATCAAGACACTTAAAGTAGCTTCATGGCCCCTCTAGACCCTTTTCTTTTCCAAGATTGCTTCTGGTAAAAGATTAAACCTCGAATCACATGGAATAGGATAATTTTGTTCAGCGGATATATAAGGTTTCAACAACGAGACACGAAACATTGGATGATTTTAATATCACTTGGCAGATCCGTTTGTAAGCAAGTAAGCAACCTTACCAGTCTTTTCAATGATTAGGTGAAGGTCCAATGTATTTAGGAGTCAACTTAGAGTGTATGCATTCTAGCAGTAGACTTCGTAGGATTGTAAGGTTGAAATTTCAATGTGCACCCATGATCCAGTTTGCAATATATACTTTCAGTATGGTGTTATGTCTGCTTGTTGCTTCATGCAGTTTTGAGCATTCACCAAGGAACATTTCAATAGTTTAATGGTTTCTTCTTTACTTATCGTAATCTCATGAACAAAAGCTACCGTGCAAAGGAGGTTAATAACCATAGAGTGCTTAAAATGGGGACATTGCTAAGAGTGGAAGGAGGTTTTATACCACCACTTCGCCAAGGGTAACCAGTTCATCCAAGTATTAGGTCTCTCCATAGACATACACCTTAAGCATCCTTAAATGCTTTTGTTAACTATTTAAGTTTGCCCATCAGTTTGCGGGTGAAAAGTTGTGGATTATGGATAACACAACAATTCAATATTTCCAGGAACCACAGATAAAAATGGGGTCTCTATCAGATACAACTGAAACTAGACAACCATATAAGTTGTACATTATCTAGGAATATGTGTGCAACATCCTTAGTAGTGTAGAGGTGACCTAGAGCAGCCAAATGGCAGTATTTAGTTAGCATGTCCACTACCACAATTACGATGTCCATATGACATCGCCATACGGTGACCTAACCAAAATATTTGAGAGAATCTATGGAGATGACACGTCATACGACAACCTATGTCGTCTCGACGCATCTCGTCACTATAGTCCTTGTCAGGGTAGACCCAAATTCTTGTTCAAGATGTGTCAATGATGTTCTATTCGGGGACGGTTCGTTGTCATGTATCTAACTTTTATCTGTAGCAAATTAGATACCATAAATATATATGATCCAACTTGAGGAGGGGTTTAAATAATTAATATTGTATTGCTAGGATTTTGTTTTTTTTAACCCATTGACACAAGATAGGTATTTCTAAGGTTTCTAGTTTTTTTTTTATTGTAACAATATTCAATTAATTAAATTGGTGCAATACTTCTTCTTGATGTAAGTTTGAGCTTAGTTTGAGTTCAATCTTAGATTAGAGCTCGAAATAGATAAATTAACATTGAGTTTTATTCTTCCATTCACAAGTTCAAATGGTCGGACACGGACAAAAATTTTTGATGTAGATTCTTCAGCATACATGTGTTGTCAAATCTAAGCAGCATTTGGATGTCGCTAACCCGACACTTCCAATTCTAAATCTACCGCCTCTTTCACCAACTTCAGGACCTCACTCATCTTTGGCCTCCGTTTTGGATCCAAGACCAAGCACTTATTGGCTATAGAAGTTACCTTTTGCATCGATTTCACAGAATACCTCCCTTCAAGCCTCGGGTCAACTGTTAGCATTGACATTCCCACACACGCATAACAGCAACCCCACCTCATGCATTCTGGATTGTTCTCAAGGCTTTCTTCAGAAACTGGAAGTCCACCAGTAATCAGCTCCTGTAGAAAGACACCATAACTCCATACATCCATTTTGGTTGTTAAACGCCCCTTTTCGACATATTCTGGAGCTATATATCCCTTTGTTTCTGGCACCTTCATTTGCTTTCATCCATGTGATTTTGTGTTTCAAGATAACTTAATAGCAAATAACAAAAGATGGCTTTATTTTACATGATCATACGGACGCTGTCACTCCATCTTGAGGAGGAGTTTCTCTAACAAATCCGAAGTATGAAAGCTTGGCATTCATTTGGTTGTCTAGATGAATATTGGAGAGTTTGAAATCTTTAAATATGATCTGTAAAAAGATTCAAAGAAATGAAAGAATATTTTAGAAAACCACTTTTGTAATAGATAAAAAATCAGGTTTTTATACCAAAAGATTACAAAACGGTAATTAGAAGGCTAACCAACTAATGATTAAACTAACCAACGAATAATAACGATAAAACGTCAAACTATCCTAATATTCAAACCAGATATAAAATAATTGATAACTAGTGTTATGGTCAAATACAAACAACTTTTAACGTAAAAAGTGGACAAATAACTAGAGTAATTATTATTGCTCTACAATATACTAATTACTCTAGTTATTTGTATGTTCAGTAAATTAATATCATTTACCGCGTCCCATAAATCCATAATAACTAACAAACTTAAAGGTAAATGTTAAATCATGTCAAATATATAAGAAGTTAAGACAACTTGTATACTTTTAATAAAGCATTAATTTGATAAACGATTATGTTAATTAAGAACACCTCATGGTTGATTCCCTCATGTAGGTATGCCAAACCGGTAGCTGCATCTTTGGCTATTCTTAGTCTCATGCTCCAAGATAGAGAAGATAAATGACGATCTAAGCTTCTTTTAGGAGAATATTCATACACCAAGAACCAGTTGTTTTCGTTCTCAGTACAATATCCAATTAGCCTCACAAGGTTTGGATGCTTAATATTCCCGAGAAGTCTCACTTTTATTTCCCCCAGTCTCTTTCCCTGACACGAAAAACGTAAGAGGATAGTAAATTAATTAGCATCTTCAAATGTTTATGTTTTAAGGAAGTTTAATGAAGACTTGCCATTTGTGCTCGTTTAACCGGCTTCACAGCTACATTAATGTTGTTGTAAGGATATTGTAAGCTCTTGATCACCGCCATATAAACACTCTTCCCGGTCTCTAAAGACTGGTTACATGGTTTAGTGGCTTTCTGAAGATGAGCATATGTGAAAAGTTGAAGAGTGTTTTCTTGTTCAGGACTCGTTTCGTTATGATGTCTTAAGATCAAACATTGGCAACAGAAGACCATTTTTCAACCCACGAATTGGCGACTTAAGAGAAATATGGATATGTACCTTAGTAGCTATACACATATGACAATAGTAAAGGAACAACAAAGTCATCAGTATTACAAATCTCAGTTTTCCTCAAAATAAAGATTAATCCAGTTACACTAAATTAAATAGCCAACAATTTTCGCGTATAATATTATGAAAACCGAGTCAACTTTCAGTTCATAATCCCCACCAAAGGCGCTGCCCGGCCTCTTGGAACCCGAATGGTCTAGGGGTTTCGACCCTTAAAACCATAGATGTTTATTTTTAATATCATAAAGCATAATACTGACGGCGTGAATGTTTATTTCACACCTTGTAACTCATGTTAATGTGTATATTGATTTCTTATTTGGTATCTAAGAAATACACTTAAAACTAAAATGATATTGTTGAATCTAACGTCACCAAGAATACATGTATTGAAGCTATAAATATTATGTTTCCGAAGCAAAATGTAACAATATCATCATGGTACTAAATGTCTAAACTCTAAATGCCCTACTATTTTACATAAATCGTTGCTTTTCAATGGCTACAAAGTTATTAAGCTTGTATTAAGTCGCTTTTAATGTAAATGAAATATCAAAGATCGATACACATATCTTGATTGTGCTTATCATTAGTTTTAACTCGATCTACCGTTATATTCTCTATTTCTTCACCAACTAAAACCTAAAGGCCAATCGAACTCAGGCTTTTGCATAAAAGAAAAACAATAAGATTTCATTACAAAATCCGAACAAGTCTGGTGACAAATATGCAAATTGCTGATCTGGTTACTGAACTCTTGGGATCGAAGCAAATGCAACTTCTACTTGGTAAGTTGGACATTTGTGACCTTACGTATTCAGATATAAAACCCAACCAAATTCTTCATATAATATATGAAGCAAAACAAAGACAAACTATAATGGACTAAAAAACAGTCTTAAGAATTCCACACAAATACAAATAATCCATGCATGTTTGATTTGAAAGAGTAAAAGAAAAACAGAAGAAAACACACCTTTTAACTCCAAATAACCATCAATTCTCTATGAAGTTTAGACTTGCACCCTTGGGCCTTGGGAGATAAAACGTGCAAAGGCGCGAAGAAAGAAAAGTCAACGGAATATAACAAATAGAAGTAAACTTAAAAGAAGAAAGGATTCCAAATTTAAAAGTCAACGTCAACTTAGTTAGTGGTTTATCAATCATTAGCACATATTTTAATAGATTAAAATAGTTAGTTAGGTGAACTGATGCGGTGATGATTAAGGTCTGAGATCTTATGGTCATGGTTCGAAATCTAATACAAGAGATTTTTTACACAGAGGTGGATTTCCTTATTGATGATGTTTTTCGGTGAGTCAGACCTAGAGCGTCAAAATCTGTATAAACTGTTGACATCCTGTATTAAAAAAGTTTACTCAGGTATTAAAGATAGTTCTACACACTAACTAAAATGATTGAAATAGCATATTTGATATCTAAGTATTTAAAAAGGTATTTTACCATAAATTATTATTATTATTATTATATATAATAAAAAAGAACTTTGGCGTCGTTGGACCAAGATTGGTCCATTTGGCAGCCCAACTGTGATGAACGTAACTGAAACCGACCAAACTCACGTCGACTCTTGCCGTAACGTCTGGGTTTTACCAACGTCCGGATATACCGACTCACCGCCCCAACGTCCGTCACCAACATCGGTTGGATTTTTACCAACGTCCAGGTTTTACCAACCGGATAAACGTCGTTTTAAATATATTATTTGGTTATAAGTTAATTTGATGAACTTATTTTCTTAGGTTTTAGCACTTGGGTTTTATCAACGTTGCTTATACTGTAATGAACATAACTGATATTGGACGAATTCGTGTTTACTCGCTGTCATAACGTGACTAGTACATAAACAGATCCGACCCAGCCAGGCGCAACGCGCCGGGTATAAAAACTAGTTTGGAACATTTGTTAAGATTTATACGAGAATGCGCATCCGAATCCTCAGAAATGTCGAGACACACACGGGCCAATGTGTGCTCCTCATCACTCCACCCCCTCTCAAACATTTTCTATCGGCTCTGAACTGGGTTGTTTTTCTTAAGTTTTCTTTTCGTCTTGCTCGGTCTTGTTCCTTGGACTGGAACATTTGTTGTGTTCATTTTATTTAGGCAACCATAGAGGTTTTGTTGTGGGTCTTGGTAGAACAAGTTGCCCGGTGGGTTTCATGAAAGTGTTTGGAAAATCGGGTTGTTTGGGTCCCATTGATTTTTATTTGTTTGTTTGTAAGAAGATAAAGATGTGAAGATGTAAAAAGATGAAGATGGTTTGATTATTTATAAAAATATAAAATATAAAATATAAAATGTTTTTTAAACCCAACGGCCATCATCTTGGAATCCCACCCAACGGCTGCATCATCCCCTTTACCCCCCCTCACCAATGATGTAGTTTCAGCACTTAAGTCGAAGATCATAATCCAATCATAACATAACCTGAGCCTTAAAAAGTTAAAGTGGGTGAAGAATCATATTAGACTATGTGTTATAGACAAATGAGAGAAAAGAAAAAGGAGGGGGGGGTGGGTGTCGCATCATCATTTTTTGGGGCCTGAGATCATCACACATGTAGTAAGATGCAACCCAGGCACTAGTGAAGTAACGAGAAGAAAGACATTTGATGGTGAGACCAACTACAAATCTAACCAATCAAAATATCCCTCTCACATTTTAATAATAATAATAATAATAATAATAATAATAATAATAATAATAATAATTGTTTTTTTTTTTGTTAATTAGACCCATTTGAAAACTTACTTGATTATCCCCCCTTCACATGGGTGGTAGCCACGTGACTAAACTTTTCGTTAACTAACCCTCTTCCACAACACTCAGTGTTATAAGTCAATGCAGAACATATTACAAACACCTAGAAGATTAAAGCCAAGACGGAAATGATTCGTGTCTTAGAGAGTGTTAAGAGTAGGTAAATAGTAACAAAAATGTTACTGTAACTTATAAAAGAACTAGATGCTCATTTATAGAAACGCACAAACAGGGTATTTTCAAGAACTGATATAGTCAACAAAAGTCAAAATTGGGTCCGATAGAAACCGGTTCCGGCTATGGTCTGGTATTTGACCGAATTTGCTGGGCTTTTATCGGGTTTCAGGTAGGGTCGAGTCGGGTTTGGACTTGGTATTGGTGGAACAAGTTCTGACGGATCCGGGTTGGTTCCAGGTACAGTTTCAAGGAGAAAACAAAGCCCGGTCGAGCCCGATTCCGGGTAGGAACTGCGAGGTCGAGTCCAGAACCAATTTATTGTTCACCTCTACTCATTTACCTAGTGTTTAGATAAGCATGAAAAGTAAATAGTTTCAGATTTTCAGCAACAGATCAGCATCTTATATTCTTATGACTTGTGTTTGTACCTCAAAGTTGTAAATCATGACAACAAAGAGACAACAAAAGGATGCAATATAAGTATATAACCATGAAAACTATCTCATATAAAAGCAGGTTTCACCAGATTTCCTTCAAAACCACAAAACTGAACAAAAAGATAACAAAACAACACTAACAAAATCATAGTCCATGAATATCCAGCTCAGCACTGTACACCAAACACGCCCGGTATCGATTACACCTAACCCATCTTTCGCTTATTCTTCAAAATCTCACTAAGCGGTCTAGTCCCTGAAATAACCCATCCGACCTGCTTCGGTCATTCGACTCAAAATCTCGACTTTCCCTGGATTTTTTCTTCTCTTCTTTAATTTGCTCAAGCGTTTTCGGTCCTGTAAACGTACCATTCCTCCCGAGATTCTTGTTTGTGTTGCTGACTTGGCTTTCTTAACCTTGAGACATCTGAAGACACAAACCTCGGCTTCTTTAAGGGCGGCCTGTATCTGTTCACAGGACAGTCTTTTTTAACCAGCCTCTACGGTCAAAGTCAACCTCGCCACGGGATCCAAGCGGGCGAATACGTCTCCGGATACGACGGTCTAAGTCAACAACCTTGACTTTCTTCAAATGGTCACGAAGATCGAGACCTCTTTGAACATTTAAGATCAGTCTTTTATGAACATTTCTTTTCTTGAATGAAAGACGGTTAAAGATGCTAATCCCTGATTGCTCGGGAACTTTATCAAAACGGTTTTCGGAATAACGAAAGTCAACCTCCTTGTGCTCTTCTTTACCGTTGGCTGAGTAAAAGTCAACTTCATTTTCTTCATACTCTAGTCTCTCTTTTCCACCTTCAACATAAACATCAAAACCGGGTGATAAATCCAACCACTTATCGTTTTCTACATAACCATCTGAACTCTGATCATCATAAACATCAGATTCACTTTGAACAAATTCTTCTCGTTCTACATTTTCGTCACTGTCAACAAATTCTTCTTGTTCTACATTTTCTTCACTTGCAACGGATTCACTTCTAGAAGCTGATTGGTGGGAATCTGGTGTGTGCTTGACCACTGTATATGTGTAATCGGTTTGTGCAGGGTCGGGTGGGTCAGGATGAGTGTAAACAGTTTGGACAGGTGTCGGTAGGTTGTAGTTTACAGCATGGAACTGTTTTTCACAGGGAATTTCAGTTTTAACAACGGATTTGTTACAG
This sequence comes from Bidens hawaiensis, assembly GCF_021521415.1. Classification (NCBI taxonomy): domain Eukaryota; kingdom Viridiplantae; phylum Streptophyta; class Magnoliopsida; order Asterales; family Asteraceae; genus Bidens; species Bidens hawaiensis. Next base: position 728,931 of record NW_027491720.1, on the reverse strand, counting down.
GCAACGGGTTCATGAAGAAACGGGCATCTGTCGGCTTTATTGCAAAAGCCTTTCGAGTAGAAGTAACACGGGATGTTTGTTTTTTCGACAGGTAAAATGGGGCCATTGTTAGAGTTTAGCGGTTCATGATGCGCTTCCTTGAATCCCTCGAGTGGCTACAAAAGTAACAGAATAAATTCAGTAATTAAAGCAAACAGGGAAACCAAAATTATTAAATACTTGAATCAAATAATCAACATAAAAGTATATAAAATTTGATCATTGTCATAAGCTTATGACCAAAGATAGGCGATACATGGTCCGAATGAAGTGTTAATGAATGTGGAAAATGTAAAATGCATTCTAGAATATCCGAACTGCAGGTGGAAATTAAAAGCCATTTTCTTCATGTAGATGCAGGCTATGCTTTATCTCATGCAGGTCAACGTAAAAGAATTAGACAAAAGGGAAACAAAAAAGACGGTTAGCAAGTTGCCTGAATCTATTTTTAATGCATACGACCTCTTATATAGTTTATTCGCAGATTTATATTTACTGTTATAGATAAATGCTTTGTATAAAATTTGTCAACATCATATTGGTGAATCACCACTGTAATGAAGAATCAAATCCTATTTAATTCTCTAAAAAACGTATCCATGATTTCTTACCTTATATGTATTATTATTGTGCAGAGTTCAAAATCATTGTCAATACTCTTTATAAAGTAGTAAATCAAAGGATTTACTAATTATGCCCTTTTGGCCATAGCAATCTTGCATAATCAAATATCAAATATTAACTGATTACTTTTTACTTCACTACTTTGAGGCTGAGCCAATTATTTAGGAGACACGCCCTACTCTTACGTGTCAAAAATTGAATGTGAAAAGCAATCAAATCATTATAATGAAAACACCTTGATAGTTGAATGATACATGGTTGAAGTAGACAAGCAATACTTGAGAAAAGAAATTAAACAAAACTCAAGCATTTACCAGGTACCATGATCAAATTATTCCCAAAAAGGTTTTTCTATTCATGTACTCCATATATCTCTCGAATGTGCATGCTTGTTAGTGCATTTATAAAAAATGTATGCATTATTCAGGTATTTTGTTATACGTGTTATGGTTCACCTTTTAGATACACAACATGAAAGAAAAAGCTACAATGTTGCCTAAAACATAGCATGAACTTACAGGATGCCTGAAAGCACAATTGGGATTATAACAGCAACCTCCCAACCAATACCAGCAATCTCTAGGGTTCAGCCTAGCAATCTCGCTGTGCCTGTAGTCACATTCAATTCCCTAAAACACACAATTATCAACAGTAAGGTTCCACTATAGAATTCATCAGATATAAAATCAGAAAAAGACAAAAGAAGAAAAGAACAATATAACTGTGTTTATGTCCACGCTGACAAGCATAACATTCATCACACAATCACCACTATATCTGCCACATATTAGATAATAACTATAAACTCAAGATAACTGATTATATAATGGCCTAACAAGAAAACCAATTACAAAAGAAAATGAAAAACCAAAAGATTCATATGAAATTCAGAGCCATCAAGCTAATCAACTACTTTTTACAAACAAATTAAACTCTCAAATGTATGTTAACCTAACACTCATATATTATTTCCAAGATTGAGAAAAGATAACGTTTCCACAACACAAACTGATAGCAAACCCTACAAATCATTCAAATAAGTTTCCATACACAATATTCTGACAAAGACAAACTACATTCCATATCCCCAAATTTACGCATTATAACAAAAATATGAAATAAGAACAATAAAATAACAAGGATCATAAAACCCTAGCATACACAGCCTCGAAAAGTGCATATCTGCAACATAATAACTTATAGAAAACGTAATGCGAATCTCCGATAACAATAACCGCTGCATTCATTAACGCAGTTGAAAGCTTAAAACTTAAAATTAAACAATCTGCACAACATCTTACCACAATCACCCAAAGATTAATAATAATGATGAACTCGAGATAATACCCTAACAAGAAAGCCAATTAGACTACAAAAGAGAATGAAAAACCAAAAAAGTCATGAAATTCAGAGATATTAAGTTAATCAACTACATTCTACAACCAAACTAAAGTCGCAAATGCAAATTAACCTAACAGAGTTGGTAGTAAACACGATATATCAATCAAATAAGTTTCCATACACACAATATTCTAACAAACACAAACAAATTACACTGCATTATCCCGAAATACACACATTAGAACGAAAGATATGAAAAAAAACAACACAACAGCAAGGTTCATAAAAGCATACACATCGTCGCAAACGTAATACGAATTACCGATAAAAATAACAATCGCTACATTGATTAACGCAATTAAAACCTTAAAATCAACGAGCATAACAATTAACTAAAATCGAATATGAACACATTACTGAACGCAATTAAAACCTTAAAAACACAAATGTACACATTACAGAACGTTCACGGACACAAATGAACAAGCGCAGCCTCTGTTCATGTTCATTCATTTAAATAAACGAACAGAATTTCTTGTTCGTGTTCGTTCATTTATTAAACGAACAAACGTGCACGGACTTCCCGCCAAAAGGTTCGTGAACGTTTGGTTCATTACAACCCTAATATTCAGTAAAAACAAACAAATTAACAACCCTGACGCATTACATTATTCCCAAAGACGCACAAGTTATAACGGAAACTATAACATAAGAACAACCGCAAAACCCTAGCAAACACATTATAACACAAGACACATAACCGTTACATTAATTAACGCAATTGGAACCTCAAAATCAACAAACATAACAACAATTAGCTGAAATCGAACACGAAACCAGTTACGGAAACGAATAACCCGAACGCATTGCATTATCCCCAAACACATTATATCAAAAACTACGAAATCCGAACAATCTAAAAACCCTAGCATACACATCCTCACAAAACGTAATATTGATTACCGATAACATTGATTAACACAATTGGAAGCATAAAATCAACGAACACAACAAAAATTAACTGAAATCGAATACGAAACCGGTTACGGAAACAAATAAATTAACAGCCCTAACACATTGCATTATCCCCAAACACACACACACACACACATTATATCAAAAACTACGAAATCCGAAATATCTAAAAACCCTAGCATACACATCCTCACAAAACACATAATCGCTACAGTCATTAACGCAATTGAAACCTTAAAATCATCAAATTAACAACCCTGACGCATTACATTATCCCCAAGCACGCACACGTTATAACGGAAACTATAACATACGAACAACCGCAAAACCTTAGCACGCACATTATAACACAAAACACATAACCGTTACATTAATTAACGCAATTGGAACCTCAAAATCAACAAACATAACAACAATTAGCTGAAATCGAATACGAAAACGAATAACCCTAACGCATTGCATTATCCCCAAACACATTATATAAAAAACTACGAAATCCGAACAATCTAAAAACCCTAGCATACACAACCTCACAAAACTTAATATTGATTACCGATAACATTGATTAACGCAATTGGAAGCATAAAATCAACGAACACAACAAAAATTAACTGAAATCGAATACGAAACTGGTTTCAGAAACAAATAACCCTAACAAAAAACACACACACCAAAAAAACAATTAATAAATCAAGCAGATAAGTTTACACTTTACATACACAATGTCTAGCAAAAACAAACAAATGAACAGCCCTAACACATTACATTATCCCCAAACACACACACACACACACACATTATATCAAAAACTACGAAATCCGAACAATCGTAAAACCCTAGCATACACATCCTCACAAAACACAATTAAAACCTTAAAATCATCGAGCATAATAACAGATAACTGAAACCGAGTATGAACAACCAAATGATATTCTCAATTGACAATTAACCTAACGAAATCGGTAGCAAATCCTATAAATAGATCAAATAAGTCTCCATACACATTACATTACATTATCCCCAAAAACACACACACACACACACAAACACATTATAACAAAAAACTAGTAAATACGAACAGTATAATATAACCACCAGATTCGTATTAGTGTAAAACCCTAGCGTACACATTACATTATAACGCAAAATAACACATAGCCGCCGAAGGTTAAAATCAACGAACAATTAAGTGAAATCGAATACCTTCTTGCAAGTGAGTGGAGAGGCTAAGAAATAGACGCAATCAGTGAACCGCTTCAGTAACTCATCTTCATTAGCCATTGATTAATAATGCGAATGAATCGATGAGTGTGATGGTTGATTGAGGATGAATTTGTTATGAATATTTAGAAAATTATTTGATATAATTGCAATTCATATTTATATGTAAACAAAGTATTTAAAAACATAAACTTACTAAAAAAGAAGATTCATAGTACATTGTTTGGAAATATAATTTAAAACTTTAAAAATTACAAATTCATAAATTGCTAAATATTTCATTATAAACCATGTTTGTTGTCTTGTTTCTAACTTTACCTTGATTATCCAAAATATGCATTTATACAATCTCTACTCTTCACTCCTGATAAAACAACATATAGTTGACCATAAGTAAAAACGGGTCTCTCACATATATTCCAACTCTTGATAGACATCTGCTTTGAGTTGTTGCAATTATATCCACTTATCTATTGTGTCACCAATATCACCAACGATTAACGCTGCAACTTTAGAAGTTTTTGGCAAATTGTAAGTCCTTGCATCTTTTTGTCTTGTTCCAATTACCGAACTTGATTCTAAGTCGTTGCGTAATAAAATGGTTATGTGTTAAAAATAATTTAGTTAAATTACTCATAATTTAGTTTGTTCTTAAAAAAATATTAAAAATAATAGATGATGTTTTAAGATCCACCTTGAGTTGTGACAATTATGATATAATACGTAAATTCAGTTACTTCATATAATAATCTTTATTTATAACTTTTTAATAAGTTTTTGATATATTTATGCACTATTAATTTAAAGTGGCAAACCAAAATTTGGTGTGATTTATTTTAAAAATAAAACATTCGTAACGATATTATTGTATTACATTTTGTGTGTATAAAAATGATGTTTAGAAAAGAAAATGTTGCCACGGATTTAAAATATAAATTTACAAAGACTAAGTTTTTGTTGTAAAAAAATAAATTATCTTAAAATAAAAAGAGAAATGTTCAACACGAGTTAGTAAATCAAATAATTGTTTACCGCACAAGTGTAAAATATATAATATGTCATATATATGTATATGTTATACACTATAATAAATTGTAAAAAGTTTTATTTCTAAACAAAATATAATTCTATATGAATTATTAGGTATATATAAGAGTAAAATTCCAAGTTTAATCATCTTTATAACATAAAACATGAACAAAAAAATGCATTATGAAAAACATGCAAAATCTATTTAATGATATGTTATATGCCCAAAAACTTTGTAACATTAAGAAAAACATTTGAAAATATATGCTTTAATAGGTTATAGGTTAGTGACCTGTGTGCTACACTGGAGAATATTATATAAAAAAAACGTCAATTATAAATATATGTTAATATATTGAAATAAATTTTAAATTTTGTATTTATATGAACGCATAATTTTATATAAATGTTATGTTTTTGAAATGTATCCAAAAATAAAATGCGTAGAAAGTCATGCCTATTAATTATAATATTATGAAACTATTATATTTACTGCACTACTTACTAAACTTTCTTTAAGAATGATCAAATAAGAATGCAAGCATTGTTATGATCCTTAAACTCTTCTTGTTTTAGCCTATCACATTTAAATACAATCGCAGAAAATAATATAAAGAAACTCAATTGAATGTTTATGAATCCACTTGTTGACACCGTTACCATAAAAAGAAAATATCAACCACAAAGTAAAAATATAACTAGAAATAATATATATATATATACATACATATATACGTGTGTGTGTAAATTTTAAAAAAAAAATCTTAGAATGACTTAATAATTTAATTAATTTTAATTTTAATTTTAATTTTTCTAAAAGTATTAAAATCCCATGACAATAATATTACATAAGAAAATTTTGAACGTATTAAAAGAGAATTACTCAAATATTGATATTGATATATAATTAAGAAAATCATTATTGTTAGTCAAATCAATTATTAAATGGCTGTCATAATCATTACTTTGAATAACTGACAGAAAGTTTAAAAGCTGCAATATAACTTGTTTGTCATTCAAAAAATAACTACAATATTATAAAAATTTATAAGACCTAAAAACAAAATATAAATAATAACGCGATAGTAGCCAAGTCACAAACTCCACATATTGACTCAAGACACAAATATGTTAGCTATACAATTATGGAAACGTTTTTGTTTTTTGAAACATTAAAATGCGGGTTTATTTTAGACATTAATTTTGACATTTATGGATGATTAAAAAAATGGTCAAGTATAAAAAATGGAAACTTTTATGAGATTGAAGATATGAAAACCTTTAAAGGTTTGTTGCAAGAGTGGTCAAATTCCGAATTTAAAATGGGTTTAAATTTGTTATAAATATTAAGAATAAATTAAGAGTATTATATAAAAGCAAAAATAAATAAATGTACATTTTATTATAATGGAATATTTGATTTAATTTTTGTTTTAGTTACATTCATTGACTTTTTAGTTAGATATATTAAATCAAACCAATAAAGTTGTATTCTACTAATTTTATTAAATAGTGAGACATAATTACAAAATTTAAAATTAAATTGGGTAATTAGAAAACTTTCAAAAATTATGGAAATGTTTTTGACTTTTGAAACATTAAAATAAGGGGTTTATTTTAGACATTAATTTTGACATTTAGAGATAATTAAAATATTGTCAAATATAAAAAATAAAAATCTTGATAAGATTAAAAAGTATGAAAACCTTTAAAGGTTTGTTGCAAGATTGGTCAAATTCCGTATTTAAAATGAGTTTAAATTTGTTATGAATATTAAGAATAACTTAAGGGTATTATATAAAAACAAAAATAAATAGAAGTCAGTAATAAACTGTAAAATAAGTTATGTAAAAAGAAAAATGAAATTAACACACACGTAAACAATTGATAGAAGTTTTATGAGAAGAGTCACACATGTTAACAGTTAAAATAAAGATTGATCATATATAAATGATTTAATTTACATGAATTGTGTAACCTACATAAATACATAGATAATCGTAACTTAATATCCATGTCGTAAAAAACAAAGCCATTTTTCTAGCAAATATTCCTTACAGACAATTAGCTATTTTACAAGTTGGGCTATAAGCTAAAATAACTAAAATTAAATTAATGTTACATAATATATTATTCCGGCTAAATTAAAAATAAAAACATATGTTTTAGTTTAGTAAGAATTACCAATGGCGGATAGATGCAATTAGAGAAATTTTAATCACAGCCTAATAAACCATTCATTGTATGTAAAAGAAAGCAGTTAGAGAAACTTCAACATATTCATTGAATCTTGGAGTTTGATGTAAAACCTACATAGATTATAGGAAAATCATATTTTAATTAAAAACAATACAAACAACAAAGTGCAAAGAAAATGAAAATGACAATGACAATAACGTATAATACATGAGAATCGACCATTAGCGTAAAATAAATACTTTACCGGAAATATGGAAAAGAAAGTAAGCAGAAATGACTAAACCGCAAAAGAGAGAAATAAAATTGAATTTTAGGATATGCAATGTTAAGCTTTATATAGTATGAATAAGATGATTTGACATTAATAAAAAAAAAGAATATGTGACATGACATATAGTTGACATCTAGGTGGACACCCTAGAATGATGTCATGTAGAACTATTGTATTGCATTAATAGAGTGGTAAATAAGAAAATCAATGAGTGACGACATAAATATAAATACACAACCATATTAAAAACGAGCGACAACATAAATTTAAAGTATCAATATACACAACATGATTTAATAATAGTAGAAGAAAAACAATGCACTTTGGTAATTAAGTTTTGTTATTTAAATGAAGAATAATAATCCACAATATATAGAATGTATCAAACATCTTCTGTTGAGAGTAATATCTTTAGTTATAGGTCTATGGTTTGTTTTAGTGTTCCATTAATATTTTAAATAGATGAACATTACAAATATTAAAGAGAAAACATAAACAACATATCTTGCAGTATCGAATAAGAAAAATATTAATTAACTTGAGACATCATAAAATAATAGAAAATGAGCATTGGAATAGTGTATACAAAAACTTCAATATTGTGTATGAGTGAATAATAATCCTTCATATTATAAGAAATACAATTCCATAATGATTAATTAAATAAACCATAAATTTTAATCCTTATATGTAAAGAAGTGCAATAAATACTGATATTATGATATAGAATAATTTATTTTTGTACATGGTAAAGATGGAAATTTGTTTAAAAACAATACCTTTAATTTATCTAGACAAGAAAATTAATTGTTTGACTTCTCATGTTTGGAATATATTATTTTGTAATTTAAAATATTGTATGAGTTAAACAAAAAGAATTCATAAATTAATTAAGCATGTTAAAAAAAAGTAATAACAAACATATTAAAATTGATGGTCTAATTTATTGGCCATCATAATGTATTAAAAGATAGTTAATGCATTGACTATGATTTAAAACTAATGACCATCTGATTTAATATGAATTAAGAATTATATAAATGTGAAAAAAATTAGGAAGACTTGATATGTTTTAATAGTATAGTTAGATAGTTCACTAAATTTGAACTGAGGCGACGAGATCTGATGAAATCTTTAAACCAATAGAAGTATGACAAGTGTATTTTTTTTGAAAATCCGACGAGTTATTTGAAAATGTTGGGGCCCGGTCCATATTTTCCACTAAATGTTCTTATAATAAAACAATCTTGTCCGACGGTATAATAATGTTTCCTACCAAATCCCTTCAAATTCCAAAAAACCTAGGAAATTGTGCCTTTAAAATCAGTCTTTCAAGACGCATTTTGGGTGAATTTTTACCAAGAAGACGAGCTAGTAGTTCATTTCTCATGTGTTGAAATCTAGTCCACACCTACAATATTAATTTTTAATCTGTCTACACCGACAAGATTTTATGTGATTTCTGTCTACTCCGACATGATCATCCAATGAATATTACTTACATTATTTTTCATATACATGTGTTTCATCTTTATCTTCCTCCTTCATCCTTGGAATAAACCGGCTCATACCACCCTAAACCTTCAACTTCCATGGAATTTGGAACAAATTCACCCCAAGTGCGTCTTGAAAGACTGAGTTTAAAGGCACAATTTCCAAAGTTTTGGAATTTGAAGAGATTTGGTAGGAAACAATATTATACCGCCGGAAAAGACTGTTTTATTAGAAGCATTTAGTGGAAAATATGGACTGGTCCCCCAACATGTTCAAATAACTCGCCGGATTTTCAAAAAAAATTACACTTGTCAGATTTCTATTGGTTTAAAGATTTCGTAAGATCTCGTCGCCTCTGTCCAAATTTAGTAGGCTATTTTGGGGTATATAGGTGTTAGTGCACGGTTTTGTCGTGTCGAGTCTTTGTAACTTAATGTTTGTAATTTATTATTATTTTAATGTTAAGGGGTATATATAGAATTACAAGCCCATTTCGTTATGTAAAGGCTCATTCGTTAAGGATGTTTAACGAATGAGCCCATTCGCTATTTGTACAGTCCATTCGTTAAGGATGTTTAACGAACGGAACATAATTCGTTATGTATGTAACTCATTCGTCATGGAATGTTGACGAATGGGGGTATAGCGAATGAGTCATTCTCTATATCTTTCGTTTAACTTATGTAAAGTTAACGAATGGAGCCCATTCGTTACGGGATGTGTAACGAATGGGATCCATCGTCTATATAAGGTTGTTTTGCCTTCATAATTTAAGCAGATTGTTTAAGCTATACACCGAACCTCTGTCCAATTACTCTCTCGTCAATACTTCGTTAATATTATTACTATTACTATCAATTACATAATTAAAAACATATCATATAACTAGATCTATGTTCTAATCAATATATTACGGTTATGTGTTGATTGGATCTAATCGGTGTTCAACAAGTGGTATCAGAGCTAATCCAAGGTTAAATTGCTCTTGATTTAAGGTAAATTAGTATGAATTGAAAGAGGATTTGGTGTTTTATTGGCTAATTATTGGTTTAAAATTAGTTTTATCGAATTTGATTGAATTAACATTCTGATATGTTAATTGAGAATTGAATTGGGTGTATTTGTGTTCGGTTTGGATTGATGAAGGTCTCTGAGAATTGAATTCAGTTATTATGGATGTTTGAGTTGATTTTGGTTTGAATTCGAGGTTTGTACGGAACAGGGGACAATTGTGTTTGATTTTGTGAGTGTTAGTAATTAATGAATTGAGTTATGGTTTCCGGACTAGGATACAACTGTTCGCGGGTTAATTACAAGTAAACTGAGCTTTGATTTGGCTGATTTGGTGCAAAATTGAGGTTGTAATCCATTTGGCTAATTTGATACTTTGATATTTTGAATCTGGAAAATTTCCAGAAATCTGGAAATTTGGGTTGAAGATTTGTAGATTTGAATATTGCTTTAATTCGTTATGACTCATTCGTTATGCACGTGTTGTCATTCGTTATCAGTCTCTAAATGATTCGTGACATGTGTAAAGTTTGTCACAAAAGAATAACAAACTAATTCGTTATTCGCTGTAGCTAATTCGTTCTCACTGATTCGTTAACCATTCATCATTGATTCGTCCTTTGATTTGTTCATTGATTCATCATTCTGATTCGTCATTGATTCGTCCTTTGATTCGTTCATTGATTCGTCATTATGATTCGTCCTTTAATTCGTTCATTGATTTGTCATTGATTCATCCTTTGATTCGTCTTTGATTCATCATTGATTCTTCATTGATTCGTCACTCATTTGCCTAAGTCATTTCGTTACTAGTTCGTTAAGTTATTGTTCCTGATTCGCCATTGTAACATCCCAAATTTTCATTTGGTTAATATAATAATATCTGATGTCATGAGTCGGGCTAGTGCTGGGTTAAATGAATATGAGTTATAGACTTGGGTTATGAGGGAATGAAGGAAAGACCATGGGCTTAAGCCCATGCTCTATGATATATAAACCATAATTATCCTTTAATCCCTCATTCTCATCCATTCCATACACCACCCAAAACACACACTTAGTTCTCTCTCATCCTACTTTCTTTCTCTAGCCGATATAGAAGAAGAAACCGAGCATCAACCCGAGGTAATGATAATATGATATTGTAGAGATCCAAACCCGTTAGATTTAGTCACGAAACGACGAGCCGACACCGTTAAACCATTAAAGTCACGAGATCCGGGTAGAATCGGGTATAAACCGAACCTAAGATGATCTTAGGTGTCACCTTAGCTCAGATCTGGATCGAACGAGACGAAAAACGGTGAAAACGGTGCTGGAATACTTTTTTCCGGCCACCGTCTGTTTTTCTGGCGATGGCGGCGCCGGGGATAATGTGTACGAGGTAAGGGAATGTTCGAGAATGTTTCTGACATTCTCTGACCTAACCCTAATTCGTTAACGGGGAGTTAACGAATTAGAGGTGCTTCGTTAACAGGGAGTTAACGAATTAGAGGTGTTTCGTTAACAGGGAGTTAACAAATTAGAGGTGATTCGTTAACACGGAGTTAACGAATTAGTGGTGATTCGTCAAGTGGTTCGCTAACGAAAACCTAACGAACTAGACTTGGTTCATGTCCAATTCGTTAAGGATGAGATAACGAATCAGAAAGTTCAATTCGTTACAGAAGGGTCCAGTTCGTTAAAAGGACCAATTCGTTATAAGGTCCAATTCGTTATAGGGTTCAGTTCGCTATGAAGGTCGATTCGTTATAAAGTAATGAACTAGCCAATTCGTCATGGGAGACTGAAGTAACGAATGAACCCCAATTCGTTAAGGACTGGATAACGAACTAGAAGTTTGGCAGAATTATAGAGTGGTCCCTGGACTTGTGATAGAATGATATAAATTACATAATAGCCCTTGGACTTTGATAATTTATGAAAGGTACCTTTAATGGTTAACGAGTAACGATTAACTAACTGGGTAATGATTCAATGAAGTAAAACCGGCTTAGACGCGTAAGACTAATTAAGTAGCAATGAGAATGGCTAGAGTAGTATTTGATATTCAATTATTAAACAGTTAGAAGCGCACAACTCGAGAAGGAATAACCATTAGCGGAAGAAGTAACCGAGTTCAGGTGAGTTTCTAGCCCCATTTCCTTGTTATGTATTCGGGGCTGTGTGCATACTCGATGTGATAGTTAATACACTTACCTTGAATGGTAAGTGTATGCCAAATATGATATATGTGATAGATACGAATGATTGTTTGATGATACGTGAACGATCTTCGGATAGTGCACGTATCGCCAAGGATGGTGTCTGTCAAGTGGTTATTAGTGTGTATGATTGCTTTGCTGTGACTTGCTTATTATGTAAATAAGGTGCTGGTAGGAAGTGGGTTATAGACAAGTAGAAGTAGAGTGAGATAGAAGTAGATAGGGGTCTAGTAATAGTGTTAGGGGCATAACGTGAGCACGTGGTAGAGTGAGTCTATGCGTGCCATCGTTATTAAAGTGGCATAAAGTGGCATAAAGCGGCATAAAGTGGCATAAGTGGTTAAGCTGTAGGGGTAATTAAGAGGCTAATCTGTAGGGGTAATTAAGTGGTTATGCAGTAACAGGTTAGACAGTGGATTATGTGTCTTCGGATACGTATATAATGTATGTAGTGGCTGTATGATAAGTTGCTTGATTAACTAGAACTCACTCAGCGTAGCTGACTTTTAGTATGCACGCAAGTGAGCAGATTAAAGAGCTAGCACGAGGATGGCACATGGCATGGATTGAACGGCTGGCATCTGAAGATGGAAGAAATGATGTTTTAAATATAATGTTTTGTGTTATGGTATCAAAGAAAAGATTTAATGTTTTGTAATGAATGATTAAAGTTAACTTTTCCGCGAAAGTTTTAATTGAATCTGATTGTAAGAACTTCGTTTATGAGTAAATCCGACGTTAAAGTAGGGCTACCGGGTTCGGGGCCTTACAGCCATCCATACATAACTTAGTTCGTTAAGATTACTGCTCCTGATTCGTTATTAAATTTTCACTTTAAACCCTAAAATTTGAATTTTGTTTAAGTTTAACCTTGAGTTTACTTAAAATGGCTGGTTTATATGCATCGGCATCTCAGAACGTACTGATGCAACAAATGTTACATCTTCATGCGGAAATTGGACCTCATTCGAAATGTACTCGTTTGATGAAATTTAGTGGTTTTGCTAAATGGGAACCACGTTTCGAGCACATCTTGGTTCTGTGCATCCTGATTGTTATCAATGTCTTGATGAAGTTTATACAGTTCCAATTATGACTGGTAGTGAAACTATGGGTTTTACTCCAAAAGCTTTTTCTCAATACTCGCAAGAGGAAAAGAAAGCTTTGGAGATGGAAACTAAAGCATATTCCACGTTGACTATAGTGATAACATATTTCATCAAGTTGGGAGTATTAAGATATGTGCTTCATTTTTTCAACACATCAAGATGAGAAACATGGGAAACACAGAAGAAAGCAAGAAAGTGATGTTGAAGTTTCAATTTCGAAACTTTAACTAATTAAAAGGTGAGACTGTAGAAGAGATGCTTACTCGGTTTAATCACTTGATAGCTGAAATGAACAAATTGAAGATGGAACCCACTGAACCTGACAAGATTGATACAATCAAGAATGCTTTACCGGGTTCATATTCAACATTTCTAATTGTGTTGAAAGAAAATAATTATTTTAAGAATGAAGATTTAACGGCTTCAGAATTCATGCAAAAGGTGGAAGCTCGAGAATATGACATGAAATGTCAGAAATCTTCAAAAGAAACTCAAGACCCAACTCTTTATGGTGGTTGTATGCCTTTGAGTAGCACTGCAACTCCGATGACTGCATTTCTTACTCAAAATGCATAAGAGGGATCATCAACTTATAGTGATCGTAATGTATGTTTCATGGATTCTGGGTTTACTGATAATTTTAGGGGATCTGCTCCTGCTAATAGGTTCACTGCACCACCAAATGTTAACATGAAAGAAGCTGAACACAATTTTTCGTTTCTTTGTGATTTCATGACATCATATGAAAATCTGGTTGGTAGTAAGATTGCTACAAGTGAGCTGACTGATAAGGACTATGACCAAATTGATCCAGATGATTTGGAACTTATGGATCTTAAATGGAACATGGCCATGATTGTGAGAAAGGTGAAGAAGTTTATGCAACGAACTGGTAAAGACCTGCCATCTCTGAACAAACGAGTTGGTTTTGATAAGTTAAAGGCCAAGTGTTACAATTGTCAAGAATTTGGTCACTTTGCCAAAGAATGTGATAAGCCGAAGAAGAGTATATTGGACCTCGAAACCAAGACAGAAATCCTGGAAAGAAGGTTACTGATTTTTCTGAAAAGCCTTCTGGTGGTAATTTATCTAAAGCTTCGGGATCACAAGCTCTTCTCTCTACTGCTGAAGCAACTGATTGGACTCAAAGACTGTTGTGTAATGATAATCAAGCAAATCTGGCTATGTTCAAGCTGAATGAAAGATTTCAAGATGCAAGTGGAAATGAATTGTCTTCTGACAATGAGACAATCAAATTATGATGATTCGTGTCAAATGCAACCAACCTCTTTTGCATGCATGGATAAGATTGATGAGGTTAGTTCTTCTTCTTGAGCTAAATTATCTGAGAATGTGCCTTGTTCTGTATGTGAAACCATTAAGCCTAGGTTTGAGTCACTGAAAGAAGATAATAACCTACTGGTAAAAGAAATGGCTTCAATCAAGGATACATATAGACAATCACTAGAATCACAAATGAGGTCTAGGGAGAAAATAGAAGCTATGTCTATACATAATCATGATTTAAAAGCTGAATTGTCTGTCGAAATGACAATTAACGATCAACAATTTCAAGAGATTCTTAAGCATCAAACCAAGATAATAGAACTTGAAAATGAAGTTCTTGATTTGAAAAGCAAATTGGGCAAGTTTCGAAATTCTTCGTTTTTGCTAAATGAAATTATTGAGGTGACTGGTAAGCAAAAAGATTCAAAGAAAGGTGTAGGTTTTGTTGAAGTACCACCACCATTTCATAATGATTATAATGCAAATCCGTTTTCGGGAAGAGGAAATTGTTGTTAATGAATCTGTTGTTGAGGAAAAACATAAGTTGGTTAAAAATGACAATGTTAATGCCCAATCTTTAACTTAAAAACCTCATATTCAAAGTAACAAGGTCTTTGTTGAAAATGTTGATAAGGTAATCATTGAGGATTTATTTGAACTTGAAGTTGTGCACAAAAACCCGGCCATTCCAAGTTCAAATCACATTTTATGTGAACCCCATGAATTTGAGGAGGCTATGTACGGTTCAAATGCATCTTAAGTGAAAAAAGAGAAATATGTTAAGGTTAAGGCTAAGAAATCAGAAAAGCCAAAGATTTCTGATGATGATTTGATGCATTTCATCAATCCTGTTGCTTCTAAGCCATCTACTGGTCGAGTGTTTAAGTTGAAAGGGATTAGCAAAGTGTTCACTGATAAAGACATTCCGCTTAATCTAATCAAGCCTCAATTGATTGAAAGCGTCTTTCAAAATGAAACTTCCAAGATACAAGACCTTGAACATAAGTTTGTGAACTCCAAGATATCAAATGTAATAGATCCTTTAATAAAAGCCAAACAATTGTTAAAATATGCTAAGAAAGTTCATATTGTTAAATCCAATGGAACTGACAGTTTACAGAGTTTTTCAAACTGTTTAAACCTTGATTTTTACATGAAAAGGAAATCTGTGACATTTGATGATTTGGACAAAGGTCCCATTCCTGGTTTTTTTCATCAACCTTCTTTCGCACAAGTTTCTGCTAAACCACAATGTGAGTGTGTTGACATGAGAACATGTTTCCTTTGTGGTGAACAAGGTCATGTTGTCAGAAATTGTGGACTGAAGAAATCACAAAATCTTCATCCATTTTTCAAGGAACAAATCAAACCTGTTCCTGTGATTAAGGAGATTTTTAAAAGACTGTTGAAACCTACCAAGATCTAGCCGTGTTGATGCATCGATTATATACATGAGATCTAAACGTTAAATTATTACTTTATTGATAAATATGTGATAAATACGTTATTGAGAGTAAATACATAATAACTTATGGATCTCACTTATTCTATGTGTGTGATCTCTTGATTATGAGCATGGAACCACCTATTTATAGGCCACATGCTCCATTCGTTAAGTTTAACTCAAATTCGTTATGCCTCCATAACGAATTAGACTCCATTCGTCAACATTCCATGACGAATAGTAATAATCTTAACTAACTAGCCTAGTCTATAACGAATGGACCTCATTCGCTATACAATCCATAGCGAATGGGCCATTTACATTAAATATAAAGACTAGACAACCTATAAGTTATTCGATTGCTACGGACACCAAATCCGTGCACTAACAGACACCCCCTTTTCCGTAGCTATCGAATAATTTAATCTTGAATACTTTAATTGCAAATCATCAGTCACCAAACCGTGCACTAACAGACACCCCTTTGACTGATGATTTTCGGGCTTGTGCAAACAGACAATCTTTAAATCTTTTCAGCAAACCAACAACCTGTAGCCTCTCATATCAGATCACCCCCTTAAAGTGAGCAACTCTTGGAGATCATCCCGATCATCATTGGCGTATGATATGGTTCAATCTTTCAACAATCAGCAACAAGTCATCAGCTATCCGTTAGCACTGGTAAAGAAAAACATATCTTTACATTTAACCTCGTCACACATCTTCATGAACAACTCGATCATTTAACATCTTTCACTTTGGTTTTCCCTCTCTTGATAACGTTTATCCCAAATAACTCTTTGAAGCTCTTCCAAATCCCATTCGCAAGGATGCACTAATGTTTGGGCATAAGATTCAAGATTCATAAGATTCCAAATTCTTCAATCTAATGACAAGACTCGTATATTTCTATAAGATCAACCCATTCGAGAATCGTCCCCCTCAACATAAGTAATCCGCCATTTACTCGTAGCCAACATAGTCAGGATCAAAGTCCCTCAAAAAGAAGTAAACAGACAGACACTCGTATCCTACATAGTTAGGTTTCAATCTTTGAACAAGTCAATCACCAATCGAAGAACAATTGCAGTCTTGGACCCAGTCAAACGTAGCTTTGCAAGCATGAATTATCACCCGAATTGCAGTAACTTTTCAAGAAACCATGCAAATATAGGAAGAGACATGCTTAAATAAACTCTAATGAAAGTTTTTATCTCCCCCTTTTCTTAACAAATTCAGCACAGTCTTGAATAATCTTCAAAGTTCACAAAACAAATTCCTCTTTAAATTACTCACGGGCTCCCCCACGGCCAGCCGAAACGCGTAAACAGTCAGCCGAAAAATATATTACCAAAATTTACACGAAGAGTCCCCAATACATTAGGAACATCCTAGAAAAATTTCGATTTAAGAAAATCTGAAAATTTTTCTCGATTTTCCCGCCAAAAATTCACCGAAAATTTTTGAAAAATAAATATTATCGCCAAAATTTTCAAGAACGAAATCTCACTTACGAGGAGTATTCAGGAAAAAATTCACGCAAGAAAATTTTTCCCGCCATTTTACTTTTTTTTAACGAATCACCTCTCTAATTCGTTATAAATATCCACCTCATTCGGTAACTTAGTTCGTGCTCTCCAATTCGTTATAAATTAAACTCCAATTCATTATAGGTATCCACCATTTGTCAACCATTCACTGATTCGTTACATACTTAACGAATATGCTCAATTCGTTATAACTTACCATTCTAATTCGTTATAACAGTTACACGGATGGCCTCCCATTCGTTAAGTTTCCACTTCGTCATACACATAGCGAATTATCTGAATTCGTTACCATTAACTTAACGAATTACCATGGCGAATTAACTTAACGAATCTCCTTAATTCGTTACATTTACCTTAACGAATTAACTTGACGAATTACCTTAATTCGTTAAGTTTACCTTAACGAATTACCTTAACGAATTAACTTAATTCTTTAAATTCCCATAACGAATTAGCTACAGTAGATTAACGAATCAGGTTGTTGGATCTGAACTGCTTGCCGGAAAAACGAATTTCGCCTGAAAAATCAGTTACAGTGGCCGGAAAAAGTAGATCTGGTCGGAATCTGCATTTTCAAGCTGCATCCATGGTGAAATCATCAAAACACCATCATAAATCATGAAATTCTACCCGAACACGTGGATTTTCATCATGATTCCGAATCCATAATCAGTTTAACTTAACAATCACTTATTCATCACCAAATAAATCAACCCGAAACCATGCTCTTTCATAGCAAAACCTTCAATACACCATAATTAACCACCAAAATCCAAAGAAACATACGGATTTCAATAATAAACACAAATCCATCATCCAATTAACTTAACACTCACTAAATCATCGTAAACCGAATCAAAAAGTAACATACTCTTCCATGGTGAATCACTCAATACACCATAACTTAACACCAAATTACACAGGAAGTTCCCTCTTCTATCAATAAACACGAATTCACCAACAAATCTACCAATAACACACTAAATTACTCCAGATCTGACCAAAACCCGAAGAACACGAAGAACACGAAAAACTCAGATTCAATACCTTATTATTGATGCATCGAGAGCAACCACGCGATCTGATACCAATTGTTGAAACCTACCAAGATCTAGCCGCGTCGATGCATTGATTATATACATGAGATCTAAATGTTAAATTATTACTTTATTGATAAATATGTGATGAATACATTATTGAGATTAAATACATAATAACTTATGGATCTCACTTATTCTATGTGTGTGATCTCTTGATTATGAGCATGGAACCACCTATTTATAGGCCACATGCTCCATTCGTTAAGTTTAGCTCTAATTCGTTATGCCTCCATAACGAATTAGACTCCATTCGTCAACATTCCATGACGAATGGTAATAATCTTAACGAACTAGCATAGTCTATAACGAATGGACCTCATTTGCTATACAATCCATAGCGAATGGGCCATTTACATTAAATATACATTAAATATAAAGACTAGACAACCTATAGGTTATTCGATTGCTACGGACACCAAATCCGTGCACTAACAAAGACCGATGTCTTTTGATGATGAAACCCATATCATGTAAACTGATGTGAATCCTCGCAAGGTGATTCATGTTAATGAAAATTCAAGTAATTTAAAGCCCAAATTTGTTCCTATGGAACCTATTTGCAAGAATGTGAATACGAATGTGGTTCAAGCTGCATACTTGAGACGAAAGTCAAAACGACCTGTGACTTATTCACAAGCGGCTAAACCACATTTGGATTCACTCAACATTAAAACTTCAAGTGAAACTAAAGAGGTGCCCAAGATTGAGACCTAGGCTGCCTTTTTGAACTAATCATTTTTCATTTGTCAGCAGAGTTCATCCAAGAATATTTCTGATGAAAACTGGATAATGGATAGTGGATGCTCTCGTCATATTACCGGCAACATTAACCTCTTATCAAATGTCAAGAATATTCAAGGAGGGTATATCACTTTTGCGGGTAATTCGGGTGGAATGATTACTAAAGAAGGAGATGTGCCAAATGGGTGTATCACCTTTGAGAAGGTTATTATTGTGACAAAGTAGATCACAATTTGTTGAGCGTGTCACAAATCTGTGATAAGAAATATACCAACGTATTTAATGGTGAGGAGTGCATAATACTTAAACCGGGATACGTCATTCCCGAAGATATGGTAGTTATGCAATCTGCTCATTCAAACGGTATTTATGTGTTAAATATGATTTCTAAGGTAACTACTTCTGTTGAAACATGTTTTGTCTCTAAGGCAACAGAGAAAGACTTGATTCTGTGGCACAGGAGTGTGGGTCATATTCACGTCAGAAAGATAAGTTATATTATGGCTAATGAATTGGTTGATGGTGTTTCATTGAAACATTTTAACTGACTAACGACTGTGTTGCATGTAAAAAGGGCAAACAGAAAAAGAAGTCGCACCCTTCTAAGTTAATCAATATCATTGATACTCCTCTGGAACGACTTCATATGGATTTGTTTGGTCCTGTGAATTGTGCGAGTACTGCTGGTGATTGGTATTGTTTAGTTGTCACTGATGACTATTCAAGATACTCTTGGGTGTGATTTATGAGCCCGAAAGATCAAACACCCATTCTGGTTCAAAATCTAATCACGAAGATTGAATCACTATATAAACACAAAGTGAGACGTATTCGAAGTGATAATGGTACGAAATTCAAAAATACTGTATTATTTTTCTTTTGCATTCAGAAAGGAATTCATCGAGAATACAGTGCTCCATATGTTCCTCAACAGAATGGTGTTGCAGAAAAAAAGAATCGAACACTGATTGAAGCGGCACGAACAATGCTTGGAGATTCTAAACTTCATGTTCTATTTTGGAACGAGGCTGTGAATACTGCTTGCTACACGCTTAATCGTGTTCTGACTATGAAGAAGCTACAAAAGACAAGCTATGAGCTTCTGAACAAGAGAAAGCCTAATTTAAAGTATTTGGAGCCATTTGGGTGTCCTTGTACTATGTTGTAGAAAGAGGCGGGAAAATTCAAAGAAAAAGCGTTTGAAGGTTATTTCTTAGGTTATGCATTACCTAAGAAACGTGTATTTAGTTTTACTTCGGGTTGTGCTGAGGAGTGGTACCATGTCGATTACCAACGATACACCACACCTCCCGCTGGTAAAAAACCTGATTGGATGTTCGACTATGAGAGTTTATTTAACTCATTCACTCAAATAGTTGATCAACCTGATGAGGACTTGGTGCGTGCTTATTTAGAAGACCAATTTTTGCCTCCAAGATCTACTGATACTCTACAAGATGATCTTCCTGATACATCTGATGTGATTTCTATCTCGTCAGATGATGGTCATTTTGTTTATTCCTCCTCAGCTCCATTTCCTGAAACACATGAGATTAGTGAATCGTCTCATGATGCTGAGGAGAATCTAACTAATTTAACTGACAATGTTGTTGTGTCTGAGAATCCTACTCTTCGGATTCATACTTATCATCCTCGAGACAACATCACTAGTGATCTTGATGTTGGTGTGCAAACACGTCATCAGGTTGCTACTTCAAATGATGCTAACATATTGGGTGCGTATGCCGATATGCATTTCTTGGGAATCATGAATCTCGTAAAATACACTTGCTTTCTATCACAAGTGGAACCAATAAATGTTCGTATGGCGCTTGAGGATCCATCACGGGTAGAAGCGACGCAAGAAAAGTTGCAGCAGTTTCATAGACTGGGTGTATGGGATCTTATTGACAAACCCGTTAGAGTTAAGAAACCAATTCCGACAAAATGGGTATTTAAGTGCAAGAAAGATGATCCTGGGGTTAATGTACGAAACAAAGCATGATTGGTTGTTCAAGGCTTTCATCAGCAATAAGGCATAGATTACACTGAAGTATATGCTCCAGTTGCTCGATTGGAGGCTATACGAATATTTTTGGCTTATGCGGCTTTCAAAAATATTAAGGTTTATCAAATGGGTGTCAAGAGTGCGTTTCTCAGTGGGGAACTATATGAAGAGGTGTTTGTCAGTCTAATACGGGAATCTTCTTAGGGTTGCAGAAACATCAGTCTGATACGGGAATCTTTATTCATCATACGAAATACGTGAACGATGTCTTTAGCCGATTCAAGATAAATGCCGGAAAAATTCCTTCAACGCCTCTTCCCGTGGG
The DNA here is from genome assembly GCF_021521415.1 of Bidens hawaiensis. Taxonomy (NCBI): domain Eukaryota; kingdom Viridiplantae; phylum Streptophyta; class Magnoliopsida; order Asterales; family Asteraceae; genus Bidens; species Bidens hawaiensis. The sequence continues at coordinate 706,959 of NW_027491720.1, read as the reverse complement.
TCAACATTTTTCACCAAACGAATTGGAGGAAACCGTAGATCCTACCCTTTATCAAGCGATGATAGGTTCATTAATGTATTTAACTGCTTCTTAGCCTGATGACGTGAGGTCGAAGACTCACTAAAATATAAACAAATTATAACTACTTAGATAGCGATAAGCGGGTGTCGAACACAACGAGTTGGTGGAAAATGTGTTAATAAGTAGCTTTATAATTAACTATATTAAACTAAGTGCAAAAGTAAATTCAAATAGTTGGTTGTTTGGTTCTGATAAACAAAAAGAGCTAAAGCAATAAACGAGTTTTAAACAATATAAGAAACAATGCTCTCTCCCGATTTCAGGTTTCCAATGTTGATAAAGTTAATGTTTACTTGTGAGATGAACTACACAATTATAGTTCGTGAAAATGCGTTTGGATGTGATAAAAGAGGACTAAGTACTTGGATTACAAAAACGCAAGGTTGTCACTCAATAATCAGTTTGCTATTGTTAACCCTAATTCTCTTCTACTAAATCTCGATTGCCTATGACACCAAGAACGGATAGTCAGAACACGAATTTATACCATACTAACAATTACAAAACAAACTCACAATCACCATAGCAATATAATCATATGATCAAAATACTATCTCACAAATAACATAAACGATTAACAAATATCCAATTAGAAATCCTTACAATTCGGGAGAGAACATAAAGAGTACTAGCCACTCATTATCCAGTTCATCATAGCATCAATTAAAGTGTGTAGATGAATCCAAAATCCAATTCAACGATTACAAAATCACCAAAATAAAATACTTGCACTCTCCAATTCGTCTCTAAGGTATTTGGAATGAAAGATAGATGAAAAGACAGCCCAAAAACGAGAAATAAACAAAAGAAATCGGCAGTTACGACCCGAACCGTGGCCCACGATTCACACCGTGGGTCACGGTGATCTTCTTGCAATGCTGGACCGTGGCCCACGGTCTCCACCGTGGGTCATGGTGGTCTTCACGGTGGAACAGAGGCCACGGTTCGGTGGCCTCTGTCCACTTTTGACATTTTGGACCGTGGCCCACGGTCTCAACCGTGGGTCACGGTGGACTTCAGCATCACCTTCCCGTTTTCACCTCTTTTGACCTTTATCGTGTATCCGGTTCCTTAGGTTTCTTCGTTATGCATCATAATAGCCCCGAAACCTCCTTTGAGCCTGCAAATAACCGAACACACCGTAGTTATCTAATTCCACAAGATAAACCATTTCAATACATAATTATTACGGTTTTAAATCACTTAAGGGTTGTCCCATGGACCACCCGTCACATTCCCACACTTAATCGTTGCTTGCCCCCAAGCAACATCTCAACACAAACTTTACATTCAACTTGTAACCACCAATCTTACCACAATTCCGGTTTAGTTACGGTCCCAAGTCATACCCTATTCCCTTATTTCTATTGATTGCACTAGTTCACTTGACTTTCCATTTAAACCGAAGATTTCTAACCAAACCTAAGATGCTTTCGGTTTTTTTACCTATACGTAACACACATTTACACATTAACCTTTTCTTGGTGATCATCCATACATTTCACATCTAATCAATTCTCCTCACATATGCTTGTACAATCATCAAATCTCCACCTATGTAAATACTTTTGACATGAATGCAAATCAAGAGGGCTTAAAACGGATTATAATGGGGCCAAGTGTAAGGGTATGGAAGAGAATATTGAAAGTAGCTCAAGCGATCCGATCCGACTTATTATAAACAAACTAAGTAAACAAAGAAATAAACAACTATATACATCACTAACATCATCATTTTTTCAATTTTTTTTGAACTAATATAATACTTGAAAATTGCATACATACACATTGCAACTCTAATACAATCTTTTTTTTAAGCATGATAAACATAATGCTTAACATATCTTATTGATAAATACTAAACAATTACATAGAAACCTATTAAGTCCGATCGTTTCGCAATATAACACTGGGGTTGATTGAATAAAAGAATAGGCCCAATAAAGTTTTCTAAAGGAACCAACCCCCGCCCCTCTCATATCCACGCTCATATATGTAATGTATGAGGCCCCCCCCCCCAAACCCACACTCTCGCTCATCCAGATGAGGCTTAACCTAAGTGCCTCTATCACTTTTTCACTAATGCCATGCAAAGATCTCGAAATGCACTAATTGTACAAGTTCTATCGGAGAATATCAACCATTTCACCAATCCTTGCTTTCTCAATTTTCAAGTATAAACGAACGTGTTATGCAAGTTATTACACCGAAAGCATGCTAACCTTGATTAGAAAATTACATAATCTCCTTTTATAAACAACTAGGCACATGTTATTTAGGGAATTGTGACCATGAAAAGGGACCAAAACTTTACCCCGCCATCTTACCACTTTCCGGTTTCTTTAAACACATTTTTTATAATTTTTTTATAATTTTTTCTGATTTTTTTAATTTTTTCTTAAAGTTTTTTTTAATCAAATTTTTTTTTTCAAAACAAACGAAAATTTCCTCATCCCCACACTTTGGATACATTGTCCCCAATGTACAATTTTGAGAAAAATAAAACAAACTACTTCATAAACACAACCTTCTTTTCAACACAACCTATAATACTTAATAATAAGTATTCCATCCTCCACCCATCCACCCAAAATAAATAAAAACAAAAATAATAACAACTATACAGAAATATACAGAACATTGTTCACTTGGAATCACGAAGCTCAATCAGTTGTAAGGCGGGTGGGCCGGCCCAAAGATAGATGCCATGAAATCTGAGAACTGGTCAAAGTTAAACACCCCATCGCCGCCGCTGCTTCCTTTCTCTTGTGGTGGTGGTGGTGCCATTGATTGCATCGGGTTGATCCACATGGAGTGATGAAGAGGTGGTTCAGGATAGCGTACCGAACCATCGTACGGAGGTAGAGTCGTGTAATCTACAATTTCTGGATCCGACACCACCGGTTCACCTTCATGCCATTGATCATGCATCCTCCGATTCCTATCATCCAAGTATCTCATATTCATCTCATGCTCTCGCCCATAAGCATTGGCACGGTTCCACATCTCTAACCTGTCATGCCTCTCTTTTTCGGCCCGTTCAGCATAGGCCCCCATCGGTCTGATGGTCAAATAATGCACATGACTCATCCGACCAATTCTCATACGTGGAAGGCCTATGCCTTTCCACCACCTCATTCATTGACCCCACATGGGCCCAATTGTTACCATACGAGTCATACCCATCTGAATAATCCCAACCCCCGTGTTGGGAACTGCTGCCACCACCCACATCCATGTAATCGGGTTCACCTACCTCTTCCACTTGTTTTATCACATCATCTTCCGCTGCCTCTACATCCTCTCTAACCGTTCTCCATCTCACATTATCACACACAAGCACGTGGTGCCTATCAGTTTGTGTGTACTCCCAACCTGGTAAATCCGACAACTTAAACTCTTTAAATACCTTGGTCATTCCCACCGACTCTTCTGTTATCACACCATGGTTCTTTAGTAACGATGTGATCAGTCGACAATGCGTAATTAACTTCCGCTTATTGCTTTCCCGGCTGATCCATATGTTATGCATGACTAGATATCAGTAAGAAAGAAGGCGCGTCCCGCACATTAATGCGTACATACGGGAATATCGCAGTTCCGCACTATCGAAATATCTCCCCTTCGAGGCATCACATTGTACAAGCAAATAGATATCAATAACTTTGCCTCAATCTTCAGATCCTTTCTCTTAATCTGATCACGGGAACCTCCACCTCTTTTAAGAACCTTTCAAGCATGTTATGCCATTGAGGATGCTTGTCGGGGCATTCAAATAAATCTTTGACAGAAGGGTATACGTATGAGTTGCTTGGTTTGGTGTCAAAAAGCGCGATCTGATTAAATGTGTCAAATGACACCACTTCCTGTCCTCCCACCGTCCCAATCAATTTCATGTCATTACCTTTTTTGTACGCGGGACATCATAATGTAGACACCCACTCCTCAATTTCCTGATCATACAAAGTTTTGCTCTCTTCATCGTAACATTTCAGAGCTGCTTCCCATCCTAAATCCTTTAATCTGTCAACTATCCCAAAAGCCTCAAACCCCGGATCAGTTACCTCTTTCTCACACATGTATACCTTTTTCTCACCCGGGTCAAGTAAAGCCGAAGAAAATGGAACCGCATTTGGTTCCACTTCCGTATTTTTATCTTTTAAATTTGAAGTTTGACTCGGATTTTGTAACGGTTTTTCAAAAGTAACGTGTTTAGTGGGTTTATTTGTTACTATTTCATCATCACTTTCATTACCCGTAATATCCTCAACTTCCCCATCAACCACACCCGGTGATAAATCCTTTTTGTATTCTTTACCATTTCTTAAAACACTAACGTGGTTAATAGGAAAATTACGAGAAGAATTATGAGAAGGATTTACCTTTGTGTCGCTTAGCATTTGGCCCTTATTCTTCTTCAAGTCCGACACTTCAGTTGCGAGTTGACCCATTTGTGTGGTTAACGATTGGATGGCCTTATCTCTAACTTCATCCTTTTGCATTCTCACTTCATCAAGTTGTTTCTTCGTTGCATGTCTTGTTGCATCAACTTCAACATGTCCATCACTTTATTTCCACTTGATGAACTTTGACCCGGTGACCCGCTTTGACCTTGAAACCCTTGATTGTTCCCGCCTTGAAAATTACCTTGGTTATTATATTGTTGGCGAGGAACATAATTTCCTTGATTTCCTTGAAAGTTTGGGTTGGATTGAGTGGCCGGGTTTCCATATCGAAAATTTGGGTGATTTCTCAACCCGGGGTGGTAGGTGTTGGAGTTCATATTGTAATTCCTACCACCTACCACCTCCCCCTTGAAGTGCATTCACCTCCTCCACCGGTGCTTGACCTACCGCACATACCTCCAAAGCATGACCCAACTCGTTACAGTTTGTACAAACATCAATTACCTGATTAGTGGTTTGTACGTTTCCTTCTTCCACGGCTTGCACTTGCGGTCTACCAATCGCCGGTCTTGCTCTTCTCCCCGTTTGGGCTTTTCTCTTTTAAGTGACTGCCATTTGTTCCAAATATGCCCAATCATCTTGTTCATAGTTAGTACCAAATGAACCATTTGTAATCGACATTAAATTTTGTTCATCTTCCACACTCAACCCTTCATGAAACGCATTCAATAACTCCCAAAGAGCAATACCATGATGAGGACAATTCTTGATCATCATATTAAACCGCTCAAACGCATCGTGAAACATCTCACCCGATTGTTGTTGGAAAGCTCTCAAATTCCTTCTTGCATCATTGGTCTTTTGGGCAGTGTAGAATTCTTCCAAAAATCTTTGTTGCATCTCGACCCAAGTATAAATGGATGCGGAAGGTAATGTGTAAAACCATATCTTTTCTTTATCTTCCAACAAAAATTGAAAAAGAACCAATTTCACTTCATCCGCCGAAAAACCTTGACCCCCAATTGTGTTGCACATAGAGTCATACGCCTCCAAATGAAAATACGGTTCTTCCATTGCTAACCCCTTATACTTTGGTAGACTTTGGAGTGCATTGGTTCTCACTTCAAATGTCCTCCCTTGTTGATTGTGAGGAATAACCACCGAAGACGGATTATTAGTAATTACTGGTCAGAAATGGGCTTCAATCCCCCTCACCATTTCTCTAGCATGCCTTCTTGGTACCCCCATTGGTACTCTTGGTTGACCCATTTGCCTATAAATGGTCCTTGGCTGCGCAAATTGTTATTGAACTGTGGTTGGGGCATTTGTTGATCTTGAGGTTGCCCTTGTGGTTGTTGAACAATCGGTGGCGGTTGAACTTGTTGATGAACAACAACCGGTAATTGTTGTGGAGGTTGTTGTTGAACAACCGGTGGTGGTTGTCTATTAAACCCTTGCACCGATTCCGGTTGTTGCCATTGACCATAGGCCAAATTTCCCGGATTTACCCTTTGACTTCCATCACCTCCCGTGTAGTAACCTTCCACTTCATACCCTTCAAATTCATTGTCAAACCCATACCCGTAACCGTCACCTTGCGTTCTTGAATATTGCATGAAAGGTGGGGGTTGATATTGGTAATTTGATTGTGATGGTTGAAATGTTGGTTGTTGGTTTTGTTGAGATGATGATGCACCAAAGGTTGGAAATAGAGGGAAATGTAGATGATGTTGAGTAGGTGTACTGAGCAGGGATAGGTTCGGTAATGTGAGATGGTCTTAATTCACTTGATGCAGTGGGTATGGTAGTAGTGATTGGTGGAGGTGGATTTGGTGGAGGTGTGGTTGGGGTTGGTTGACCCGAAGTGGGAACTGGTGAATCCATGGTGCTGTTTGATGTAGTTGGAGAACCAAGAAGCTTTTTCTCCCTAAGTAAGACTCGGTTTCTTCGAAGTGTTCTGTCAATCTAGGGATCGATTACTAGTGGTGATGACCTGTTAGATCTTCTAGTATGCATACACCTGTAGGTACCTGCACACTAACACAACCAGCGTAAACCCGAAAATAACGAACAAAAACTACTAAAGCTAACACACGTTGCGCACTACTCCCCGGCAACGGCGCCAAAATTTAACGTGAGGTCGAAGACTCACTCAAAAATAAACCGATTATAACTACTTAGATAGCGATAAGCGGGTGTCGAACACAAGGAGTTGGTGGAAAATGTGTTAATTAGTAGCTTTATAATTAACTATATTTAACTAAGTGCAAAAGTAAATTCAAATAGTTGGTTGTTTGGTTTTGATAAACAAAAAGAGCTAAAGCAATAAACGAGTTTTAAACAATATAAGAAACAATGCTCTCTCCCGATTTCAGGTTTCCAATGTTGATAAAGTTAATGTTTACTTGTGAGATGAACTACACAATTATAGTTCGTGAAAATGCGTTTGGATGTGATAAAAGAGGACTAAGTACTTGGATTACAAAAACGCAAGGTTGTCACTCAATAGTCAGTTTACTATTGTTAACCCTAATTCTCTTCTACTAAATCTCGATTGCCTATGGCACCAAGAACGGATAGTCAGAACACGAATTTATACCATACTAACAATTACAAAACAAACTCACAATCACCATAGCAATATAATCATATGATCAAAATACTATCTCACAAATAACATAAACGATTAACAAATATCCAATTAGAAAACCTTACAATTCGGGAGAGAACATAAAGAGTACTAGCCACTCATTATCCGGTTCATCATAGCATCAATTAAAGTGTGTAGATGAATCCAAAATCCAATTCAACGATTACAATCACCAAAATAAAATACTTGCACTCTCCAATTCGTCTCTAAGGTATTTGGAATGAAAGATAGATGAAAAGACAGCCCAAAAACGAGAAATAAACAAAAGAAATCGGAAGTTATGACCCGAACCGTGGCCCACGGTTCACACCGTGGGTCACGGTGATCTTCTTGCAATGTTGGACCGTGGCCCACGGTCTCCACCGTGGGTCACGGTGGGACAGAGGCCACGGTACGGTGGCCTCTGTCCACTTTTGACATTTTGGACCGTGGCCCACGGTCTCAACCGTGGGTCACGGTGGACTTCAGCATCACCTTCCTGTTTTCACCTCTTTTGACCTTTATCGTGTCTCTGGTTCCTTAGGTTTCTTCGTTATGCATCATAATAGCCACGAAACCTCCTTTGAGCCTGCAAATACTGAACACACCGTAGTTATCTAATTCCACAAGATAAACCATTTCAATACATAATTATTACGGTTTTAAATCACTTAAGGGTTGTCCCATGGACCACCCATCACCTAACATAATGTTTGCAGTTTATTTGTGTGCCAGGTACCAATCAAGTCCTCGAGTGACTCATCTTGCGGCGGTTAAACATATACTTCACTGTCTGAGGGGTAATCCTGACACCGGGTTATGGTATCCCATGGATGATAGCTTTGAATTCACTGCGTTTTTCGATTCTGATTATGAAGGATGCAAGGTTATTTTCAAATCGACTACATTGGGTTGTCAATTTTTAGGAAGCCGGCTTGTTTCCTGGCAGTCTAAGAAGTAGACAACGGTCTCCACTTCAACCATAGAAGCAGAGTATGTGGCAGCCTCGAGTTGCTGTTCACAGGTTCTTTGGATCCAGCAACACTTGCGAAATTATGGTTTGAAGTTTCTTACTACTCCCATCTTTATTGATACCTCTACTGCTATAGTTATCACCAAAAACCCTGTGCACCACTCAAAGACAAAGCATATCGAAATTCGATATCATTTTATACGTGATTTCTTTGAAAAGAAACTGATTGATATTGAAAAAGTGCACACAAATTTTCAGAAAGCCGATCTGTTTACCAAAGCATTTGATAAAACGCGTTTTAACTTTCTTCTTGGTTTAAATGGATTAAAAACTCTTGCTGAGATCCTTAAACAAGGATAATTATCTTTATTTTTATTTTGTTTATTTTCTTTTACTTGTTTTTTATGTTTTGGGTTTTGGGTTTTGGGGGTGAAAATGAAAAATACAAAAATATTGTGATTTTTGCTTGTACAGAGAAAATCCAAAAACATTAAAAATTTGAAAATCCAAAACCATTGAAAATTTGAAAAGCCAAAAAGATTATGTTTTTGTTTGTATAGAAAAATCTGAAAAGCCAAAAATATTGTGATTTTGTATGAACAGAAAAAAAACTAAAAATATTTTTGCGCGCTCTCTCTTAAAATTATGTCAAATACTCAGATTTGAAGGACACATACGTGTATATGTTTGTTCCTGATATTTATTTATAGATGTTCGGGATAACCATTTACCTGATAACGGAAAGTAGTTAGGGCGATTGTTGTGCGTTTTTATTTAATTCTCTCGCTGAAAATTATGTTGGTTATTTAAGTTTGTGGAACATGCTTGCATGTTTTGGTTTAATTATCTACTTCTAGATTAACTCTTTCGTTTGTTCTGATAACGAATGACCTCAGACTCGTTATGATTAATTCGTTACCCTTTCGTGATAATTCATTCACTAAGATATTCATAACGAATCAAGTAATTCGTTATAGCGAATGGCCTCATTCGGTATAACGAATGGGATAACGAATGACACTTTGAATTGATTTTCAAAAATAATAATTATTAAATACTTTAATATTAAATTTTCGTGTTACTAATTCTCGGGTTTATGTATTCTCAGATATGGCAGATGAAAGCATCCATGATGCTCCCATAGCTGATCAGCAACAGGTTCAGCAACCGCAAGAACCTGAACTCCCGATGTTGCCATTTGACAAAAAGCACAACATCTGTGCTTTCTTTCAGGAGAATTTTGTTGATGAGGACATATTTTGAGATATTATTGCTTTTATCAGACGATCTCGGATAGGTTATGCTGTTTCTGCTGATACAACAGTCCAGTTCAGCGTTATCCGACCGTTTTGGAATTCGGCTCGTTAGGTTGAGTCCGAAACCAAATTGTTGCTGAAGTCAACAACAAATCAGTCGTTATTACACCTGGGGTTATCAGACAGGTGTTGAGGTTTGTGGACAACATGGATAACCCGTGTGAGTTTGATAGATCGTTAATTCGAGGGTTATTTCGACGCGTATTCAATGCGGGGTGACCTTGAACGTTCCCAGTATTACAAGGCTTACTTGTGCACCCCGTACAAGTATCTACTACATGTGCTTATACATTGCCTTAGGGGACGCAAGGGTGGATACGACGAATGCTGGATCATGTTGCAATCGGCATTCGTAGCTCTGATTTTGAACAAACCGTTCAATTTCTCTATGCTAGTTTTTTTATCATCTAAAGGAAAATTTCTTGGTCAAGAACCGACGTAACAAATTCCTAATGTATCCACGTTTTGTCCAGCTGATCATCCAGAATTTAACTCCTAATTTGGAGGTTGACAGAACGTTGAGGGATGACGTGTTGAAGCTGGAGCATATGAATGCCGATATAATGAAGAGGATGAAATCTTACAGGCAGGATACTCCGAGGACCAAACGTCTTATTGGTCATTTGTCGAATCTGGCATATGAATGTCCTTCTAATGATCGTTGGATCCACGACGATTTGGATTCCGAACGAGAAGAGAGACCAAGTGGGAACGCTGGTAGAGATGATGGAGATGATGGTGGGAATGGAGGTGATACACGATGTGCTGAAGTTGAGGCAGCAAGCTCTCAGGCTGCTCAACGGAAGCGTAAGGGCAAGGGTTAATGAAAGATCAACCGCCCAAACGTCGTGAAAGACATGGATCTGGTGTGGAAATTGGTCCACAAGTGTCAAGGTCGTCCGATCTTCAAAGTCCGGATGTGCCGCTTACTACTAGCATCCCAGAAACTCACTTTGACGACCACACTCACTACCGATCCAAGGTTTGGCTTGATTCCACAATCAATAGTATCTACTATGCCAAGGCCTGCTACTGCTGCTTTGGTGGTTCCTCCGACCCCAACTGTGATGCCCACTCATCCTTCGGACGTCTCATTTATGAGAATCAGTCGTCCTCAGGGTCCAGTATAGCTGGAACCTCCGACGTTCTTTGACCCCAACCCATCAGATGGACATGCTCTTGAGTTTGATTCATCTATACGAGAATCAAATGGCGGCCGATCGTCAAGCTCAAGAGCAGATGATACAGAACCAACGTCGTCTGATGGGGTACGTTTCCTACTGTCAAATGGAAACGAAAGAGTTGCGAGAGATTGTCACGGCTCAGGGGGTGAAGATAAAGGAGCAGCTGACATGTAATGACAATGCTCTGAAGAAGCTAAAGAATGATGATGACGATCCTGACGCTCCAGGCACTGGAGGAAGTGAGACAAAACAAGCTCATGGCTCATCCTCGGGTGCTGGTACTAGCGGTGGTTAAGGCAATGATAAACAATTGGCGGTTTATCATGACTCGACCAATGTTCAACCTATCGAGTCAATCATGGCCAACACCATTTTGTATATGAATTTCAAGAAGGGGGTGGTGATGAGCACTGCCAACGCGGACGAAATCAAGGAAGATCAGTTTGTTGATCAGTCCCTAACTCGCGAACATATTTCATTACTGTTAGGACTAATCGATGAAGAACTGGACGCGTTGGAGGCTGAGGAGGATGTTGGGGTGGTGAACGATGAGGAAGTATTACTTGATGCGAGTATTCCAAACGGGAATACATCGTTTATTTATGAAGACGAGGAGATAGAAATGGAGGATGTGACAGCAGAGGAATACCCCGATCTATATCAACGATCAAATGTTGATAAGGGTGTTCCTACTTTTACCGAAGATCATGTTAAAGCTGTTGAAGACCATCTGGAGAAGACAACGAAGAATAAGGCCAAGATGTCTGAACGAGTTTCTGATCCGACCGTGGTTGATATTTTGGGATGGTTTGAGTACCAGAGCAAACGGGCTCGTAAGATTAGCGAGGCCTACCAGTACGTTGATCGAGAACAACTGGACGCTGTTGCACGGACTAAAGCAAATCAGAAGACCACGTTCAAAGCCGTGTCGATTGTGAAAGGTGATATTGTTTCTTGGTTATATGATTCTGAGTTGAAGGTCTGTATTATCAAGTGGGAAAACGGAGTTCAGTACTATCAGTATATCACTGAAGTTCTCTCATTGCCGAGGTGGGATGTTCGCACTCTCGCCAACCGGCCGTTTATAAATCGCGGTGGAAATCGACTAGCAGAATGGTTCCACCAACATATGTTTTTCGAGGTAAACCGTGGATTTAAGTTCTTTAAGCCTCAAGTCCTAACCCGTAAGCTCATTGACGAGATTGATCCTCGTACTGGTTGGAGAAAACTTGTACTTAAGTTAAATCGCCGAAAACGATGAAGCGTGTACCAGTGAAGACTTTTCCACAGAGTCTTCGCCTATCGTTCAATAGATGGTATTATGATAATCAAACCGGAGTGACCGTCATCGTGTTGGGTAAAGGTTTGAAGACCAGCTTTATAAGAGTTATCGACCCGATGTGGCTCGTTAACTTATCTAAAACGGACAATGACGTGCTGTTTAATAACAAGAGTTTGATCGAGCGTCAAGAAGACTACAACCGAGCTATAAAATTCCAGCGTGTCGTACGTGTGTGTCACACGTTCGGAATTTATAGTTGTCGTGATTGGAAGACGAAGCGTTTCAAGTAATTAAAGACAAAGAGCTCAAGACGAGAGGGTGTTTGTTAGTGCATGGTTTTGTCGTCTCGAGTCTTTGTAACTTATCGTTTGTAATTTATTTTAATATTTTATATAACACAAAGCGAGCTGCATCTGGATAATGGGTAAGCCCATTCGTTAAGGATGTTTAACGAATGGAACATAATTCTTTATGTATGTAACCCATTCGCCATGGAATGTTGACGAATGGGGGTATAGCGAATGAGTCATTCTCTATACCTTTCGTTTAACTTATGTAAAGTTAACGAATAGAGCCCATTCGTTACGTGATGTGTAACGAATGGGATCCATCTTCTATATAAGGTTTTGATGCCTTCATAATTTAAGCGGATTGTTTAAGTTATACACTGAACCTCTGTCCAATTACTCTCTCGTCAATACTTCGTTAATATTATTACTATTACTATCAATTACAAAATTAAAAGCATATCATATAACTAGATCTTAGTTCTAATAATTATATTACAGTTATGTGTTGATTGGATCTAATCAGTGTTCAACAATAGGGATTTTGGGCTAGTCCCCAATTTCTCTCTTCTCAAAAGGGTTATTTAGAAAATTTCTCTTTTTCTTTTCATAACCGGATGATCCAGGGCCATCCCAATAGTTTTTAACCCCTAAAGCGGACAGAAATTTCTAATTTCATGGGTAGTATATTATCTACTCTTTTACTTGAGTTTGAGAATAACAAATGTAGTATTAGATTAATTAAAAATAAGAATATTGGTTTTTAATACTTTACTTTCACTCACTGGATGATATCACTCATAACTTTTGATTTGTTCCTCACCACTCCCAACTTTCAACTTATTTTCTTCCATCACTTCCGAACTTAATGGACCCTAACCCCGTTAGTTTTTTTGTAGAGGTGACATTTTTTTTCATGATGTGGCATGCTTTAGTGGCATTTTTATATAAAAAGTTGGTCATACACCATCACTTCATTAATTTAAAAACCTAGAATAAAAGCAAAATATAATCTCTTTTTATATAAAGACACTCTCTAACTCTCCCCCAATTTAAATCCACCAGCCCCCTACCAGCACCACTGACCACCACCATCACCACTACCCACCCTCTCTCCATGAATATCATGTCACAAACTTTAACCTCGCTTCCAGCACGTTAGTTTAGCCACCACCACTATTGAATCATCGGCTCCACTCCATGAACCACCACTAATATGTAGTTTCGACGATCACTATGAACCCCAATTTGAACCTCGACATCACCTCCAGCATCACCACCTCAACGCATCTCATCTTCTTATCGTTTTATACCACAAGTGTCTACTACAAGAAATTAGGGTGTTTACCCACATATAATTTACCTACACATGTAAATGTGTGGGTAAATACCTACACATATTTGTATATGTGTGGGTACGTAATTGTTAATATCTTTTTATAATAACTAACACTTAATATGTGTTGGTAATGCATTTTAGCCACACTTAGCGTTAGTGGGAAAATTTCCCACCAAAATTTACAATTAATGAAGAATTAAATTACCCACACATATGGCAAATTTTCATTATGTATAGGCAAATTATCTACACATATGTTAAAAATTAATATATGTGCGGGTACTTGTCTAAATTTACCAACATATAATGTTTATAAATAAATGTGTAGATAAATTAAGTGCATATGTTTTTTTTGGAACGACCAACTAAGTAACGCCGGGTACTCCGTAAGCGGTGTCCATTGGCTAAAGGTAGCCCGAGTTGGTCACGAGTCTGGACGGACGGAGCCCCTAGCAGTCCACCTATTGAGGGATTCCCAGATAAAAACCGGACGGACGGACCACCTACTGAACCTTTATAGATTTTTTTTGCTAAATTTTGCATAGTTTTAGCTTTATATTTTATAGTATTGTAGCTTTAATTTTTGACAGGAAAAAGATTATTTCAGTTTTTGTAGAATCTTTGTTGAATATTTACTAATTTGTTTTTTATATTTTGCAGAATTTTTGTTGAATTTTGTAAAATTTCGATTTCATAAACTATAAAAATCGATTAAACCATATTTCAGTTGTACATTGTGCTCTCTAATTTTATTTTTGATTGAAAATAAAAAAAAGAGAAAAGTCTTGGGTTTAAGTCTCTTCTTTCACAAAAAATAGAACATTTCAAGTTATGTCAGGAGGCTTCTCTCCTATGGTGGGTTTCCTTTCAAAGGTGGTATTCGATACTCCATGAATGCAGATGAGCGAGTGGACCAGTGACCGTTAACTATACAAATTAGCCATTAAAATAACGTAAGACTAAAAAGGAAAGAGAAAAGCACACATATATGTAAACACTTTTTCAAAGTACAAAAAAATGTCAATACTTTTTGTATCTATACTTATTTTGGAACAAAACTCAGTGCAGTTACTGTTACATCTTCCCTTTTATGTGTTTTTGAAAGTGAAACTTGAAAACAACAACAAAATTGTGATTGAAACTGCTGAAGAAGTGAAAAACATAAGAAATAAGAAGCCAAATTCTAATAAACCAGTCAATATCAGTACGTTTACGTTGGAACAATTTGATGTAAGAATTCGGTTCACTTTATATTAGAAAAACAATAAAGTAAAAGTTCTCACTTTAATCATATGGGAAAATTATAGTACTATATCGTATACACCATTAAAACTCTGGGGATATAATACAACCCATTATAACCCAATCTTTCCATTAATACCTATATGAAAATTTAAATCTAAAACAAATAAATATAACTCTTATGAAGAATATTCTATATGAAATTCGTATATTCGTTTTCATAGTGTAATACTATTATAATATTAAAGTCAACATGATTACCGGAGCAACTGACTTGTGGGATGCAAATGTGACAGCTGTCAAGCCCACCACTTGCCACTTTAACGTTGCTCCCTATAACTACAAGCTCGAAGCATTCCTTCATTTCTAACTCGGTCCACTAACTCAACATCTTATATTGTTATTGCAGAGTTTGCTAGTCGTGCATGTGTTTACTATATCATTCTTTGCACATATATCCCCTATGCTGCTAAACAAGGTATTTGATTGCTTATATAAATATAAATCTTTGTATTTAATTTGTAATTGATTGATGTGGCTCAAGTTCGAAATTTAGTTTTTTACATGATGAAAAATTTACTAATTTTGAAAATTGATATATCGGTAGATTTGATTGTTTAGCACAATTTTTCTGTTTCTGATGTGTTTTTATTTAATTTAAGTTTTTAGAGTTTTCTTGTTAGTGTAGAAGTTAATTGATAATTAAGGGCAAGGATTAAAATACATAGGAAATTATTGAGTTTAAATACATTAACTCTTGATTCTGTTTTGTATCTTGTTGAATATCTATTTCTTATTTTAGGATAAAAGCAGTAAAAACAGCTCATTGTTTTTATCATTGGATGCATCATTCATTTTGTAAAAACAGATACATATCTAACTTATATATATATATATATATAGTGAGAGAGAGAGAGAGAGAGGAGTAAACGAAACACGTTTTTATAGAAAACATGTACACTTTTGGCTTTTTTTTCACAATAGACACAAGGGAGGGTTCTAACAAGAACCACATTCAACTTCAAAACTCGTGAGAATCACAATTAACCAATAATGTTTTTAATTTTTAATTGCTTTTATATGTTATTAATCCTTGCTAAAACAAAATTTTTAAAAAAATATAAATTGCGGAAGTACATATATGATATATGTATACGTGGATTACGAACTATATATATGTACTTTCATGAATTACAAATATTTATTTTTAATTTTTTCACTTTGGTAAAAATTAATAACATATAAAACAATAAAAAAATAAAAAAAATGTTCAAAAGTGGTTCATATAAAGATGTAACAACTATAACATTATAATTATAATGATGTAACAACTAAAAAGACAAATTTTATATGGGTGATATGAGGGATGACCCTAGCTTGTCAGGGTTCGAGTCCTGATCTCACCCGGTTTTACTGGTCCTCGCTGTCGTGCCATTTGGCGGGCGTGGGGGTCGGGTTTTATCCGGTGAATCCCTCAATAGGTGGACCGCTAGGGGCTCCGTCCGTCTGGACTAGTGGTCGGCTCGGGCTACCTTTAGCCAATGGAGGCCGCGTACGGAGCACCTGGCGTTACTTAGTTGGTCGTTAAAAAAAGTTGCTAGCATTTCAATCGAACTTTAACGTACATGTTTTTTTCTTTCATTCTTTTCTAAATGCATTATATTTTAATACATCTCTTTTTTCTTCTTTCCAACAAAAAAACAAAAATATATATATGAGATGGTTTAGTAGAAAAGTCATTCTATTGCGAGAAATACGATAAATCAATCTGAGTCGTTGATTACTCTAATCAATGACGTATTATTGTGATAAAAAACTTGTAATAAATAAAAAAAATAACTATAGAAGTTTTGAAAAATAAGGACATAATGGACAAGTTTCTTTTGGCAATAATCATTTTAAATATTAAAAAAGTATTTTCTATAATCAAAATAAATGAATTCCTATCTTTTAACATAATTTTCTCACCTTAAACAATAACAAAGTTAACCGGATGAATAGGAACAATCTTGAGTTATTTTTAATCCAAATTTTATAACAAGTGTTTACTTTCTGTGTAGTTATTATTATACTATTGTATGTAGTATTAATAATAATAATGGATAGTGTACGAATTTTTATAACTCAATGAATAATATTAATATTGGATTTTGTTGGAATTATTTCATTATATAGGGATTACTATATTGCGTAGGTAAATCGTAATAAATTCACCTTCACAAGTAACATAATATAATAAAAAATAAAGAATATAGGATGAGAAGATAAAGAATTATCTTGGTTTAGCAATTGTATATGGATTATTACACGTTATAGGTGAATGTAGGATGTAGTTTAATATTAAATTTTGTAGAGATTGTTTCATTATGTATGGATTATTGAAAAGTGTAGGTAAATCGTAATAAATTCACCTACACAAGTAACATAACATAATAAAAAATAAAGAATGTAAAATGATGAGATAAAAAAAAGAATCTTGATGTAGGAACCGTGTAGACACGGTGTAGGTGAATGTAGGATGAGGAGTTCAAAAGAATCATAGTGTTTTTTAAATTAATTAAAAATAAAGATTTAGAAAAAAAAGACCTGAGAATGATATACAATTATAAACGTAAATTAGTTGATAATTAAATAAACAAACTAACTAAGGTCCGGAATCGTGGTCGGCTCGGGCTACCTTTAGCCAATGGGGGCCACGTATGGAGTATCCAGCGTTACTTAGTTGGTCGTTCCAACAAAAAACTAAGAGAAATAAAATGAAACTTCTAAATACTTAATAATATAATAGTTATAATTTTTTACCATTGTACCCTTGATTTTTTTAAAAGAAAATTTGTGATTGATTATAACAATTTCTCACACTAAGATGATTTCTCTCTTGAACATAAGTATATATATATATATATATATATATATATATATATATATATATTTGGTCGTTCCAACAAAAAACTAAGAGAAATAAAATGAAACTTCTAAATACTTAATAATATAATAGTTATAATTTTTTACCATTGTACCCCTTGATTTTTTTAAAAGAAAATTTGTGATTGATTATAATAATTTCTCGCACTAAGATGATTTCTCTCTTGAACATAAGTATAAGTATATATATATATATATATATATATATATATATATATATATATATATATATATATATATAGGGTGGGGTTATAATAAGAAGTGCAATGTGTCTAAGAAGGGTAAGAAGTAATCTGTTGTGTTAGATATGTTGATCTGACGATGGATATGGAAAGAAGTGTGTTTATTGTGCGATGTGTTTTATTAGATCTAATGGTGAAAACACACTTCCTACACTTCTTAGAAAAAATATTTTTCTTATTATATATATATATTTATATATAGGGTGAGGTTATACTAAAAAATAATGTGTGTCTAGGAAGTGTAGAAAGAGATCTGGAGCATTGGATCTGATGATCCAATGGTTGTGGTTCACTGTAGTGTTTTTCTTAGACGTGTTCTATTTTTGTACTTGTTTTATAACACTCCATGGGCATTATCGTCTGCTGTGTTATATTAAATTTAGAAATCGACAATCAAATTAATTAAGCACATGTTAGAGAGAAAACACTTTCACAACCGACCACAAACCACCACCAAAACCACCAACACCCACTATGAACCACCGTTAACCACCACCATTACTCCTTTTCCGGTCATCACCACTTTTTCCAGTCATATTTACTGAGTTCTCGACACTATCAGTAGTAAAAAAAGCGCTCCCCTCCTACAGCCATATATATGAAATTGGTGTGTTTTTGAAAGTCCAATATGTGGTTAATGTTACAACAAGATTAATTTGTTTATACGGGTTATTGTGTTTATGTTAATTATTTTAATACTGAATATGTATCTAATGTGTTTGACCGGGTTATAAGGAAAGAGATAAGGATTATAATTATATTAATAATTCAATTCAATAATTAACATGATATGGTTGTTTACAGTCTTGCCCTTATGTGGTATACCAGATCTAACAGTCAAAATTAATTCTTACACTTAGAAAAAATAATAATTCTTACTCTAACCTATATATATATGATTAGGATCATGTGAGAACTATTTTGAATTAAGAGATTTGAGAACCGTTTTGGACCACAAAAAAAACTTAAAAACAAATTATAAAACAAAAAAATCGAAAATAAAATAAGTAAAAAAAACCAAAAAAATTTGCTTTTCATCCCTGTTTCATAAAAAAAGTAAAAAAAATAAAAAAATGTTGGTTTAGCAAAATTTATACATATATGTTTAATACATATTTTTTTTAATTTTATACAAGTTATTCTTTATATACATATGTACAATTAAAATAAATAATAATGTACATATGTGTTCATTATGTAAATATGAGATTAAATAAAAATATTCATATGTGTATAATTAAGGTTTTTTATATGAAACCAAGATGAAAAATAAAAATTTTTGGTTTTTTTACTTTTTAAAATTTTTTGTAGTATTATTTTTTTAAAACTTTTTTTAAAAGGGTTTTTTTTTGTGGTTCAAAATGGTTCTTAAAGTTCTCAATTTTCAAAGGGTTCTCTTAGGATCCTCAACACACACACACACACACACACACACACACACACACACACACACATATATGTTTAAGTTCAGGAGATAAATGAGATTATGCGAGAAGTTCGAGAAGTCATCTCAACCAATCAATTTTTTTTTCCTTTTATTTTTTTCTTTTAACTAATTACAAGGGTACAATGGTAAACATTCATTTTTTTTTTTCTATTTGGAAAGAATTAACTCGCATTAATTATATCTTAAATAACACACACCAATCATAATAATAATCTACACATTATTCATATTAATCTATACATATCATACTATAATCTATATCGATCATAATAATAACCTACACATTATTCATATTAACCTACACAGACCATAATATTAACCTACACTGATCATAATATTAAACTACACATTATTCATATTAACCTACATATTATTCACATTTTAGTCAAAATGTGATTTTATAGGTAACAAAACTCTATTTACAGCACATATACATACGCAACTAAAAATTTTCCCTACGCAGATTGATTGTAACAAACTTAAATTAATAATCCTTGTAAAAAGATGAAATTTGTACCTACACAATCTTACATTCCACCTACAAACAATTAATCACACATAGGTTTGTATATATATATATATATATATATATATATATATATTAGTCATAATCCAACTACAATATATAGAAACATAGATATTACATCAATATAGCAGGTAGGCGGGCAACAAGCTGCGCCGCCACACCTTTCTGAATTGCAAACCCTAACCTGCTAAAGACATACCCCTGCCCCTTTGTATATATTTTATACATAAAATATGAACTTTTATTATTATTATTATATATGTAATTAAGCTAAATTTGGAAAAGTGTCAGATTAATTAATCTTTTACCATTATATCCTTCATCATTAAAACTTTCCATATCAGTTTTCAATTTATTACACAATTGACACTATAAATCTGGATAATTGATTTGACCAAATCAGTGGTTCAAGATCACTTCTTGCACTTCTCGCAATAATCTCATTTTCACCTTAGCCATCCCATATATATATATAGATAGATAAAGGATCCAATACAATAATCCCTTATCGTACAATAGGTACGCGAGTGTCTGGATCGTCGATTTATGAAAACACGCGGTGACAATATTGTAATTTCTTCAAATCCTATTCCGTCCCTAATTAAATCCTTCGCTCATCAACAACGATCATACATCGACTCCTAAATTGCAGACCAACATAAGAAACATAATCAAATTTCATTCACAATCATCGTATGCTATTTCACAGGGTTTCACACAAACATCAGATGCTTGTACATGATAATCAAAATCGATGAGAATTGATCAATTTACATCAACCTAATTGATCAATTAACCTTGAAATTTATCCAATTGATCATCAATTTAAAGCTTCAGTTGATTAATTATTTGAACGTATTAGTTCATTTTGGTCAGAACGTTTAAACTTGTGGTTTTGGTCAGAACGTATTAGTTGAACGTTTAAACTTTTTGTGTCATTTTGGTGTTCATTTTGGTCAGAACATTTAAACTTCTGGTTTTGGTCAGAACATATTAGTTGAGCGTTTAAACTTTTTGTTCATTTTAGAGTTCATTTTGGTCAGAACTTTTAAATTTGTAGTTATGGTCAGAACGTATTAGTTGAACGTTTAAACTTTTTGGTCATTTTTTAGTGTTCATTTTGGTCAGAACGTTTAAACCTTTTGTTCATTTTCAGTGTTCATTTTGGTCTAAACTTTTTTACTTTAGAAGTACTAGACAAAAAATTTAGAAGTTCTGTACAAAAAGTTTAGAAGTTTTGTACAAAAAGTACAGAACGTTTAAAGTTTTGTGCAGAATGTTTAAATATGAACCCTAATCATAGCTCAATTAAGTGTATTATTCTGCAATTTCATAATCGATTGATGATTCTAAAGCCTCTTACACATCAATTCAATTGATTAAATAAACAATGTTTGATCAATTTGAAGATTATTAAACTATAGCGATAATGGGTTTATCGATTTTGATTATGCTTTAGTTTTGTGGATGATTTGATTATGGTTGAAGGCTTGCAGCAAATGACGATCTGTTGTGCGAGAAGTATTTTTTGATTTAATTACAATTATGCCACCGCGTAGTTTTAATTGTGTAAGGCAAGGAATGACGAAAGTATGCTAGATCACCTCCCGGTCTCACCAACAATACCTAAGAACCCTAAATATCATGTAAGCTCAACGATTTTGTTGGTGCATGTTTTGTAACAGATGATCTTTTGTGTTTGTTAGAATTGAGAGCAACGGTCAAAGGGGAGTCTGTTGGTGCATTTTGTAACCGTCTCTATGCAATTCTGATCAGCGGAAACGAAGTACGAAGTTAGAACAACTTCACCATAGGCGAAGTTGTAACAACTTCGCCATAGGCGAAGTTGTAACAACTTCGCCATAGGCGAAGTTGTAACAACTTCTGCCATAGGCGAAGTTAGAACAACTTCGCCATAGGCGAAGTTATAACAAGTTCGCCTACTGGCCCAAGCCCAAGCCTGCGAAGTTGTTTCGATATATATATATGTGTCTTGTTTAGGTTTGAGGATCCAGAAAATTAGAGTATTGTGTGTTTAGTTCAAGTAGCTAGAGAGAAACAGAGAGGCAGAGTCGTGTGCGACGACCCGAGGTAGAGCTCACCTCGGGTCGGCCGTGTCTTTGTTTTTGTTCGTTTTGTAACATGGTTTGGTTATAATATAAAAGATCTGCAGATGTGTTTATCCCATTCGTGTGTTTGTTCGTGTATGTGTTTGTGTGTAATTGTGTTCTTCGTCTTCTACATCATTAAACGAGTCTAGGAGGATTCCGCACTCCTAGACCTCGTGCGGATCTCGTATCGATCGGCGACGCCCCGGGGGGACTTACAAGTGGTATCAGAGCCTTAGGTTCTTATGCTATGGTTTGAGATCTGCGTTTTGGTGTTTCTGGAACGTTTCTGATGCGTTTTTGGCCGAACAGCCGCCGCAGGCGAAGTTATGGGGTTCAGGCGAAGTTGTCGCTTAAATTTTAGGGTTTAGGCGAAGATATAAGGTTAAGCGAAGTTATGTACAAGCGAAGTTAAGGAGGGGCGAAGTTGACTTTTAGGCGAAGTTGACTTTAGGCGAAGTTAAAAAAAAAAAAAAAAAAAGAGTTTTCGTCTGTATGGCCAGGTGTACGCGATTATTGTGAGACCGAAGACGTTGTTCCGTCAACGAGTGAAACTTGTTATCTCTTGGTCTTACGTGTGAACAAATACGTGTCAACTCTGGATATGGAGTTGAGGTTGTGAATGAGATATTGATTGAAACTGGATATTGACACATATTTGGGTGTTTGTGGGCAAATGAAATAGTTGTTGTTCGAGGTTGACCAACTGAAGAAAGTCAAATTGAACTGAAGGTTTTCGTCATTACAGGATTGCGGTCAGAGCATATTATTTATATTATTTTCAAGGCGTTCGAGAATTGGATCCTGAAACGTGATGCTTATTTATTAAAGTGAAAATTCTGGAACAAGTTGGATTTAATCGGGAATTAAAGTGTTTATGTTCTTGATCGTTATCCCTGGTGATTGAAGATGCTTCGGATTAATTAATGGTCATGTGTGTTAGATTCTGTTAAGGTGGTTTTGTGATGAAATTGATCACTTGATGTTGAGTAGTTGAAGATTAAACCTTATCGTATGCCGACGTGTTGGTGAAGTTGTGGAGGGAGCCCAACTTCACGTGTTGGTGAAGTCAGAAGGACTCACGTGATTGGTTGAGATGATCAATTAGGCACAGGGATGCATGCATTTCAAAGACCTTAATATATATAGTCGGAGAAGCTTACACTGAAGGGGAGATCGGATTTGGAAGACGCTGGGTGATTGGTAGATTTGTGAAGCTACAAGACAGTTTCAGACACGGCTGGTTGAAGAGCAAACAGAAGATCATCAGTTAAGAGGGAGTCTGTTGGTGCATGTTTTGTAACAGATGATCTTTTGTGTTTGTTAGAATTGAGAGCAACGGTCAAAGGGGAGTCTGTTGGTGCATTTTGTGACCGTCGCTATGCAATTCTGATCAGCGGAAACGAAGTACGAAGTTAGAACAACTTCACCATAGGCGAAGTTATAACAACTTCGCCTACTGGCCCAAGCCCAAGCCCGCGAAGTTGTTTCGATATATATATATGTGTCTTGTTTAGGTTTGAGGATCCAGAAAATTAGAGTATTGTGTGTTCAGTTCAAGTAGCTAGAGAGAAACAGAGAGGCAGAGTCGTGTGGGACGACCCGAGGTAGAGCTCACCTCGGGTCGGCCGTGTCTTTGTTTTTGTTCGTTTTGTAACATGGTTTGGTTATGATATAAAAGATCTGCATATGTGTTTATCCCATTCGTGTGTTTGTTCGTGTATGTGTTTGTGTGTAATTGTGTTCTTCGTCTTCTACACCATTAAACGAGTCTAGGAGGATTCCGCACTCCTAGATCTCGTGCGGATCTCGTATCGATCGGCGACGCCCTGGGGGACTTACAGATTTAATGGTTCAGATCACCTCCCGGTCTCACCTTACCTAACTATGCTAAGGTACCCAAAGATTAAATCATCTCCCGGTCTCTCTAATCACAATATACCCTAATGCGTAAAGGGGTATTTTTATTTAATTCGGTTATAACTCGGATCTGCAAGAATCTAAAGGAATCTAGGGTAACTCACTCCCGTGCAATCACTACCCAAACCCGCAAAAGACCAAAACAGGCGACACTTAATTACCTCCCGGTCTCTCAAGTGACAGAATATAAGGTATCTCTAAACTCTCAATTACCGTTCCTATGAAATACGTTAACTATAAACCATAAACTAGTTACAAACACACAGTAAGTAACCTAATATGCATCCATACATGAAAGACGTTTACAAAGACACATATGGAACAGAACAAAAATTGATTATAAATTAATACCAAATACGCATATGCATCACAACCAAATAAAATAAAAACTTTATCAAAACATGAACCAATCAATAATAATCCAAGACCGAAAATAAAACAAGTTTAAAAAGTATTCATCCAAACCCAGGCAGTATAACAGTTTAGCCAATCATAATTATAAATGAAACAAAGATTAAATATATATTGTGGTTCATGACAAAAGGGATAAAATAATTGAGTAACTTGCCAAGTAGCTTGTTTTCTTCTTTAATTCAATATTGTTTCTGGCTTCACTTATCTGACCAAACCCCTCTTGATCGAATAGGGGGCAGCCCCCCTGATTTGCGTTCGTAACCTTCTGTTCCAATCAGCCCTCCTTTTCTTTTAGGTTATCTCCTTTTTTTTTTAAATAAATTCGATTAACAAGCATGCTTGTTGTGGGCTCGTAACTTCTAAGAAGCCACCGTCCTCTTGTGGGCTTCAACTTGTTTTGTGGGCCATTAGATGAATCAAAGAATTAATTTGCTCCCTGGATATATGCGTCACTTTCCTATATCCAAACCAAAAGAATATATATGATTTATATGATAGTTTAGGATTTAAAATTCATATTCACGAAATTTTGTTTTCCATAATTAAAATACCACCATTATACTTTTCAACGAGCTATATGTTGTTGTTATTATTATTATTATTATTATTATTAACTCATGTGTCTCAAGTTAGTAAAAATGCATCATTTAACTCGTAGTCTCATGAAACTTCATAAAATCCAAATATGAGCCAACTGAGACTAGTATTTTATAAAACCAACTCAAACCAACTCAAAAGTGTAGGGATTATTTATATAATAATTGTATATTTTAGACCATATCAACAACTTAAATCATTCATTACAAAACATTAAGTCTTTTCTTTGATACCATAATACAAAACATTATTTTTAAAACGTCTTTTCTTCTATCTTCAGATGCCAGCTGTTCAATCCATGCCATGTGCTATCCTCATGCTAACTCTATAATCAGTTCACCTGCGTGCATACTAAAAGTCAGCTACGCTGAGTGAGTTCTAGTTAATCAAGCAACTTGTCATACAACCACTACATGCATTATATACGTATCCGAAGACACGTAGCCCACTATCTGACCTGCTCACCTTACCCCTACCACTTAGCCACTTTAATTACGAATGACGTTATGCCACTTTAATAACGTATAACGTTATGCCACTTTGCCACTTTAATAACGAAGTCACGTATAGGCTTACCCTACCACGTACTATCGTCATGCCACTAACACTCTTACTAGACTCTTGCCACTTCTAACACACTCTACCTCTACTTGTCTACAAAACACTTCATATCATTACATCATTTGCATAATAATCAAGTTTCATCACAACACTTATATACACACTAATAACCACTTGGGGATCATTCCCGAATGACGGTACGCGCAATATCCGAAGATCGTTCGCACACCGCCTAACCTTCCCTGTCTACGCGTGTAATATCCGAAGATCGTTCACGCACCAACAGACATTCATTCATAACATACATAAATATATCACATCAAACATTATAGCATACACTTACCACTTAAGGTAAGTGTATTCACACTTCACATCGAGTATGCACACAGCCCCGAAAATATAACAAGGAATGGGGCTAGAAACTCACTTGAACTCGGTTATGTTCACTGCTTATGGTTATTCCCTTCTTGAGCTGTGCACGACTAACTGTATAATGATTACATGTATCAATTAACTATCACTACTCATCGTATTTCTAGTTTAATTATAAACCTCAACGGACGGGGGTCCGGGGGCAGCGCTCCTGGCAGTAGGGTCTAGGGGCGGCAGCCCCTAGCAGGGTCTAAGGGGCAGAGCCCTTGGCTGGGGTTAAATTTTATTTTCGTTAACTGTTTTAACGCATTTTCCACTAGGGTTTTAAGTTATTATTTTATTCACTTACTCGTTCGTTACAGTGATTTAAGCCTAATTCGTGGTCTAGTACTGGATTACTTTTACTTAGCATTTTAAGCGAACTTAACACTAAGCGAACTTATAATAGCGAAGTTAACAGCATGCGAACTTGTGTCCAGCGAAGTTAACCATAGGCGAAAAATGTGCAGCGAACTTAGCTGCAGGCGAACTTGCTCAGCGAACTTGTTCAGCGAACTTGCTGGCGAACTTGGCTGCAGGCGAACTTAGCCGCAGGCGAAGTTGCCCATCAGTGGCTACTGTTCGCACTTAACACCCAAAATCACCTCCGTTCTCACATGAAATCTTTGATATGATATTAACCAACCCCGTGAACATTCCTTATGATCGATATCGGGTAAAACTCGGCCCGAAAAGGTATAAAGTTTGGACCTTTAAGCTAAAACGTTCAAAACTAGACCTAGGGTTCATTCTAAACGAGCTGCACCTGTTTGCAGGTCCATTAAGTTCCTTTTAGCATCAAGTTCGCAACTTTACGTTTCATTTATACCCGATCTATTCTCGTTCTAAGTTTCAAGACTATACGTTTATAAAAACATAACCTTTAACGATAAAGAACGTACCTTTACCCGCTTTTAGGTCACGGTTTAGATTGGTTATGAACTACGTTCTTGTATCTTGATTGTATATCAAATATTTAGGCTAGAATTAATCTCGAATCTCCTCCTTCTTCTCACGGCCGCAATAGTGGTGTTTATGTGTGTGTTTTATGGTGTGTAGAGATTGTGGAAAGATGGAATGAGGAGATAGGGTTTTAGGATGGCTTAAGGGGTATTTATATCCCTTAAAGCCCATGGACCTAAGGCCCATCCCACCATCTTAACCAATAATAATTACCCAAGTCCATACTTTTTTCTATATTTAATATTAATTAAATATTAACACTCGTTTTTAAATCATGGACTTCTTTTATTTATTAATATAAAATTCGGGATGTTACAAATTGTAATTAGGATCAGGCGGTGCAGGGTCTCGCGTACCTAATGTACGATAACCTATTATTGTACGTTAACCCTATATATATATATATATATATATATATATATATATATATATATATCTGTTTTACTACTTTGTGTTTATTTTCTGTAGCACATAAAATAAATTAATAAAATATGTAAATTATTGTAGAGTTTAATTTTTTTATTATGGAGCTTATTATTGTTGTTCAAAGTGAATTATTTTAGTTAGGAACTTGAAACTTTGTTTTATTATTGTGTACATGCCAAAACCAAAGATATTTACTCATGTTGTCTCCAAGACCGTTGATCCAATTCTTCCACCGATTAGTCCTAATGATAGTTCATCTTCTTTGGCAGGTTGTGTAGAAGAAAGTGATTGTGCGGAAACGAACAAGGGTTATGGAGATAAAAATATTTTAAATTCACTTTTTGATTCAAGTGTGAATCTCAAAACATCTGTAGTTAACCCGATCTGTAGTAATAATACTTTGAAAAATATTTTGACCAATCATGTACTTTGTGAGAGTGTTGATGTTGGCACTTCTTTTAGTGATGTGAATGAAAATGATGTTTCCACTTCTGATAGTGATTATGAAACTGTTTTTGATGAGACTATTAATAACAGAAATGTGCAAGAAAAGGTGTTTGTTGAGACAAACATACCTAGTTGTTTATCAAGAAATTGTAAAGTAGAGGGAGATAAAGTTAAAGAAAATTATTTTGAAAAAGAAAAACCTAGTACTTCAAGTAAATATGTACCGCCACATAGAAACATTTTTTTCCAATCAACTAATCAACTTTATCATTCTCAACTCTATAATCAATTTGATAATATCTACTATGGTTGTCCTCAACAAGATTATGTCAATTCATTTATATTCAAATGTTTTTGATGATCGGGGCTATAGATCTGATAACTTGTTTGTTCGTTTCCAAGCATCATCATATTCTCCACAACACATGTATCAAAGTTATGACTAATTCTATAGGGATAACAGAAAAAGGCTTTGTTATGTATGTGGTAATCCATCTCATCTTGCAAGACATTGCAAGAACTGGCATAGAAAGCAACGTGAAATGAACACTCAGTTTAATCAATTTCATTCTAGAGCTACACCTAGCTCAAGAACAAGAAATGATCGATCTGATAGTTCTGCCAGTGAAATGGATATGAGATCCAAGAATAAGAAAACCAGTAAACCACCTATTTGGATAACCAAAAAGGAAAGAGCAAAAATGAACTCCAAGACTAAAAAGTCAAGGAATTCACCAAAAAGAAACAAGAAAAGGAATCCAAAGATTGAGAAACCTGAGGATTTTGTTTTAAAACTAAGAAGGAGACAGTCAAGAAAATCTTCCAACATCAGGAAACCCGCACGTGCATGGATTCCTAAGGATTGTTCTTCTAATTCTGACATATCTCAAAACTTCATAATTGATGTCACGAAAATAAAAGACGGTGATCCTGTGGTCGACCTCCCCGAGACAACTAAGTCTCAAACCCTTGTCTAATTAGTTTGCTAATGTGTGTAGTGCCAGTTAAGAAGGTCTGTCAACAATATTTGGTACCTATATAGTGGCTGAACCCGACAGATGATGGGAGACGAGTCCTTATTGCTCGAAGTTAAACCGTTTAATGGTGGACACTTTTCTTTCACTGGAGACGTGGGAGGTAACATCACAAAACATGGAAGAGTGTCAAATGGAATGTTGACGTTTGATAATGTCAATTTGGTGGAGCAATTAAATCACAAGTTGCTAAGTGTCTCATAATTCTGTGATCGACAGTACTCCACACTTTCACCGAGAATGAATGCTTGATTCTCAAACCATGTTTTAAAGTGCCAGAAGATTGGATCTTGATGCGTACTCCGAGGCACAATGACGCTTATATATTAGACTTGAATAACTCTTACTCACGTAAGACCGCTTTATGTTTACTATCCAAGGCCTCGGAGAACGACTCATCTCTATGCAATAGACGTCTTGGCCATGTAAATTTCAAAAACTTAAACAAATTGGTCAAAGGTGAGCATGTGAGGGGATTGCCTGTTAAATATTTCTCTTGCATTTAAAAATGTATTTCGTGCTCTAAATTCAAGCAAAACAGGCTCCCTCACAGGCGCAAAATGATCAACTTCATAGATTCCACTCTTCAGCTGTTACACATGGATTTATTCAGTCCCATTCATCCTTTGGCAATTGACCAAAAAGCCGCTCAGGGCACAAGGATGATTACTGATGATTTCTCTCATTTCAGCTGGACTTTCCTTTTAGGTCACAAGAATGAAACCGCTCAGTTTTGATCAAGTTCATCATACTCGTGGAGAGGCAGACAGATAAAAAGGTGAAATGTATAAGAAGCGAAAATGGGACAGAGTTTTGCAACCAAACTGTGTATGACTTTTGCAACTCATATGTAATAGAACGCCACTTCAGTGCACCTTACACTCCACAACAAAATGGTGTAGGTGAACGTCGAAATCGAACATTGATTGAAGCTGCTAGAACATTGTTGTCATACTCCAAGCTTCCTTTGTTCTTTTGGGGTGAAGAAATCAATGCTTCTTGTTTCATTCAGAACCGTGTGATAATCATTAAGCGCCTGAAGAAAACTCCGTATGAAGTTTACTACCAGGCGAAGCCGCAAGTCAACTACTTCAAAAATTTTGGATGTCCATGCACCTTGCTCCATACTAGTGCCCAGCCTGATCCAAAGTTTGCTGGAAAGGCAGATGATTGTTATTTTGTTGGTTATGCTTCTAACAAAACTGCTTATCGTGTCTACAATAAGAAGACTAAGCTAATCGTGGAATCATTTAATGTTGACTGGCAAGAGCTTAACACCACTGATGCTCGCACGGGTCCAGACTTGTTATTTGATTATGACTACTTGTTCAAACAGTTTCGTGGCATGTATACTCCACCTCCCGCAAATACTCAAGTTCTAACTTCATTACCCGAACCTCTGTTGATGCAATACATTATCAAAAGTTTGTCCGAAGTCAGACTACCTGCTGAGCCTTCCAACAGAATAGTACCAGCTGTTGCACCACCACCTGATCCTCTGCCAGAATATAATCAAGTTATTAACAATCATGCTCATCAATCTGCTGATTCAACTAATATGGTTGAAGTTGAAGATGTATCTAACACTGATTCTGATGACTCCTTTCAGTCTGCCGTCAACGTGGAACAACCTTAGACTGAACCTGTGGCAGACATTCAAGCAGCTCCAAGTGTGGTAGAGTCTGTTGCCACACCTCCCTCTCAAGAAGACGATATTCAAGCTGCTACTACCATTGAAGATCTTGTTGCTGGTGATTCAGGCAATACTGCATCAACTCCCATCGATGCAATTGCTATTCCATATGATGAACATCTCTGGGAAGAACAAATAGCTCAAGAACATCGAGTTGATCAACCTGAATCAGTTCAATCAGCCACTGATGCTCTTGTCAATGCTCCTCACATTTTTCATCCCAAAAAGAACTTTTCTGTTAATCTTCAAGCAGAGCCTGTCACCATTGTTGATGATATTCCTCAGTTGTCCATCCATCGAATTCATCACACAAAGAACATCATCGGTTCTCCATCTGCTGGCATCCAAACAAGGAGAAAATCAGGTACCATTATGTTGGTGCATTTTGTGACCGTCACTATGCAATTCTAACTAGATGGGACGTGTTGGTGAAGTTAGCACAACTTCACGTGTTGGTGAAGTTAGAAGAACTTCACGTGTTGGTGAAGTTAGAACAACTTCACCATAGGCCCAAGCCCAAGCCCGCGAAGATATTAGTCTATATATATGTGTGTAATGTTTAGGGTTTGGAGTTAGTTTTTTGGTAGTACTTGTTCAGTTGAATAGAAAAAGAGAGAGTATTTGTAAGAGAGAAAACGAGAGGGGTAGTCGCGTGGGACGGCCCGAGGTAGAGCTCTCCTCGGGTCGGCCGTCATTTGTTTTCGTGTTCGGTATGTAACGTGTTTACGATTATTATATAAAGGATCTGCAGATTCGTTTTATCCCATTCGTGTATTTGTTTGTGTTTAATCGTGTTCTTCGTTTCCAATACCATAAACGAGTCTAGGAGGATTCCGCACTCCTAGACATCGTGCAGATCTCGTATCGATCAAGGATGCCCTCGGGGGACTTACAAGTGGTATCAGAGCCTTAGGCTCTTATGCTATGGTTCGAGATCTGTGTTTTGGTGTTTTCTGGCCGTTTCTGATATGTTTTTGGCTGAACGGCCGTTTTGGCGAAGTTGTCGCTAAAATTTTAGGGTTTTGGCGAAGTTGACTTTTTTTGGCGAAGTTAATAAAAAAAATATTTGTTTGGAGTTTTCGTCCGTATGGCCAGGTGTACACGATTATTGTGAGACCGAAAATGTTGTTCCAACAAAGAGAGACAACTGTTATCTCTTGGTCTTACATGTGAACAAATATGGGTCAACTATGAATTTGTAGTTGAAGTTGCGAATGGGATATTGATTGAAACTGGGTTTTGACACATATTTGGTTATTTGGGTGTTTTTGGGCAAAGAAATAGGTGTTGTTCGAGGTTGACCAACTTAAGAAAGTCAAATTTTGTTCGGGTTTTCGTCATTACTGGATCGCGGTCAGAGCATATTATTTATGTTATTTTCAAGGCGTTCGAGAATTGGATCCTGAAAACGTGGGATACGAGCATCCCGGATGCTTATTTATTAAGATGCTTCGGCTTTATCGGGAAACCCGTTATATATTTATGGTCATGTTTGTTAGATTCTGCCAAGGTGGTTTTGTGATGAAACTGATCACTTGCTGTTGAGTAGTTGAAGATTGAACCTTATTTTACAAACCGATTATGGTTGAGACGACTGATTAGGTACTGGGATTGTCACGAACAAAGATCTCGATCGAAGTAATCTGGAGGCACTTACACTGAAGGGGATATTTGATATGGAAGATATCAGGTGATTGGTATATTTGTAAAGCTTTATGACAGATTCAGACACTGCTGGTTGATTGAGTCCTACCAGAAAAAAAACACAGAAGAGCAACGAAAAAAGGGGGAGTCTGTTGGTGCATGGTTTGTAACAGATAATCTTTTGTGTTTGTTAGAATTGAGAGCAACGGTCAAGGGGAAGTCTGTTGGTGCATTTTGTGACCGTCGCTATGCAATTCTGACTAGATGGGACGTGTTGGTGAAGTTAGCACAACTTCACGTGTTGGTGAAGTTAGAAGAACTTCACGTGTTGGTGAAGTTAGAACAACTTCACATGTTGGTGAAGTTAGAACAACTTCACCATAGGCCCAAGCCCAAGCCCGCGAAGATATTAGTCTATATATATGTGTGTAATGTTTAGGGTTTGGAGTTAGTTTTTTGGTAGTACTTGTTCAGTTGAATAGAAAAAGAGAGAGTATTTGTAAGAGAGAAAACGAGAGGGGTAGTCGCGTGGGACGGCCCGAGGTAGAGCTCACCTCGGGTCGGCCGTCATTTGTTTTCGTGTTCGGTATGTAACGTGTTTACGATTATTATATAAAGGATCTGCAGATTCTTTTTATCCCATTCGTGTATTTGTTTGTGTTTAATCGTGTTCTTCGTTTCCAATACCATAAACGAGTCTAGGAGGATTTCGCACTCCTAGACATCGTGCAGATCTCGTATCGATCAAGGATGCCCCCGTGGGACTTACACATTAACAGATGTCTTTTTGCATGTTTTATTTCACAGGTTGAATCAAAGGACTACAGAGTGGCCCTGAAGAAAAAATCGTGGGTGGAAGCTATGCAAGACGAGTTGTTGCAGTTCAAGAAACTTCATGTTTAGAGGCTAGTCAAGATGCCAGAGAACAAGACACCTATTGGGACGAAGTGGGTATTCGGGAACAAGAATGATGATAAAGAGGTGATTATAAGAAAAAAAGCAAGATTGGTTGTTCAACGTTTCTCTCAACGTGAAGGACTTGATTATGATGAAACTTATGCTCATGTAGCTAGGCTTGAGGCAATTCGTGTGTTTTTGGCCTATGCTTTGTACATGAAATTCAAAGTTTATCAAATGGATGTGAAGACCGCTTTCTTGTATGGAAAAGTGAAAGAAGAGATTTATGTCACGCAACCACCAGGTTTTGAGGATCCTGATCCTCCGAATTATGTTTACCGCCTTGATAAAGCTCTCTCTGGCCTTTATTAGGCATCTCATGCTTGGTATGCTACCCTAGACAGAACATTTGCTAAAGAATGACTATATTAAGGAGTTATCGATCAAACACTCTTTATCAAGAAGGTGAAGGATGATCAGATTTTGGTCCAAGTGTATGTTGACGATATTATCTTTGGATCCACATCTGATAAACTGTGTAGAGAGTTTGCCGAGGTCATGCAAAGCCGGTTTGAGATGAGCTCATTGGGGGAAATGACGTTCTTTTTGGGACTTCAAGTTGAGCAGAAATCGAATGGGATTTTGATACATCAAGAAGAATGTGTTCGTGACATTGTTTAGAAGCTTGGTTTCAAGGACTCCAATCCCTTCCTCACTCCGATTTCTACCCAACCAGTGCTAGCTCCAGATCCATCGGGAAAATAAGTTGATCAACATCTTTATCAGTCAATGATTGGCTCCCTGATGTATCTCACTGCCAGTAGACCGGACATTATGTTCCCGGTCTGTCAGTTTTCCAGATATCAGTGTGATCCAAAAGAATCTCAGTTAACAGTAAAGCATATCTTTCGATATTTAAAGGGAAAGCCTTGCTTAGGTCTTTGGTATCCCAAAGACTCCCATATGGTATTGCATGCTTACATCGATAGTGATTATGGGGGATGCAATTTTGATCGAAGGTCAACGTCGGGTGGATGTCAGTTTCATGGTGATAGGTTGATCTCTTGGCAATGCAAGAAGCAAGTAACCGTGTCCACCTCCACTGCTGAAGCAGAATACATTGTCGCCTCTGCTTGCTGTTCACAAGTGATGGATTCAGCATCAGCTCTGGATTATGGTTAGAATTTCTCTAACACCCCCATTAAGTGTGATAATGAGGCAGCAGTTTGTATCGTTAAAAACCATGTCCAACACTCAAAACATAAAACACATTGATATCCGAATGCATTTCATTCGTGATTGTTTTGACCGGAAAATTTTCACTATTGAACGAGTCCACACTGATTACAACTTTGCAGGCCTGTTTACAAAGACCTTTGATCGTGTCCAATTTTTGTATCTTGTTGAGTCATTGGACATGATCTCGTTTGTTCAAAATTAATTTTACTTTATTTTAATTTTATCTTTTTGTACATAAAATTGCAAATATTTTTTAATATGTCACAATTTTAGAGGGAGAAAATGAGTTAAGTTTAACTCATCAAAAATATTTTCATTTTAATTAAGAAAAACAAAATTGAAATTGAGTCACTTGACTTACCAAAAATATTTCATAATTTTTTAAGAAAATCAGAAAAAGTTTAAAAAAATATTCTCTCGTTTAGAGGGAGTCGGATATTATAAAAATTACAAAATCTTGAGAAATTAACCCGACATTTAGAAAATGATAAGAAATTATTTCTAACGATCCTAGCACATAAAAAAAGTAGATCAAAAGCCAACAAGATCATTGCTTGACGTGTAGATAGGCTTGACAAATGAGTAAGTGTCAAAGTGATATAAATTTAAATACCTGCCTATGCTAGTGGTTATACTATCATGAAACGGTTGCCAACTCCAATATAAGTCATATCGATGAAGGCAAAAATGTTATTAGTCAGTCATACACGAGCCCATTAGTGATTGATCACCAAAAAAATTATTTTTGCTTTAAAAAAAATATGGAAAATCAAAATTATAAATCAGAAAAACTAAAAGATGCTTAAAAGTGATCAACATCAACAATAAAAGTGCTGATAAATCATCAAACAAAAAATGGGTATATTAGAACCACGTAACGTGGGGCAAACAAGTAAGTCATAAACACTTTATATGAATGCATGTAAGTCCGTGGTTCAACCTTTAGTATTTGAAAGAAAATTTGTAAAAAGTTTAAATAAGCTCAAAATGTTTTGATTAATCATTAGGGGGTCGGAGTCAATTCGGGGTGATACTGATAAACACTAACTTTGCCCAAGGTTTGATGGAGTTTGTAACATGTCAGATTAACAGGGGACCACATAAGTACAATGCCTAGTTCATACCTTAACGTATCATGTTGACATCAAAATACTTGTTAAGTTTAAAGTGGACAAAACATATCTACAATTGACTTTGGGTTCTTGGCATGATAATATCCAAATAGAAGTGTGATCTAGGACGTTATAGACAATGTGATTCCATGTCGAGATGTTTCTCACCAAAAATAATATGTATTTCATGCGTAAATTAATTAAATTGAATGTAATTAATATAATATTAATTTCATCTTTACTTCATTTTTTTTAATTTAACTGTTAATTTTTTCTTTTGTTTTGACTACATCTTAAAAACTACTTTTAATTATGTATTAACTTTTAATTTAATTTTCTTTATTTTTAATTTTATTTTTTAATTTTATTTTTGTTTACTTATTTTTGTAATGTGTCTTTTGAAAAGGTTAATGTTTTATAACAAGGTACTTATTGCAAAGATTGTTAAGTGTTGGCCCAACAAAATATGTCTTACATATACTTAAAGTGTTTGGATTTGATGGGTAAATATTTTGCGAGTTTAAATTTGTAAATGTTTTCAGAGTTCGGGGGTTAAGAATGTAAAATTGTTTAAACTTGAGATGTTTTGACCCTATCGCGAGATATGCTGATCCTATAAATAGGTCAAACTCAAAATATCTTTCATTTTTAACTCTCAACCTTATCCACTCACTTTCTCTCTCTACCTTTTCTCTCCATATTCCACCGCCCTAAATTTTAAAACCTAGATCCAAAATCAACAGCAAATTTGCTCCTCAAAATCATACTAAACATCAACCAAGATGAATCTGCCTCCTGTGGTATAACTTTCATATGATTTCTCATCTTGTTTTTGTTCTTGTTCAATAACAGTTCCTGAATAGATCCAATGATCTCGTTATGTCGTTCTTTGGTTGATTCGATGTTATAAGATGCTTTGCGACATCAATAGGATCTTATCTATTGATTTAATTGAGTTTTTAGTAGGTTTTGTATACTTTTTTTTTTTATTTTTAGGGCTTTTCGGACTATTTTAGGGTTAATTAACCCTAAAAAGTGTTTGAATATGGGGTTATGATTACCCAGAACCTCATAACGGATGGGTATGAACCCAGAAATATGTAAGATGTTGATGTTTGATAAAGCTGGAGTTGTAATCGAATGTATGTGGGATTATGGTGTAATTGAATGGATATTCGATTAGGACTGTGATGGGTGAAAAATGGTTCAAGGAAATGTAATCGAATGATTCATTTGATTAAATATGTGGGGATGAAAAATGGTTCAAGGACTGTGCAATCGAGTCTGGACTCGATTAGAAAAAGAGAGGTAATCGAATCACCATTCGATTGAAAACAAGTTGCATTGAATGACAAGGACAATCTAATTGAATGGTTATTCGATTAGAAATGATCTCTCTAAAATCTGCCAAGAGACATGTAATTGAATGCTCATTCGATTAGATAAGAAATATTCTCAAGAAATTTGATGTCACGAGTAATCGAATTCTTATTCGATTAGAATGGACATGAGACTGAAAAATATACAAGGACAATGTGTTCGAATTGAAACTTGATAAGGACTTCCAATCGAATTAAAATTGTAATCGAATCGAATCATAAATTTAATCTAATCGAATTGCCATTCGATTCGATTAGATTACAACTTTGTATTCGATTGGACAAAAGTTAAAATGTTTTCCCACTTGGACTTTAATCTAATCCTTTCATATCTCATTCTAATCAAATTGTTACTTGATTAGATTAAAGTATGATTCGATTAGATTAAATCTCCATTCGATTCGACTAATCTATACTTAGCAGTTTTTGAAAACAATAGTTTCATTGAAACTCATATGTCTCACCATTCAATTTGATTACTTGAGACTTGGAATTTTTCTGAATTTATATACAAACTAAGTTGAATCCTCATATCATTCGAATCGATCACTTCTAACTTGGACATTTTCCTAAACCATCTTCAAACATGTTTTTCTTTGCAAAGTTTTATTTTTATTTTTATTTTGTAAAGTTTTCAATCCTTTTATTTATTTCAGTTTTATTTTTTATTTTATTTATCTTTAATTTTTTATTTTTGTTTCTTGTTTAGATAGATTAGTTTACATTTAATACTCAATTATCAACACTTATGTTTCTTTTGTGTCTTGTAGAATCATAACAACTCATGTCCCTTAGAGATTCAAATAAAGGAAATATAAGGTGTTTATTTCAATGATCAAGGGACTTCGAGATTGTCCATTGTCTTATGCAATAACCGCTGATCCTGAAGTTCATAGCTCTTGGATTGAGTAATTCTGGACCAAAGCTAAGACTGTATAGAGGGGTATAGGAATTACTTCAAAGGTGGATGGACAAGATATTATCGTGAATGGAGATGTCATACGTAGAGCATTGAGGATCAAGGATGATGTTGCTGACCCGTTTACTACATTCTCAAAAGAAGAGATAGGAGGGTATCTTGAAGAAATTGGGTATGATGTAAAATGGAGCACATGTGAAAACAAGCACCTTCCCATTTACTGGAAGCTTCTCTTCCACATTGCTAGGAATTGCCTGTCCTCACAGAAAGGAGGCTTTGATAAGTTGAATGCCGACTGGGTGGGAGTAATGCTATGCTTGACACACAACAGGAAGTACAACTACTTAAAGTTGTTCTTCAAGTACATGCAACTGAATTTGCTTGCCAAGAACAGACATATGATGTATCTAATATTTGTGCAGTTGATCTTGGATGACCTACTTCCCAACACTCCCAAACCAGTGTACATGGATAAAGGTGATGATGAAGGGAATGTTGTTGAACCACCTAAGCCTTATCATGTGAAGATGGTTCGACAATCTGCATTAAAGGCTATTCTTGAGCCTACTGGGAGAAGTTTGTACAAGTATAAGGGTATTGAGCCTGGGGTAAAGATTGGTCAGTTCCCTAAGACTGAGACTAACAATGATGAAACTGAGGTTGAAGAGGAAGGAGATGATGGTGATGTTGATCATGCTGATGGTGATGAAGATCATGAAGATGATGATGGTGGAGATGATGAAGAGGAACATGATGAACCCATTGATGATCTTGTTGACGAGCCTGAACATGAGGCTGATCCCAAAACATATGTGGAGGGTGAACACAGATCAAAGCGTAAGCATGAAAATGGCAAAAGAAAAGCTGGAGAGTCATCTAAGAAGTCTGCTGCTGCTGCTGCCACTGAAGAAGAGGAGGAAGAGCCAGAGCGTCCATTGTAACGCTCAAAGAAGACGAAAGTCTACAAGAAGTCTCCGTCTGCAAAACTGACTACTCTCAAGGTACGTTTTCCTTCGACTATAGCTATGATTAATGAATCCCTAGCTTTCAAACCCTCAATCACACAAACACACACTCCACAAACCACCACCATAGCTGAGCCACACATAGGATCACCCACCTCTTTAGCCAAAACCATAGAAGCCCTTAAAGCCAAACAAATCAAATCCACCAAAGCCCAAACCTCAACCTCACCAAAAACCCAATCCAAGACTAAATCTAAATCACCTTCCAAATCCAAATCATAATCCCAAACTAAAATTATCCTCAAAACCAAAACCAAACCCAAACCTAAAACCCCAACACTTAGAGATGAACCCAACACACCTCCTGAAACCTCACCAAACAGACTAGACGAACCTTTACCCTCAATCCTAAAAAACCTACCATTAACCACACAAACCTTATCACCACCAAGGACCAACGTACCCGTTACCTCACCCACATATCAATTCACTTCACCTATCAGAGGAACATCCTTCTGGACCTCTACATTCACATATTCCATCCAATCCCAAACCACCACATCAACCTTAGAAACCACAATCGAGGCTACAAACCTACCCCTAACCTTAAAACTTCATTTCTAACCTTAAACCTAACCATGCCTATACCAACCACACCACACTCAACCATATCAACCACACCTCCCTCAACCCAAAAGAGCCCTATCATAGCTGCCACTCCCATCTCAAGTGGCAAGTCGAAAAAGTCACCGGTGCATCGAGATCCTATCCTCGATAGGATTAGAGCACTGGAGGAAGCAAATGAGAATAGAGCCAAGCGTGAGCTCTTGTTGATCAAGCTCGTCAAAGATCAACAAGCCATCAATGAAGAAGTAACAAGACAATGTGACGCTCTGGAGAATGGAGTGGCCGAATTACAAGAGCAGAGAGACTTGGATCGAGCCTTAATATTTAGTCAGCGGGAATGGATTGAGAATCTGCAAAGAAGGGTCAACAATTAACAAGAGTTAATGTAAGGCCTCAATATACCGGTGCCCTACTTTGGTGTTGGATTTTCTCATAAACACAGTTCTAAATATCATAGTTAATTAAAACTTTTTTGCGGAATATAAAACTTCAAACGTAAATTACATAAGTCTTAAAATTTAAACAATATAAAAACATGTCTTTAAGTTCAAGCATTATTATTTAAGTCTTCAGATGTCAGCTTCTTTATTATTTTGCCAGGTGTCCCTCCTCAAGCCAGCTGTCTCATTCTACTCACCTGCGTGAATACTAAAAGTCAGCCACGTTGAGTGAGTTCTACTTAATCAGACAACATACAATACATTCACATACTTACATATATACGTATCCAAAGATACATATAACATACTTAGCCTGTTACCTTTCTTTCATACTTACTTATATACATACTTTCATTCCTTCTTTCATGCTTTTCTTCTTACATAATTATTTATACTTTTTTAAGAGCATATTTCCATATAACCTTCGCAATATTATTAGGGTCTGTTCCCTACATTCGCATATATTATTAGGGTATGTTCCCTTCTTAACCATACAAACACTTCATCTCACAATCATAATTACCTTTCCTTATATATATGTATATATAACTTTATGCATAATATTAACCTTTTCTATATCGTTCATAACAATCACATATCATACACTTACTACTTAAGGTAAGTGTATACACTACGTGAAAATTGACCTTCGGCCACACGAAAAAAGTGTGGTCGTAGGCCTTTAGCCACACACATTTTGTTCAGGTCATATGTGGCCAAAGGTCGCGACACCGTGGGTATTATATGGCCACACACAGTTTTTAGTGGCCTTATGTGGTAATAAGTGTGGCTAAAGGGTACATGCATTAGTTGTTGGCCATCAAGAAGCCTCTCCAATAAGTGTGGCTAAACGGTAGAAATTGGCCACATGACTATTTCCTATGAGTGACCATTGCACGTATATAGCCACATGAATTATTATTTCAGCCACATGAATTTTACAATAATGTGGCCAATAGGGTTGTGTTAAGCTTGCATTGTGACCTATATCGTGTGGATATAGCAAAGAAATGGCCACTCAAACACTCCTTTGTAAATTATAGTGTGGCTATTGTCTTACCGTTTGTCACACATAATGCTTTTCGTAATTGAAAGTGTGGCTATTGTCTAACTTTTCATCATACATAGTGAGGTACTGAGTGGCTAATAATATCATATAGACACTTGAGGTTATTGTCAGTGTGGCTAAAAATGTGAACTTGCCAGTCAAAAACTCCTTTGTAGTTTGTGGTGTGGCCATTGTCTTACCGTTTGTCACACATAATGCTATTCGTAATTTAAAGAGTGGCTATTGTTAAACTTTTCGTCACACATAGTGAGGTACTGTGTGGCTAATCGTATCGTATAGACACTGGATGTTATTATCAATGTGGCTAAAAATTTGAAGTTGCCACTCAAACACTCTTTTGTAGTTTTTGGTGTGGCCATTGTCTTACCGTTTGTCACACATAATGCTATTCGTAATTTAAAGTGTGGCTATTCTCAAACTTTTCGTCACACGTAGTGATGTATTGTGTGGCCAAACATATCATATAGACACTGGAGGTTATTGTCAATATGGCTAAAAATGTGAAGTTGTCACTCATACACTCTTTTCTAGTTTGTGGTGTGGCCATTGTCTTACAGTTTGTCACGCATAATGTTATCCGTAATTTAAAGTGTGGCTATTCTCAAACTTTTCGTCACACATAGTGATGTATTGTGTGGCCAAACATAACATATAGACATTGGAGGTTATTGTCAATGTGGCTAAAAATGTGAAATTGCCACTCAAACACTCTTTTGTAGTTTGTAGTATGGCCATTTTCTTACCGTTTGTCACGCATAATGCTATCCGTAATTTAAAGTGTGGCTATTTTCAAACTTTTCGTCACACATAGTGATGTATTGTGTGGCCAAACATAACATATAGACACCGGAGGTTATTGTCAATGTGGCTAAAAATGTGAAGTTGCCACTCAAACACTCTTTTGTAGTTTGTGGTGTGGCCATTGTCTTACCGTTTGTCACGCATAATGCAATTCATAATTTAAAGTGCGGCTATTCTCAAAATTTTCGTCACACATAGTGATTTTTGTAATTTCAGGTGTGGCTATTGTCTTACTTTTGGCCACCTATTTAATGTGTTCTATGTGGCCAAATTGTGTGTAATTAGGTAATATAATTATTTTTATTTTTTGTGCAGTAATATAATACAGCTATAAGCAAGCATGACAAAACAAAATTAGAAACAAATTATATTAACAATAATATTCACTTAAGCAAATGTATATGCAAAATATCTTACAAAATACAAAAATAACGACTACCTATATACTAGCTAAGGCGTCAGTTTTTTGGCACTGCTCCTTGTCTTCTGTTTGGTCACCCTGTCTATCGTTGTGTACTTTGCCTTTGCCTTCCTGCCAGCTCTGTCTGGTTCTTTTGAGGATGGCAGTGGTGGTAGCTGGAACAACAGAATATGAAAAACAAATATGTATAATTAATGTCATATTTTGTAATAGAATAAAACAAAATAGTAGGCCTGCAAACGAACAGAACGTTCGTTTAACTGTTCGTGAACCTTTCGACGGGAAGTTCGTTTATGTTCGTTTATCTTTGTTCAATTACGTTTGTCTAGATTATAAACAAACGAACATAAACGAACACAAGTGTTCATTTTTTAAACTAAATGAAAATGAACATAGATATTTGTTCGGTTAAGTTAAAAGGGAACAAACCTCCTGGCCACATAAGATTAGGTTTTCTGGCCAAGCAACAAAATTACCACGTGCGTCGCAAACAGTCACAATTTCACCTGCCTCACAATGAATAATTGCTTGTTCCTTTATGACTTCAAAGATACTAACTTTATAGCAACCCTCCAGGATTGCTTTTCCATGCAACTGTTGTGGAACCGGTGA
Source organism: Bidens hawaiensis (assembly GCF_021521415.1). Classification (NCBI taxonomy): domain Eukaryota; kingdom Viridiplantae; phylum Streptophyta; class Magnoliopsida; order Asterales; family Asteraceae; genus Bidens; species Bidens hawaiensis. The sequence continues at coordinate 664,381 of NW_027491720.1, read as the reverse complement.
CTAGTGAACTGTACCACGTGCCACCTTGTTACGCTTGTCATGCACACTCAAACAACACTCATACACCTATAAACAAGCATGTGAAATTAACAATGTTGAAGTCAATATATAAGTACATACACATGTTGGTGGGAAATTAACAATGTTTCGCGTAGTACATACCTTTATTTCAGGATGTGGGGAAGCTTCATCCATAGATACATCAACTTTTCTTTTACGGCTTCTCCGTTTTACCTAAAAACCATTCAATGAATCAGCTTATGGATGTAATCAATCAACAATTAAAGGGAATACTGAAATTGCCAAATACTTACTGATGGGTTTTTCGAGCCGTTACTATTCGGAGTGTGGTGTAGTTGTGTTGATGTTTTGTCAACATTGTTCTCTACAGGCTTCATTTGTAATATAAAAGAAATTGGAATTGTTAGACTTATTAGGTTATAAAATATAAAAACTGAAATTGCCAAATACTTACTGATGTCACGGACTCACGCTATGGGGATCGAGTACCGTTTGGTCAACAATTTTTTCCACAGACTTGGCCTGCAATTCGGTAATAGTAAATGAGCACGCTCACATTGGAAACGAATTATAAAAAAGTACTGAAATTGTTAAATACTTACTGATATCGCGATATGGGAAGCGAGTACCATTTCGACAACTATTTTATCCACAGACTTGGCCTACAATTAACTGATGCAAAATCAACACACTCACATGGAAAGTTAATTATTAGAAAAAATCAATCAAACTGTCAAATGCTTACCTGAGTAGCAGATTCTTGTTGCACAGCCTCACCTGAGGTTAAGATGTTTCCCACAGAACTGGCCTACAAATCAAATTATTAGGTTATGAAAAATGAAAAATCACAGGAAAAGGTGTAATAAACAAAGAAACTGTCAGATACTTACTGGGGCTGGCATTTTATTTTGCGCCACAACACTAGTACTTTGGTTAGAACCAACCTGATTGGGAACAGGATTTACCTACGAATTGTGACAAAAACAGTGCCAATTATGTATGTCGAATGCATTAATTATTATGTAGCATACGTCACTTACTTGACTTGCCGACACATGCGGAAACAATCCTTCGAGATGTCTGAACCTGGCCTCAAATGCTAACTACTCCATCTCACGGCTTGCTAGCATAGCATTCGTGGATTCAAGTAGGGTCGTCAACCGCCTCATACTCAAGTTGGGCAATCCGTTTCTTAAACGAGCCTTTTATCTGACTCACACCCCAATATTTACCTGTTGTCAATCCGTACCCAATCCCTTTTAAAAACCCACCTTTCTCTTTGCCAAGCACTAACATGATGGCATCTGTGCACGGTTCAAGTCTCAGGGCTCCGGAGGCGATCTGCTCCTCATGCTGAACCTGCAAGAAAACAAATGTCAAACTGCCGATTCCTTACAAGCATAAAACGTCAGATTTCATGAACTACTGTAAGTAAATAAACACTTTGTAAACGATTAGGTTAAAATATGTTATATATTTGTTCAAACTAGTCTATTACGCTTGTAACACGCTTATGTACAAAAACATATATAAATATTCTAATACGCTAGTAACACGCTTATGTATCCACATCAAGTGTTGAGACAAGTTAGACAGACTCAAGTTTGTTTGACACCAATATAAGGCAATGAATTGACTTTAACATGATTTAAAAAGTTTAATACTAAAACATACTAATTTGGTTGCCACGCCTTCGACAACAACATTCTTGTATGCACCATATTTGTCATCCCTTGCTTTCATCCACATTAATGCACGGCCGGGGATTTCATCCGGTTCAATTTCCTTCTTTTTGACCTTGTAAAATATTCAAGAGAAAGCAGCTGACGGTCATTCATTAGACACATAACCATCAAATCATTGAACTAGAGAGAAAAGCAGCTGACAGTGATTACCAGTTTCTCTCAAAGGTAGGTACAACCCCCTTGTCCCATGTGATGATCAAAAACATTCTTTTCTCGAGCTCCTTTGATGAAGCCGATTTTTTCTTCAACCACACATTATAATCATTTCATTATATTTAAAAAAACATAAACCATATATACTCGATCAATCTAGGTTTGCAGAGTAGAGGATTTATACCAGAAACTGCTCTGATTGTGTGTACTCAATGAAGCGATCCCAGTCTTCTTGCCTGATCATCGTCCTGTGTCCCTTGGGTATCGCCTTCAGCTTCAGAGGTTTACCGATGTTCGGCATAATGTATTTGGCATACATTTTTCTTCAGAAATCCCGAAGAAGGTGTCCGAGTCGATTCATCACAAAAGGCCTGTGACACGCCTCAATCTCAAATTATTTCTGCATAATATAATACAATAAAGGTAAATTACTTCTCAAAATATAAAATGCACAAATAAAAATTAAGAATAACCGGTATTTGTTCCCACAGTTTATCTCTAAGCTCCTTTGTGACCTCCCTCCAACTTAAATGTCTCAAGCCAACTATTTCCCTTACAACATCCCCTAATAAACTTGCAAACTTTGATCTGGTTTGGCCAGTGAACCTAGCCAGATTATCAAACTCCATTGCCAGTCTGACACCTCCAGAGTTTGCATAATCGGTACGTAGCTTAGGTAACCTCGTCAACCCCTTATAGGTTTTTTCGTAGTAGCAAAACTGTTAATGAGTTCGATAGCCATCGTCGCTATAACATCGTCTGCTTGACCGTCGTCGTCGTTGGCTTCCTCGCTGGAGTAGCCTTGTCGTCGGCTTCCTCATCGGAGTATAAAACATGTTCTTTTTCGATTCTTTCATCTATAAGCTTCATCGTCGATTGTTTTTTAATAATTTGGAGTGTGATTTGGAGTATAAATCATTGCCGTGCTGATTTGTGGAGTGGAAAATTTTTAATAATTTGGAGTGTAATTTGATTTTTGGAGTGTTAAATGTTATTTGGAGTTTTTGAATGTTTGGAGCCAATATTTTGGAGCTTTTTGAGTTTTGCCTCCCTTTTAATTAAGAACCAATAGATTATTGGCATAGTTTTTACGGCAGAGAACCTGTGGCTGAAAATAGACACTTTGACTGAAGATGGTTGGATAAGCGTGTTACTTGCGTATTAGGATATTTATATATGTTTATGCACATTAGCGTGTTACAAGCACAATAGTGTTTTTTAACAAAGTGTTTTTTGTTTTATTTTTAGATTTAACCAAGTGTTTTTAGTTTTTTCGATTTGTTTTAAGATACTCCATAACTACCATTCATTAAAAGTTTTCATACAAAAGGTACCATTACAATACATTCCATGAAACAAAATAAGAGTGAATAACAAAATAGATGATACAAGAAACTATAAAAGTAAAGCATTTAAAAGCTAACCAACCAACATTCAACACAATAAACTAAAAAGTGTATCAATACAACCATACAAATATTACCCAGAGTGACCAAATCACAAATGTTCCAAAATTCACCAAACACATCACCAAATGTTCCAAACATCATCAAATCACTAATCAACTTTTGAAACTAACAAAGTAAGGCATTGAAATCATATTCAAATATGCACTTATCACCAATATGTAATTCATTTTCCTCCTTGAAAATTTTCCATTTTTGTAAAGAATATCTGAATTTCAGCTTCGACACTTCACCATGGAGTTTCATTTTTTTTACGACCTTCGGGATTGACCAAAGTGATTAGCATTCCATCATAGGCATCAATCTTGGTAGCAATGTGACCCGGAAGACGCTGTGAAAAGCAAATTTCAAATATACTTGTAAATAAAAAAAAATTTAAAAATTCAATTTACCAATTTCTTGGTGACGTTCATGTGGAAGACGATTTTAGAGTCATCATTTTGCTCATCAAGATGAATTGGGTTTTGGGAGGAACTACCTTGATTGCTTAATTGGTAGTTGAGAAACAGCTGATTTGGACCAGGAAGGATAAATTCTATGCCATCTTCATGAAAGACATTAATATGAAATGTCTTATCTGATATGATTTCAAACACAACAAACGAACCACCTTTCAAGTTGGTTTGTTAAAAAACCTCAATCCATCCATCCTCTAGCCTATAACCCATTCCATCCCAATGACATAAAACGTTAAACAACACTCTATCTGGAGCAATAAGCTCGAAAAGCAAATTCATCCAATTTTCACCAAATTCTTGAATCACGTACCACTCAGGGAAATCCTATTAAAAATGTTAATTAAAAGACATTTGAATTTGGAAATAATCATTAAAAACAAAAATTAAAACTTACTAAGTAATGGACGTGTCGGTTTCTGACTGGAATACATATCATGGTACCAGATTGATCATTTACATTTCTTTTGAAAGCAAACATATTCAACATAGATCTTGATTTAAGCTCAAAAACAACATATGTTCCAGCTTGTATACAACATTCTCTGATTAATTCAGTCCAACCAGTTCCAAAATAAAAGTCATCAAGTACTTTGATTATAACAACAGAAAACGTTCTACCACGTTGATCATAAATCAAACGAAAGCCGGTATTCGATTTCATGTCAGCAAATAGGTACATATAATTGGTCATCATCATATATATGTGTGTGTGTGTATGTGTGTGCGCGCCTGTGTGGCGTATTGTCATATAGGTATATATAATTGGTCATCATCATATATATGTGTGATCATCATCATAGACGTCATGCTCGTCGTACGAGCTACATTCGCCATCGTATGGGTTGGCGTAAGCAAACCGTACCATATAGGTTAGCAGCATCAATATGATAACCACCAACAACCTAGGTTGTTATATTAGCATCGTCTAGTCATAATTGGGCCAATCATCATGGTCATCATACGGGATAGCACCGTCATCGTCTCATGTATTACATATCCGCAATCATACTACACACCACCTACTACCACCATCCACCGCCCACATTCGCCACAACGACCTCCAGCACCAACCCCTAACCACACTTCACCACCACCCACCACAACCACCCACCACACCACCACCGCCCACTAATATTATATATAAATATATATACATTTATTTATACCCACCGATCTCCCCCACCACCACCACCCACCCACCCACCACCACCACCACCGATCTCCCCCACCACCACCCACCCACCACCACCACCACCGACCTCCGCCACCACCACCCACCCACCACACATCCGCCACCACGAACCACCACACCTCCGCCACCGTCCACCACCATCTAATATTATATATTTATATATATATTTTTTGCTACAATACAATACAAATCGTACGATTAAAATTTAAAAGCAAGCGCCTTTTTGCTACTATACAATACTAACCGTACGATTAACTCATCTACTTCTGGAACGGCGATAATTATTCCCAAAATTCAACCTCGTAAGTCAGTATTCCTAAAAACCATCGACGATTCGTTTCTACTGTGAAGCACAAGCACAAGTACAAGCCCGAGTGGTTTAATTATTTTGGAACGTAACCAAAATGAAGAACCCTAACTCATCTACTTCTAGAACGCAACCAAGGACGAAGCAAAAGCACGATAGGTCTCAGAATAAAGATGGAACATGTGTTAATTTATGATTTTTTTAGCGTTTTAGGTTTAAAAACCATCGACGATTCGTTTCTACTGTGAAGCACAAGCACAAGCACAAGCCCGAATGGTTTAATTATTTTGGAACATAACCAAAATGAAGAACCCTAACTCATCTACTTCTGGAACGCAACCAAGGACGAAGCAAAAGCACGATAGGTCTCAGAATAAAGATGGAACAGGTGTTAATTTATGATTTTTTTAGCGTTTTAGGTTTACTTAATCTTAAAATGTAAGTATTTGTTTGAATCTTCGTATGTATTAAAGCGTTTGATAAGCGTGGTGTTGTTGTAATACATATCTTTGTTTTTTTTAAATCTATGTGTAATATTAAAGCATGTTATAAGTGTATGATTAGCGTGTTATGGCTTTGGTATGAGAATTTATCATTGTGATGTTTGATAAGAGTTTTCTGTTTCCTTGTGATTCGTGTTGTTATACCCTACCCCCGTGTTTTGTTGTATGTATGTGATTCAGTTGTCGAAAAAAACAAGACTGATAAAAGGAAGACTAAAAAAGTTGCTCCGGTGGGGAAAACAAAACATGTTGTGGAAGCAGACTCTGATTCAGACCTTGACACAAAAAATCGACAGGTTGTTGTCAAAGCGGAAACAGGTGGAACACAGCACCTCTGGCCTGGACTTTCAGCGTCCGAAAAAGAGAGCCATTAAAGAAAAGAAGCCAGCCGAGAGGGGAAAACCTTTTGTTGAATTTGTAGACAAAAAATTGAAGAATAGGTGTGCACCTATTAAGATTAATTTCCTTGTGTTGTTCAACACCTGTATAGGATTTGTGACAAAATCAACAATAGTCAATCAACGATTCATCTCCGCAATTGATAAAACCTCTGATATTCCAAATATGAACTGGTGCAGCTATGTTATTGAAAACTTGAAAATGACAAAGGAAGAATGGAGAGGTATCAATGCTCAATACAACGGTCCGATCACCTTCCTTGTGATGCTTTACACGCATGAATACCAGAAAAAATATGGTCCAGTTAGGACTCCCGTCACAACACTTGCAGTCAACTACATAACAACAACTACTCTTAATAAGATGGAAAAATACTTGGAGAATAATGGTTCTTCCTTAGAAGAAGATGCTACTGAGGTTGTTGCTGTGACGTTTAATGTTGACGGGAAAGGGATTAATGCGGCCGCTGTGCTCCTGCTGCTGTGACCGTTAGTGCTGCCGAGAAGGGACTTGATGAGACTGCTGATGCTGCTGTTGCTGATACTGCTGCTATGACAGTTAGTGTTGCCGGGAAGAGACTTGATGAGACTGCTGCTGCGGCTGCTGCTGCTACTACTGCTGTGACGGTTAGTGATGCCGGTAAACCTGGAGTTGAAGAAAACACTGCAGCTGAGGAGAAACAAGAACATGGTATTAAACTTGTTATTTTCTTCTAAAAAACTCTCATATCTCTGATCTCTACATGCATTTTATGTAATACAACATTATATGTAATTAAAAAACAGATGGTCAAAGTGCATCTAAAACAGATAATGCCGATCAAACAGCTGTACAAGATTTGGATGATTATGTAAGCGATTATTCACCTTTAAGTTTGCAAATGCCTATCGTGCTTGTTGACTATTATTTAACTCCATTACAACTGGCTGGGATAAATTGAAAATGTTTTTGAATTAACAATAACTATATTTTTCTTTTACAGTTTTGGAATAAGGCAATGGATAACAAGTTGAAGAAATTTGATAAAATTTGCTCCGAGATCAACGAGTTGGTCCGTCGGAAAGGATAAACATCCATCAAATGAGAATATCTTTGCTAGATGTTGTGAATGGGAAAACAGATTCACTAATAACGTGGTCCCTAAAACACAAGATTCAGATGTTGGTGTTGGTGGTCCAGTGGCTGCTCTAAAAGTTATTTGGGCTAAATTAATTATTAGTATAATTAAAACGCTCTTAAAACACTTATGCTGTTATTTTAAACTTATTACATCTGTGTGATGCAGTTGATTCAGATGTTGGTGTTGGTGGTCCAGTGGCTGCTCAAAAAGGTATATCATATATGTACCAATTTAATTATATACCAGCTTAATTATAATCACAGTTGAACATATTACTTCTTTGGCTGTCGTAATAAATGATGCAGGTGATGCAGGTCAAGAAAACAATGTCTCGTGCGTAGATATTGATGAAGTTGTTAATACAGTGGTTGCGTGGGCAAAAGAAGGTATTTAATTATAAATAAAAACCAAAAGGGGTTGAAGGTATTTAATTATAGTTACAATTATTTTTAGTCAAATTTAATGTGAGTTGTTTTATGTTTAACAGTTGACACCGGAATGTCAACAAGTGATAGCCTCGTTACACTGAACTCTCCATATCTTCTGAGAGAGGTTGGCGTATTCGCTAGTGTCACAGTAGATGAAGAAATAATTTCAGAGTATATATTTTTTTGTCTTGAAAACATTTGAGAGGAGGTCTACAAGTCCAATCACACAGACTCGTTCAAGGTGGTCTTTGAAAGCTTCTGTCATGGCATTTATATAGCCACCAATGCAATGGATGCATTCAGTGAAGTAATGAACTATGAAGAAAAGAAAAAATCTGCAGCATCACCGTTCAGATTCTTTGCTTCAAGCACTGTGCTGGTACAAATTAATCTATTTTGTTTGTACTATTAGAAAACGCACAATAAACGCTTTAATCATCTGCATTTTAATTATTATACAGACAAGTGACCATTATGCTGAATCAAGGGGTTACACAGACAAAGAAAGACTGGATGTGTTTTCAGACAACATCGAAACAGATATGGCAAGGAGTGGAATTCTATCACTCAAGGATGTTGCTATAGTGCTCGTGCCAATTCTACAATGCGATCATTTCTTTGTGGTTACCTTTAATCTTCAAACAGGAGTGATAGAATTACTTGACAACAGTGCAAATCAAGAAATACCAGCTGATGCAAAGTTTAAAAGCTTAGAAGACAAATCAAAAGCAATTAGAGAGAATTTGGAAGAAAGATACGGAAAGACTCCTGATATACTGGTAAACATATATACCTTTAACCCAAAAAACATACATACCTGTTATAAAAATTTTCAAAATACTTAAATTGCTTTCTATTTTGTTTAGAGAAACGTCTTTTGCATGTATCTTAAAACAATCAAACACCCCATTACTCAGCAAATCCAAGTAGCAACAATCAATAGATTGAAGATGACATGGAGAACAAGAAATAATAGAATAGATTGTGGTATTTTTGCTATGAGACACATGATGGGAGGAGACCATGGGGGTGTAATTTCAAAAAGGAAGGCCATAAACAACAAAGACAGCTAAAATGGTTGAGGTCAAAGTATTTGTGCAAAATCCTTCTCTCGGATATAAACAAAATAGAAATACTCTTATCAAGAAAGCACTGCTATTCCATGAAAATGACGACACTCGTTTAACCGGAGAAGAGTTGATTGCTGAACTTAAGAAAAGGCAACAAAAAATTTAATGATTTCAAAACTGACTGCTATGTACTTTAAGATACTTGTTATAGAGATCTCTAGTCTTTTGTTATCAGTTTGTAATGCACTTTAAGATAATAGTTACATGTTGAATTAATGTTTTAACACAAACATAAAAATTTTATTATTACCAAAACACACATATAAACACACCATCACAAACATACAAATTTTATTACTAATAATCTCTGGGTGACACACATAAAAACACACCATCACTACATCATAAACACTCATGAAACACGATGACATACTAATCTCTGAGTGACATAAGAAACTTCAACTTCAATTCCATTGAGCAATTCAGTTCAAGAATTGCCTTGCCCAAAAGTTTTAACTCGTCAAGCTCTCTCTGTCCTACATCAACCATAAACAAAATAGCAAGATCTCGGATAGTACTAGTGGGCATTCGAGTAAGAACTTTTGCAATGACATCCCTGGCATCCAAGTTGTTGCTAGTCTTTACAAATTCTTCAGTAAGAATTTCCCGGCAAGCTTTATCTATCTCGTTTTGAGCCTCAATATGCCTTCTGAGGGCAGCCTTGTAGGATCTGGATGATGATGATGATGACGAGCAATCCATTATTAACTAAAAAAAATAATTTAAAATTATGTAGGTATATAAGTTTCACAAATGTGGTGTAGGTATATATAACCAAAAGGCTCACAGTCAAAACAAAAGGGTGTCCCACGCTTGGGAAACGCAACCGGACGAATAGTAACTCTGTAATAAAAAAACAAAAGGGTGTCCCACGCTTGGGAAACGCAACCGGACGAATAGTAACTCTGTAATAAAAAAACAAAAGGGTGTCCCACGCTTGGGAAACACACAAACTTGTCTCATGTGTTTTTGTTTAATCTAGAGATTACTTGCATTTATATCACCTGTCAGAATTAATTGATCACAATTATACTCACCTGTCAAAAATGCCGGGAAAAATATTATGGTAATGATAGCCTACATTAAAGTTAAGCAATATCTTACTAGATCTTACTATATCTTACTACAAATCAAACTTACTAAATTACTGGTTATTCAATCACACTAACAGTTTCAGAAAGATAATGAAAATGTATTCTTCTGACAAAACCGTGAAGAACATGGTGAAAACGACGATGGATTTTGATAAAGAAAAAGACGACACTTTGTTGAAGACAGTCGAAGCGATTAGGGCTAGACTTGCATTCGAAAAATCAAAGACCTTCGACTCCTGTAAAATCATGTTGTTTGAAGACGACAATGAGTTTCGAGCAATGGTTGCTGATTATTAGAAACAACGGTCTGAATGCTACGAATCAGTGTGTGAGACCCTGGTTGACACCATAACTACGGTGTCAACCAACATGAGTTTTAAGGAGATGGGGGCGGAGACTGTGGACAAGGCGGAGTGATGGTGATGTTAGCTTTGCTGGTCTTGATTTTTTGTGATGTATTGTAATTAATGGTACTTTTTGTATGACATCTTTTGATGAATAGTAAATATGGATTATCTTAAAATGTTTTCTTAACATGTTTTATGTATTGTAATTAATGGTACTTTTTGTGATGCATCTTATGATGAATGGTAAATATTGATTAATGGTTCTCATCTTTCTTTGTTAAAAACGCGTGTAATCAAATTGCTTAAAATATGTTATATATTTGTTCAAAAGAGTCTAATACACTTGCAACACGCTACTGTACAAAGACATATATAAATATCCTAAAACGCTAGTAACAAGCATGTGTACAACAACTCCTTTCTAAACCCTCCTATATATATATACTTATATATCTAGTTTTGTTTTCAATAAAAACTCCTTTTTCACCATGGAAGAAATCTCATCGCGGACCACAACTACCAGTAACAATCGATCTCAGGTTTATTGTTTTTGTGGTCAAAAAGCCATTCTAAGAACATCAAGGACCACCAAAAATCCAGGTCCGAGGTTCTACAATTGTGCATCTCAGGTTAGTGAAATTGCAAATAAAGTTGGAATTCATCTACAATTGTTGACCCTAAACTCTATATTTTTTAACTTAGGGCAAAAAAAATGAGATTTCTTTACATGGTCTGATTGTGTTTCGTCCACAAGATCTTATGTGTGTACACGATGTACAGACATAATTCCTATCTTGATAAGGGCAAATAAGTCATTAGAGGATCAACTTGCAAGGAGTGTAGCTTCACTGATTGAATCAGAAAAAAAAGTGAAGATATTGTATTTTATTTGCTTCTTGTTGTTTTTAGGGCTTTTAATTAGTTTTGTAATTAAAAGCTAAGAAACTTTGTTATGATTTTAAACCAGCTATTATGATGTATTTTTATGTTTCTGAACGGATTTAAAGGCCTTTTAATGAGTAGTTTAGTTTGAGTGTTTTCAAAATCACAGTGTAGTTATTTTATTAAAAAGAGGTTATTATAAAAAATTAATAAAAATATGTTACCTCTTGAGTTTCGAACCCGCGGTATTTGCAATCTATGTTTAATCACAAGTGCCTCAACCGTTTGAGCTACACCCTGAGAACGTAATAGAACCTCTTCTAATATTTATATAACGAAATTTAGAAGTTTAAAATTTTCATTTTTACCCGCCAATCGAGTTATCTTCTGGAAGACTCCCAAATCAATTAGTATTGACCAAATAAAATCTCACAATCTCACCAAACCCTAATAAGTGAGCTGCTAGTGCATTTATTGAACTCTCATTAATCTCAATCCTACCAAACAGCTTCATTAATCTCAGGTGAGTACCAAATATTTTTGCATTTAATTAGTCGGTTACATTTATTGGCGTTAATTAGTATATATATATATATATATATATATATATATATATATATATATATATATATATATATCGTTGATGACACAGTTAAAAAAAAATTCTTGGAAGATGGATAAGTCTTGGATGTCAGTAGGCGACAGGTGCAGTAAGCATATAAAGATGGTGTTAAGGCATTTCTACATTTTTCAGTTCGTAATTGTAAGGAGACATCACCACCAATTTTTATTTCATGTCCATGTGTTCGGTGTGTGAACCACATATCTCTTAGTGTAGACGATGTAGAACATGACTTGTACATGTTTGGAATTGATAAGTGTTATACTACTTGGATAAAACATGGAGAAACCGACACCAACATTCCAACTAATGTTAATAATACTGGGTTTGCCTACACTTGCATTCCAACTAATTATGATAATAATATTGGGTTTGTTGACACCAACATTCCAACAGATGCCTGTGAAACTGTAGAAATGGTAAATGCTACAAAAGACAATCTCAAAGGCGACAAGAAGTATCAACAGTTTCTACAACTACTTGTTGACGCTGAGAAGCCCCTATATAAAGGATGTCTTGACTTCACCAAGTTATCTGCATTAGTACAACTACTCAACTTGAAGAGCAAGCACGGGTATCTCATAAGTTCGTTGATGAACTTCTGAAATTGTTGAAAAAGATGCTACCTGCAGATAACGAAATGGTAAATAATATGTATGAGGGCAAAAGGATGATGAAGGCAATGGGCTCAGGATACGAAAAGATACATGTGTGTATCAATGACTTCATTATTTACTATAAGGATTACAAGGATTTGGAAGCATGTCCAGTTTGTAAAAAGTCAAGGTGGAAGGTGGATGAGGAGACTAACAAAACTTACATAAACACGCCCACTAAGGTACTGTGGTACTTTCCCATTATTCCACGATTCAAGCGCCTCTTTCAATCAAAGACCACTGCAGAGAATTTAACATGGCACGCCACGAGTACCAATAAACCCGGTGTTTTACGCCACCCATCAGATTCACCAGAATGGAAAGCCATAGATGACAGGTACTCCGATACCATCGGAAGCGATCCAAGAAATCTTCGTCTAGGGATTTGCATTGATGGGGTCGACGTACATAGAGGAAACAGAAACCACAGTGTCTGGCCTGTTTTAGCAGTCATTTACAACCTTCCACCTTGGATGTGTATGAAAAGAAAATTCATCATGCTTTCCTTATTAATATCCAGAGTGCCAGGAAACAATATTGATGTGTTTTTACAGCCTTTTATTGATGATCTAGCATCTTTATTTGAGGCCGGGGAGCCAACATATGATGCATATAAACAAGAAATGTTTACACTACGTGCAGTTGTGTTATAGACGATTAATGATTACCCTGCTCTTGGTACACTATGTGGTTGCCCTTACAGTGGATTCAAAGGTTGTGTAGTGTGTCGGGGCGACACTCAGTGTGTTCGACTTTATCACACAAAGAAGAAGAGTTATGCTGACCACAGAAGGTATTTATCACATGACCACCCTTTCAGAAAACAAACAAAGACGTTCAACGGAAAAGAGGAGATGAAAACCGCTAAAGAGCCTATGACAGGGGAAGAGATATACGACGAGGATAAAAACATTAACAATGAATGGGGAAAGGGATCTAAATCCCTAAGTGGGAGTAAGAGAAAAAGGGATAACACAACGCCGCAGCCATATTGGAAGAAGTTCAATATATGGTACCAACGGCTCAGCTATTGGAAGTATTTACCTGTCCAACATTGTATTGATTTGATGCATGTTGAAAAGAATGTGGCATAAAGTATTGTCGGGACGTTGCTGAACATTCCCGGTAGGATAAAAGACGGATTGGCAGATAGAAAGGATTTGGAGTTTTTAGGGATTAAAAAGGAGTTGCAACCGAAAGCAAAAGGCAACAATACAGAACTGCCTGCAGCATGCTTCACATTATCTGCACAAGAAAAAGACATGTTTCTTGAAACATTGTATAAACTGAAGGCTTCACTAGGGTATTGTTCTAACTTCTCTAGTTTGGTGAATCTTAAAGAAAAGAAGCTACAAGGCCTTAAATCACATGATTATCACATGCTTATGCAACAGTTTTTACCCCTTGCAATACGATCCATCATGTCAGAACCAATGAAAAATGCTATAATCAGGCTTTGTTTTTTTTTTTTCAAGACAATTTGTAGCAAAGAAATCATTGTAGAAGAGCTTGATAAGATGCAGGAAGAGCAAATAGTTACAATGTGCCTGCTGGAGAAGTACTTTCCTCCATCATTTTTTGATGTCATGGTTCACTTAACCGTGCACCTTGTCAGAGAGACAAAATTATGTGGGCCACCATGCTTTCGTTGGATGTATCCCTTTGAAAGGTGTATGAAGGTTATCAAAGGGCATGTGCGAAACATAACTTATCCAGAAGGGTGCATTGCTGAGGAGAACATTGCGGAAGAAACAATCGAGTTTCTGAGCGAATACCAAAAAAACATCAAGTGTACTGTTGGTATTCCACATGATAAGCATGATGATAATGGGGAGACAATTCCTGTCACAGGCGCTGAATCAGTTGAAGTTTCTCCTGATCTCTTCAAGAGAGCACATTTCTATGTGCTGCAGAATACACCTGAAATAGCGCCGCATATCGAGTAAGTATTACTAACATATATACTCTAAATTATATATATATATATAGGGTGTTGTTACTGTACGCTAATGCCTTAACTTACGGTAGATAAGCGAGATGCTTAAAGGCAAAAAACAAAGGAAAAAACCTAAAACGCTCAGAAAACTTAAACGCTCAGCAAACGCACCCATATATATATATATATATATTAGTTCAGAATATACCATACGTTAAGGCATTAGCGTACAGTAACTGCACCCATATATGTATATATATATATATATATATATATTAATTCACAATATATTATACTCCTACTTGCAGACAACACAAGACCTCTTTGAAAAACCAAATGCCTGGTAAACGACAAGCGTTGCTGGAGAATGAGCATACTTTAAAGTTTGGTGACTGGTTACGCGACAAGGTAGATCAATTTATTAAGTCTTCTATAATTTTCAAAAATCTTTTATAGAGAGAGCTAATCCTTGTAATGAAATTCAGGTTGAAAGAGAGCTAGCGGGCTCCCCAGGTTCTATATCGGAATCCGTAAAGTGGATTGCACACGGAGCACACCGCAACGTTTACAAATACGACTCATACGACATCAACGGTTTTGAATTTCGTACAAAATCTCATGATGGTAGAGTTTACTAGAACAACGGGGTTTGTGTAGAGGCGGATGACATGCACATCAAAAAAGACGTGGTGACCTATGGACAAAACTTTTATTTTGGGGTTTTGCAAGAGATATGGGTCCTAGATTATCATACTAAAAGAATTCCGGTCTTCATGTGCCAATGGGTTGACCGTAAACATGTCAAACATGATATTCTTGGTTACACGTCGGTCGACCTAAACAAATTTGGCCACAAGGATGATCCGTTCATATTGGCCTCGCAAGCACGCCAGGTGTTTTATGTTCAAGATCAGCTGGATAGAAAAAAGCATGTTGTCCTTATGACTCCACCCAATAATTATAGGAATTCGTATGACGAGGTCCATGAGGAATTTAGTACGGTAACTTTCCCTCATGAGGGTAATACATTGCCACTTGTACAACCAAATCAACTGCTTCGTAATGAGTCCCCGGATGATTACTGGAGGCCCGGGAAAAAGCCTACAACTATTCGTAATGGAGATTGACACCGATGTCTGGGTTGTCGACCCAACAGTTGTGTTAGTTCGGCTAGTTAGATGTAAATATATGTTTAAATTTAGTTGTGATACACGATATCACCATTCTTTACTTTGTACTTATTAATTCAAAATAAAGAAATATAGGTTGTTTTTAATACTATTACTACTTTTACAGGCCGGTTTGTTGAATTCATTTCATCTTCTGGCTATTTTGGTCAATTGGTGTCAAGTTCAAACATACATCATGTTACATCGATAAAAGTCACAAATGACTTGTAGTGTATCATAGTAAGATCAATAAAGTCATTACACTCATAACTGACTCGTGCTATATCAAAGTTACATTAATACAAAAAAAGCCCAAAAATGCATCAGGTTGTCTAGGGTGTTCATGGTTCGGTTGGAAACCGCGAAACCACCCAAACCGGCCATTGGTGACAGTCATCATTTATCGTCTGATGGTTTTTTTTCTTGCACAACCTCTATTTGGTTATGTTTCAACATACCTTTTAACAGCTGGTTTCCTGCAAAACATTGTCAACTCATTTTATAAAAAAGGACCATTATGCCCTTCTTTTCACTAACCTGCATACCAAAATTGTACCCTCCATACTCAGATCTTTGACCAAAGCATCTGTGGGTCTTAGACTTTGAAGAAGCCTTTGAACAAATAAAATTCAGTTTTGAAAAACCCATTCCAAACTCAATGCCATCACCAGTAATCTAATTTAATATTTGGTGATGGCATTGAGTTTTGGAAGGGATTTTATCAAAATTTAAGATCTTTAGGAGGTTTAAGATCTGTGGAAACCTTAGATTTTTTCTGCTTGGCCAACTTTGGAATTCACATAACATATATATATTAAAGCCTAATAAATTTCAGCCACCAGTTATATATATCACGCTTTGGAAATGCTCATACGCTTTACAGTTAATAATAACATTTACAATAATAACATTCACACAATATAAGTGATTATGTATTAATTTTTTTTTTAATATGATTAATCAATTCACATAACATATTAATAGCAAAATATAATAACATTTACAAATATAACATTTACATTAATATAGAAAACCAAATTACATAAAACTAACTCCTAGCATCCGACTCCATTTCAGAATCTACATCGACATCCATCGTAGACCTCCCTGTAGATTCCGTATCCGAATCTACATCCGGATTCTCTTCTAGAGTATGAGAGGGCATGATCCTCTCGTACATGCCATCCGAGGTGTAGGTGGAGTCTCTAAGCCTTTGGAGGCGAAGGTTCACCTGACTATGGAATGCCCCATAAACGGACACCGCCTTGAAGTCCTCCAAGTCGTTCAACTCAATGTAGCCCACCTCGATTCCCGGCACTACCATATCAATGCTGAAATAATCAGCAGTTGTGTACCCAAGCCACCTAACCATTCGGTTAAGTTGTTGGTACGTGAAGGTGTGAGGGTGGACATAGTCCACAAACCTCACCCTTTGATTCCTCCGGACGGCGCCGGAAGAAATGTGGAATCGTATGGTGAAAAATGTGGGGTCGTAGTAAATGGGGGCATGAGCACCCGGTGCACGTTCGACCCATGTTGAAGCCATTATCGGAAATTATAATCGGAAGAAAGGTGGAGTCTGATTGTGATTGTGGATTGTGATTATGGATTGTGGATTGTGATTGTGACTGGTATTTAAACACCATCGGAACCCAGCGGTACATCTCCCTGACAATTTGAAATTGGCAGCACAAGAAACTGTAAAGGCAATGATGACGTCGCCACTCGTCAAATCTACGTGTGGCCATTAATTACGTTTTTGACACACTTAAACATATTTTAGTGTGACCATTTATCACTTATAGCCACACACAATAAGTGTATCTGTGACAATAAAAAACTTAGAAAAAATAAAACTAACATACTCTTTGGTCACACAATCTCATATAAGTGGCCAATAATTACATTTGGACACACTTAAAAATATTTAAGTGTGACCATTTCTCACTTATAGCCACACATAATAAGTGTATCTGTGACAATAAAAAACTTATAAAAAATAAAACTAAGATACTCTTTGGTCACACAACCTCGTATAAGTGGCCATTAATTACATTTGGACACACTTAAAAATATTTAAGTGTGACAATTTCTCACTTATAGCCACACATAATAAGTGTATCCGTGACAATAAAAAACTTATAAAAAGCAAAACTAAGATACTCTTTGGTCACACAACCTCGTATAAGTGGCCATTAATCACATTTGGACACACTTAAAAATATTTAAGTGTGACAATTTATCACTTATAGCCACACATAATAAGTGTATCCGTGACAATAAAAAACTTACGAAAAATAAAAGCAAACTACTCTTTGGTCACACAACCTCATATAAGTGGTCATATATTTTAAGCGTTTTAGCCACGTTACTAATAAATACAATGGTTGTTCGTCATATTTCGCCACTTTATTAAAAATGTGGCTAGAAAATGTGACATTAGGTCACACAACGTAATATAAGTGGCTATATCTTTTACCTTTTAGACACATCTCTTATCAATACAGTAGCCGTTTCTCACATTTGGCGACACTATTAAAACATGTGGCTAGTTAAATGTCACAGTTTGTGGCTAATGCATGTGTTTTTGGTCACATGTATCAAAGATCAAACAAACTATGACTGTAAGTCACATTTCGCCACACGTTTTTATAATGTGGCTATTTTTGTCACAGTTTTTTTCAAAATGTGGCGAAAAGTACCTGAGTAGGTATAGAATGGTCACATGAAGAATAATATGTGTGGCCAAAACATTCTGGAAGGTTTTCAAATATGGTCAAAGACCTTTTAGCCACACATTTAAGCCGAAGTGTGGCAAATCGCCCAGACCACATGTGTGGCTGAAGGTCGATATTCACGTAGTGGTATTAACTAACCACATCGAGTATGCACACAACCCAAAAGACATAACAAGGAAATGGGGCTAGAAACTCACCTAGGTCTGATTCCTTTCAGAATTAGAGTTAATAGTAACTCCTTTCCTTAACTGGGCGCGACTAACTATATAACAATTACATGTATCAGTTAACTAGCCCTATCCATATCATATTCCTAGGTTATTGTAACCCCTGGCTATGGGGGTCCGGGGGCAGCGCCCCTAGCAGTGGGGTTTTAGGGGCGGCAGCTCCTAGCGGGGTCAAAGAGGCAAAGCCGCTTGCTGGGGTTAAACGTTACCTTTCATTATTAATTATTTACTTATTTTATTTTTCTTTAATAAACATTTACCAAAAACCTCATTAGAAAACTGGAGTTCAATTATTTAATCAAATCGAATCTTCATTATAAACGTTACCTTTCATTATTAATTATTTATTTTTTCTTATCTTAACCATCATATAAGTCCATATCTATCGTTAACATACGTACACACTATTTATCTTTCGTTTATTTTGTAAATTCAATCTAGCGCATAAGTCCTGTTAGGCGTATAAGTTATTCCCGCGTATAAGTTGATCAAGCGTATAAGTTATACACACGTCCATACATAGACGCCATACTTATATATACACTACACACATGCATACATACACGCTACGTGGCATACATAAACGGTGCACACATACATATGCGCTACATACGTACACGTTACATACATATACGGGCACACATGCATACATACACGCTATATACATATACGTGGCATACATATACGGTGCTATATACATATACGTTTTAGGAACATATACGGTTCATGCATACTTGTACGTTTATATACATATACACTGCATTCACACGTATGCCCTACGTATACATATACGGTCGTATACTTATACGCCGTATATGTGTAGTTCAGCCTTCGATTCCGTGTTTTTAGGGTTTTTCTTCGATTTTGTTGCCGTTAGCCGCTTTTAACCACCATGGTTGGTCGGGGTTTGATCGTTAATGACCTAGGTAGCTTCGAAGTGTCAAGATCTGAGATAAGGTGGCCCTTAGGCTCGTTTTTGGTTGATTAAACACCAGAATAAAGGTAGATCTAGATTCAAATGGATCATTCGGCATCCCGGGGTTGCGGTGTCGGGTTCTAATATGTTGGGTCATCTAAGATAAATGATTTCTTACCTTCGGTTGGTCTTGGATCGTTGAAAAGAATAGAGTAGAGAGTGTTTGGCTTAAGTATGTGTTTTTGGTGGTGGAGGCTAAGGTGTAAAATGGATGACGATGGAAATGATTAGGGTTTAAGGGGTATTTATACTCCCTAAGCCCATGGACCTTAGGCCAATATTTCCTTTCAAGTCCATCATTAATTCCATCTATCCTTCTATCTTTATTATTATACTATTATTATTATTATTATTATTATTATTATTATTATTCTAACTTAATTTAATTCTTTCAACGTAAATAATATACTAAATATTATTCTTAGAAATTTCGGGATGTTACAATTAACCAGTCAGAACTTCTTGCGAAATGCTGAACTACACGATGCGATTGAATGACTTCATTCAAGAGTCTATGGGTTAGAGTTTGATCTTCCCTCCTCCTCAAACCTTGCAAACAGCGTTAGGAGGGAATTGGACTCTACGCTTGACCGGGTGTGGATAGACTTTGAGCGTCTGGGCTCAAGAGTCAGTTTATTGGAAGGAGGATCCGGTTCCTCTAGGGACGTGGTTGAGAGTGTGAGGTTGTGTAACATGATTGAGCAGCTAGAAGGCGAAGTTGAAGATCAACATGACTTCAACAACACCCAGAACCAATTGAATTAGTCCTTAGTCAACCGCTACCTTGCAGTTATGGAGGTAATGCGCCTGACGAACGATGATTTGAACAATCTAAGGACTCATCTCATGGAGACTTTCCGTGGCTTCTTGCGTGTAAATAAGCCAAAGACTGGGCAGAACAATAAACGAAGACAGCTCTTGCAAATCTAGTCGTTGATGCCGAGAGGGTCAAAGCACAAGAAAACATACATGGTTTCCTATACACAGGTGAGACCAGGAAAGATGTTGGAGAAGGAGGTTCTGGTGTGAAGGCAAGTGTTGATGAGCCTGTAACGGTTGTTGGAACCGTAGTAAGCACTGAACTTGTAGTTACTACTGCCACCACAACTGGGCAGGTCAGTTTCACAAGTTTCCCACTTGTTGTGCCTACTTCAGGTGAACAAGTTAGTGCTCCTGCTACTTCTGCTATGGTTCCCTTTGTGCAATAACAACCTATAGCTCAAGGTGGTGGTGGAGGTGATAGTGATGGTGATGATGAGGATGAAACTTATGATGATAACGATGGTGACGATGCAGGTGATAATAATGAGAATGAGGAAGATTAGAACAATGATGACGATGACCACAAATATGAAAAATTCGATGAAGCTCGTGGTGGTATTGGTGGAAACGGTGATGATAGTGGTGATGCCACTGGTGAGAATAAGGCGGGGGAAGAGGAGCCGCCAAACGAGGTTGAGAAAACTCGTGAGACTGATGCTGCAATCGAGGCTGAAATTGCCTCTATTTTTAATGTTTATTCTATTGCAGGTACCAGCTCACTAATTCAAGAAGTTGTGGAAAATAAAGAAGACAGTGATGACGGTATCAACTACTCACCCAATCCAGACACTCCAGAAAAGGGTGATTAATGAACCCGTTGCTAACGAGGCATTCGTCACTCCCACGGCCAAACCTGCTCAAAGAAAGTCAAGAAAGTGTATCAAGTATTACAACATGAGCAGATTGGCGAGCATGAGGTGGAGATCAAAGCCTTACCATGATTCAGCTCTGATCCTCTACGCAAGGTGGCACAAGGACAGTAAGAGTTGGGCCGTTAGACATGCAAATGGAGACCTGACATATCTCACTTATGGATATATGCACACAATGTCAATCCTTGACTTGAACTACTTCCCGAAGACGGTGGGTTGAGGCGAAGAGGAAAGTACATTGGAGGGATGGTTCAAGAGGTTTTTGAGCCACAAATGGAGAAATGACTACCCGAAGTTCACTCTAAATCCGGGTAGGTCATACAAGAAAAAGGAACTCAACCCTATCACCAACAAGCCTGCTAAGAGTCGAAGATACAAAATGGTTGACGATTATGGAGAACCCATATTTCATGGCATGCCTTTCGATGATGACTTTCTTTACGGTTTAGTTGTCTGGGAGTTCGACAACATTCACGGTGAAGTTATTATCCACTGTGAATGATCTCATGACCTCCGGTTCTTTGATGAACATGAACTGGCTGGTTTTGGAAAGACTGACTTGATGAAGCTTCTCAAGTCGCCTTGTGCATAGTTGAGGATGTGCGCCGGGACTGCGCCAACGCCATCGTGGGAAAATTCAACAAGTTTGTTCGTTTTCTTATAGAATTTAAAACCGTTCGATCAACACGAGGTGTTTGAGTACGAGTTCGAGTCCGACTAAAGATGGAAGCTAACGGGACAAATACCAAAGACTAGAGGGAGATTGTTAGGCCCATTTTGTATTAGTCTTTCGTATTTGTTTGTAATGTATGGTTTATGTATGTTAGCTAGTTGGACTTTGTTTATATGTATGTTTGGGCCCAAGGCCATGTAAGTTGAAGCCCGATGGCCATAATAATAATAGATAGTGCATGAGCACACACACTATAAACAATGTTTGTATCTCATGCACACAACAACCTTTTGCCATTTCTCTTTTCCTTATCCATCTTCAAACTCTCCCTTATCTCTTCCCTCTCTACCCTCACAGTAATAACTATAACCAAACAAGATCCGAGATCTCGGTCCACACTAGTGATTTCCGCTAGCTAGTGTAGAGGTTGATCCAAGTAGACTAGTATTAGTGTTGTTAGATCCGTCCAAGGGACCTACAACGTCCCATCGGACCCTCCCACTTTGTGTTTGAGTTTGTGAATAATCAACATAAAAATAGTAAACACATTGCACGTAGTCATGTGTAGTCATCATAAACGATATGAAAGAAATATAATTAAAATGCAACATCACTGCGAATCGTTTGGTAAACAAAGAGTATGAATTTAACGAAAACTTGATTATGTGTTACACCCCAAATATTAATAAAACATGGAAAAACAAGAGTTATGAAACTCACATATTTTGTTAAGCGGGTAAAAGAAAAAAACAAGCGATTAAGCGAGTGAACTGAACGAGTTCGGTTCATAAAGTAAAACACATTTTGATAAGCAATAATTTGCCATAAATGTTGTCCCATAACCGGTACATTTTTGGCTAATTATTCAAAGCACCTATTAAATGATATTCTAGGTTCTCTCGTATCCGGATGTGGATATTCATTTTACAACTTACATGTGAATTAAATAACCAACAATCAAAAGAATCAATAATTTTGTTCATAAGAGTTTAGCAACTTCTATAAATTTTGTTTTTTTGTTTATTAACTAGTATAGTTAACGATGACAATAGACCAGTATTGATAATTATAGTCCCATATCCGGTTATAAAACTTTATCTCATATCCGGTACAGTAAATATCCTGTCAGCTATCGGTATATCTGAAAATATCAGGTATACAAGTTAATTTAATTATTAAAAAATAGCCATTAAAATTACAATTTAAGTTCTTTTACCATTATAATTCTTGTATACTACTTATTGATATCACAACCATAGAAATTTAAGTATGATAAACTAGATACATATAAGCTTATCAAAGAATAAATAATATCATTAAGATTTTTATATTACTTTATTATAAATATATTTCACAATATACACAATATAAATAAAATCAATCATGAGCCACTAGAAAATCACTTTCTTTAATATAATAAACCTACTAATATGAAGTATCAATAACATACAATGATTAAAGAAAAATAAAATTAAAAAATTAAAAGTATGCGGGTACATGATCCGGGTAAATGATTATACGGTTTCGTGTAATTGGACCGGATATCACCTAATCTCAATATCTCATGTTAGCAAAGTTTTCTAAACCTAACCCTATACCCGTATGGTTTCAGATCGATATACTTGTCCTATATGTTTCGAGTTTCCGGTATACCCACTTAGCTCAAGCTTTTATACCATTTCAAAGTATCGTGGATAAATGTGTAGATTTAAAGCGTGTGTTAACTGTTAAAAAATAAACTTAAAGCACTAAAAAGTGAGGAAACCATTGTAGAGAACTTACTATAATCGCTTGGTTCACCCATGAGATCATTATAATTGCTTGATGGAGAATTTGGAAAGCGGGTGAAAAGGTGTTCGAATGTAAGGAGGTCAAGTTGGAAGAGATTATAGGAGATATAAAATCGCTCGTTTTTTTCTTTGGTACAAAAACAAGTCCAAACATAGATCGTTAGATTGGTTGAATTGGTGTAAATATGTTTTTATGTAATTTGTTTTTTTGTTTTGCTTTTTTCTATGTTGTTTAGTGCTGTTCTCCGGCTTGTGGAGTTAGCACGTGGATGTCTTGTTTTTATGTTGTTTGGCGTTTGGTTGTTTATAGAACTCACAATTCGAAAAAAAAAAGAAAAAGAAAACTTAGCTGTAAAAGAAAATCTTAATGGGAGACCATCACATTAAAATATCTTTTGGCCTTTGTTTTGTTGGATAGATTAAAAACCAAGAGGCCGGCCTACAAGTTTCAAAGTATTATACAACTTCCAAAGATACTTGAAAATTAAATCACCATTAAATACCACTAAATGAAAGCCTTTTCATTACCTCATACCAGTTTCAACATATACCAATCTTACATAATTAGAACAATTGTATCTTACAAGAATATAGTTATCTCCATATATCTTCTTGGTTAGGTTTCAAGAATTATGGCTGATACAGAGACAAATGAAGCTAAAATATCAATAAAAGTAATAGTAGACAAAGTGAATAAGAGAGTGGTGTATGCTGAAGCTGATCACACTTTTGTTGACATTCTATTCAGCTTCATGACATTGCCCTTAGGAACAATTGTCAGACTCTTGGGGAAACATGCGGATACAAAGCTCTATCCCCTCGAGAGCTTGAACAATCTGTACCAAAGTCTAAGGATTTTCCCGAATGTTACTTCGCTACAGAAGAATGCAAGTGTATGCTTCTTAACCCCAGAAGTCTATTATATGATCACTGCAGAAAGCTTAAACTGAAACTAGACGACACAGAGCCTTCGAAATACTTTGAATGTCCTTCATGTCCGATTCGTATTACAAAAACGTTGCGATCATATGAATACTTCATAGAGCTTACTAAAGATTCTGTCAGCACTTGTAACAAAGCTAAATGTGTGAAATGTGGCACCTTGATGACTTCTGAATCTGTGTACATGGGTCTTCCGTTTCAAGAAAATGGTTGTGGTGGTGATGGTTTGTTTGTTTCTGATATTGCAACTTATATTGTCACCGACGATCTTTACGTGATGCCTTATTCTTCTGCAACCTGCATTCGGTTGCTGACATATCATGGAATTACTGACAAGAGCTGTTTAGAGGACATAAAGTTAGATTTCGGCCGTGAACAGGTAAATGTTGGTTGCTCATATCGCGTATATATATGTATTTATATTATATGTTTTATGCTTCAAGTTAATTAAATTATTATTTAATCGAGCTACAAGTCTTCAACAACTAAGCATGAATATGGAAAAGGCCTATGTGTCTATGTGGCATTGACGTGACGTAAACAAGAGGCCTTTTTCATCCCTCCACTATAGAAGCCCTAAATCAAGTGACACTAATTAATAAATGTTATAGAAAGTAAAAAAATTGTTGTATGTAGAGGAGTGTTAGAGCATCTCAAATGCTACACTCCACACAACCTCCATCTCGGCATATTACATCAGATTTTAAACATCTACACAAAATATCCATTTTTATAACACCAAAACTCCGCAGACGAAATTAAAAATTATTAAACTTATATACATGTAAATATGCGTGTGAAAGGGAGGGAACCGCTTCCAAGTCTGAAACAAGCTAGGTCTACAGAAGTGAACTTAGCCTTGACAGACTTGCTCCACAATGTGGGAGTCCGGATTGGGTATTTTTGCTTGGCACAAATCCAGACATGACTAACAAACATCCCATTGGCATATATACTATTTAGTATTATAACTATGCATACGTAGGGGGTAGTAGATTTGGATGTTTTTTCTGAACTAATTTTTCCACCTTTCAATCCATGTCTTATGTGAGACTATAACACACAAATATTTGGTTGTAAGACATACACGTTGGCCACATGAGAGCAAGCTAATGATTGTAGTAGATTTGGATCTAGCTACGTGACACTTTTTTTATTTAACTTGCACAATTTTAACATTTTTTTTAAATTAAGTACTACTATAAATACTAATTATTCTTAGTTTTTTTTAAAAAATCTTACTAAATGGCATTATCTTTCTGTTGATCATAGTCTATTTGCTTCTTTCAGATGCTTTATTTTTTAAAGGTGGCGTTATCACTCGATTCTGTGTTCACTTATTTGGTTTTCCATAGGACCCGTTCGGTAGTTGTTCCCGACCAAAACAGTACTCTTGATCAAACTGATACAATAATGATGAAGGAAGAATCTCCAGGTTCAAATATTCTTTTAGAAGTATCTTTGCAAAAGTCAACTGGAAAGGGATTTCTTCTGTGACTTGTAGAAGCTAAAGAAGATTTTGTTGACTTTCTTTTTGGGTGTTGACTTGTAGAAGCTAAAGAACAATATTAGGAAGGATGAAAGGGATTTCTTCTGTGACTTGTATGGATAATATTTTTAAAAGCATTTCAAACATGAGTGTGGGAAGGTACCTTATGTCACAAGATATCAAGGATATGTTACTTAAACCTCATATTGGTCAGTGGTGCTCATCAAGACACCAACTATTTTTATTGGAATGCACCCCGATAAAATGTTCTTCTGTTATGAAAGATCCAAGGATAGATGGGGGTCTACTAAAACAATCCGGGTTGTTTCTTGTGACGGATGACTTGCGCATAACCCCTTCAACGTCAAGTTCAACTATAAATACTCTCGATAGTTCGAAAGTCTCGTTTGATGATGTTGAGAAACAAGAGATTAGCATTGGCTTAAATGAGGTATTCAATTGTCATACCTATGATTTTATTCTTTATGTTCTTTTATTGGCGTTAATTTTTGTTAACACTTTTGTTATAGGGCTTAAGAATACTGAAACCCTAGCTAAAATCTTGCTCGACTTTGACGGATAGCCTAACTTGACCATCAACTCAAAATGTGAAGTTAGAAATTTTATGTGTTTTTAGTTAAAATGTGATCTTCGTTTTTCAAGTAATGTTATTGGTTATCGAAAACTGGCTGTTAAATGTATCTTATGCATGCTATATTATTTTGGTATTGAAAATGTTTGGATACTCTTGCTGTAAATGTTGTTAAACTTTGTCAATATTAGAAGAATTTCAATGTTATCTTGACGATTGGCGAGGTTTTGATACTCTCCTCATCCAATCGCCAAATAAAACTTTTTCAGAATACAACGTTAAAATGTTTTGGTACTTTTATTAGTACCTACACATAAATAGTATTAGAAACAATATAAAATATAAATAAAATAAATTAACAAAATAAAAATAACAACACAGTTCTATTTGTTATAAGATATTTATTATTAGCAATTTGTTTATATATATTTATTTACTTTCATTTATTTAGTTAGTCAAAGAAAAGGTTTCATTGTTTGTGTTTGTTCATACTAAAACGAGGGTGTTTGAACAAGCGGATATAAAGAATAAATTGAGAAAAGTGTATATATATATATATATATATAGTAAGAAGAATATATAAAATTATAAAAAAAATTTATCATTGCATAGCTAAAAAGGTATCAAAGAAAAAACATGTGAATTTTTTTTTTAGTAAAATAAGTAAGTTGCTTATTTAATCAATTAAATATTAAAAAAGGTGAAATGTGAGAGTATTACATATCTTATTCAAACAAAAAAATTAATAAATCTAAATATACAATATACATTTTTATATAATAAATAAGCTGATCGGTGAGTTAATTAACAAGATTTTTATCAAATCAATAAACTAAAAAGTGATAAAAAATAAAATGAAAGAATAAGGGTATGTTGGTATGGGTAATGAAATTATACATAAGACAAAGTGTGAAGGAAAAACTTCTTATATTTAAGTCAAAAGGGATTACAATTACAAGAAAGATGAATGTATGCGGATTACAAAAATACATTAATTACAAAGGCCGATCTTCACTATTCCCATCCGCGTCTTCATCCTCTTGATTCTCTTTATCATCTTCAGCAAAATAGGCCTTCAAGAGATCCACGCCATCATCCTGATCAGCAAGCTCCGACACAGTCTCTTCAATCTGAAACTTAAGATTGTCGAAAGCTGTCTTTTCAGCGTATATCTTGGCAGTGTCTCGGCCATGAAGTTCAAACAAACTCTTCAAGCGGGCGGTTCCCCTGAGCGAACTCCACACCCTCGTGAAACCCCTCTTGGCTGCCATCTTGTGATGATGCGACAAGCAAGGCTGCGAGACAATTCCCAAGTTCAGCACCTTCACGAATGTGCTCGAAAACTTGAAATAAAGAAGACATAAGACTACAGTAAGGATTAAAATCATCAAAAGAAACTACGAAAGAAGAAGTTACCTGAGGAATTCCCTCCGCCATTAACCATCCGTTGTCCGCCTTGGCTCGGACAAGTTCCATTGTGTGCCCAACACATTCCAAGGCTTGTTCCCTGTTTTTGGCAGCAAGGTTGGCGAGGCGTTCATCCTTGGTGGATGCTTCAGCTTTTAAAGTTTTTATCTCTTCAAAATAAGATGAGATAAGTCCGTCGTGTTCGTCTACCTGCTCCTGGAGAGCAGTTTGGGTCTCCTCAGCCCTTTTCTTGGCTTCTTCGCCTTCGCCCTTTCAGCTTCCAAATCTTCCCAAGCATCATTAATACCTAGCCAATCTCGATATATTTCTTGACTGGTAGAGATGACGTTTGCTAGGGTATAAGCATATGAGTTCACCAACTCAGACCGAGGGCGCCCGCATTGGCGTTCCCTTTCCGCGGGAGGAATCCCTCGTTGCAGATACTCATGACATACGTCAATATTTGCAAACATGGAATCCTGAAGCAAGGACCAGGGCGTGCGGTACACCAGAGGATCAATCTCATGATGGGATGTAGAAGCATGAGGACCGCTGGTTACAACACTTAGTCCCTCTCTTGATCCGCCATGTGAGGAGGGGAATCAGGAGGCGATGAGGTGATAGGCTCATTGAAGCTGATTGTAGCCCCCTTTGGTTCACCCTTACCAGGAGGGGTGTCTTCAAGGATGATAGGATCCTTAACACCTTTCGATGGCAATACAGGTGGTGTAGTTGCCTCCTGGTGGGATCGATCCTTGGCTTGCTTCCCTGTAGCATCCACAGATCATTTCACCCCATCAACAAAGTGTTCTTACACAAAAGAAATATTTAGCAACATGAAAACACTAAGAGTGTTACCTGAAATAACTGTCACCGATGCAAGCTGATGAACAAGATCTCCTAATTTCACCCTTTTATGTTTTTTGGAAGCAGCGGGCTTAGACAGTTTTGACTTGCCTTTCCCGGTTGGCTTTGGGGCATTCGCATCATCAGCCTGATGCTCATCATCAGTAGCAGCATCAACAATGTCCTCCCCTGTAACCGCATCCTTACTAGTGGAAGGGTTTTGCTTCCGCTTGCGGGTCAGACCTACAGTTGCACACATGACATTCTCGGTATCAATAGTATTGATAAATAATTCTTCCTCTTCATGGGGTAATGACTCCTCACTTGAAGAAAGAATTACTATCACCCCGCTAGAAGTAAGTACAGTAATAGGACGAGGTTTCAGAACTCCCTCACCTTTTGCAACAATCTCCTCACTTTTGGCAAACATTGCCTCGGAGACTATAGGTTCTTGGCGGAGGGTGGTGGAAAACAAGAAGTTGATGCGGGTGCGTCTGAGGATAGGCTCGTCCTTTGGATCTATGGGACAGCGCACCATAAGACCCTCCTCATGATCCAGTAGGGAGCTGAAGATTGATCCTTCGCCTACATAAACAAACAGTCAATACCTAAACAGAACCTTAGAGAATAAATAAATACTTACTCTTATTGGGTTTCTCGTAAAATGGTTCCAGGTCAGGAAAAGGCCACAAGCGGCTCATCTTGGCACCCACCAGTGCTCCCTCATGTATCGTGCGCATGGGAGTAGGGGTGCGGGCCAATGTCTTGAACCACAGAACGTTCAACTGGGTGGAGGCATGAATCACGAGCATCGCGGCATCTAATTTGCGGTAGGTTGTCGCAAACGGAACAACGTCCTCCCGAATCCAGAAAAACTTTGGCCGCCACTCATGAAGGCTCCGGTACCACTCAGTACCAACAACGCCCTTCCTAGTGGTGGCCCAACTGTACCACCCACCGTGGCTTGTCATCTTGTATAAGATGGAAAACCTGCCAACTGAGGGCTCCAAGTTATGGGCCTGACAGTAGAATTCGAAGTGTCGAATTCTTAACATCCCAAAAGGATGAACTTGTGACAAGTGGACCCCGTATGCCGTCAAGATGGCCTCAACAAACTTTGTTACAGGAAATCGAAAATTTCCTGTTGTGAAGTGGTCCGCGTATACGGCCATTTTCTTGGCCGAAGGCTTATCGGCAGTGGAACCATCTGCTGGATACTCTGGTTCCCACTCTGATGCCAAGCCTTAAACGTTTACAATGTCTTCGAAGTCTCTTTCCTTCCAATGGATAACAACGTTATCAATAGAAGGATTGCTCTTCTTTTCTCCGGCCATTAAATCAAATGGGTAAATGGAAGAAGTAAGTACTTGTAAGTATTTGCAAAGAGCAGATCTGAGAATTGAGAAAAGTTCAAAGAAAAGGAAGGAGTTGAAAGAGATAAGAATGAAATTGAATGGGAAATGCCCTATTTATACACATCGCAATTAATGCGAGTGATGGACTGCTGGAGGAGAGAGAATATACGACCCAATCAGAGGAAGACACGTTAGGCGGGAAAGACGAAAAAGCAAAAAGGGACTACAGAAAGACGTCATACACATCTTATCAATTGTCATGTGACAGTTCTTTTTCCGCCACGTCATCATCTCACCCCCACTTGCAAATTCAAAATATCTCAAAAGAAAATATCCTAAGTGTAACACAATACATATTTCACAAAATGGTGGATGACTTCTTTTTATTCATATTAAAAGATAATTACAAAATATGAAATGAAATTACAAGTCATAGCCTATTCTATGGATCCGGAGCGGATATGTCTTCCGTTTTGATAGTCTTGGCGGATGGTGAATATGGTTTTGATGATGAAGGAGGCGTAGGTGGAGTGTCTTCAAATTCATCCTCCAAGTACTCCTTCAGGCGTTGCACACCGTCACCCGCCGCTGCAAATTCAGGAAGCATGCCTTGCAAAGGAAATGACAAGTTGTCATATTCATTAAGGCGCATCTCATACTCCTGGGCAACATCGAGTCCATGTAGCGGGTGCTCCACAATCGGACGACCAGCCTGAGCATATTGTAATCCTTCATTAAAGCCCATCAGGCGGCCAGATTGAGAAGAGGCATTGAGCAGGAAGGCGAGACTGTCTATTAGCTCAGTCCCTTCTTTGATATGCTTGATAACTTGTCAAGGAAAAGAGAACTTATAAAAATTGACGGCATGATCAGGATTAAGGAAGATAGTAACGGAAAAAAGGGAGTAACATACCAAGTTAAGGCCCTACCCTA
The DNA here is from genome assembly GCF_021521415.1 of Bidens hawaiensis. NCBI lineage: Eukaryota > Viridiplantae > Streptophyta > Magnoliopsida > Asterales > Asteraceae > Bidens > Bidens hawaiensis. The sequence goes on along the minus strand of NW_027491720.1, from coordinate 633,091 downwards.
ACAACCACTGTCGTTCCCTTTCAGCTCGCTCTGCCCTTTCCTGGCGCTCGTGGAACCCGTCAGCAATTTTCTGTTTGTCATTTAAGTACTCGGCTGCACGGGCTTTCGCTTCCTCACGCGCTTGCAGAAGCGAGTCGTATGCGGCTTGCATATCGGCAGCCCTTTTCTCCATGAGCTCCGCTCGCTCTTTCTGCAACTTAGACTCCGCCTCAAGGTCTTGAATAATGGTACCTTGGCGAGTCACTTGGGCCTCCAATGCGGAGTTGGCATCAAGCGCCTTGGCCAACTCATCCTTCTTCCTCTGAGCTTCATCTCGTGCAGCTTGAAGGAGGTCATTTTGCTTCTGACAAGACTCTTTCCACTGGCGAGCTGCAATAACTTGCCTGTCTCTTTCAGCCCTCAAAGCAATTTCAGCATCGGATAATTTCCACTTGGCAGTGTTTACTGCCAAGCGTTGCTCATTGGCTTCTTTCTTCGCCTCCTCAGCTGCCCGGGACATCTCGCCCCACCTCTCACCCATGGACAGCCACTCCCGTAAAATTTCTTGCCCAATAGCCACGGTGTTGGCTAGGTACGAAGAAAAATCCACGTGAAGATCGTGGCGGGAACGACCACGTTGAAAGATCCGTTCCGCAGGAGGAACACATTGGCTAACAAACGTAGCACAAGTGTCCGGATCTGTGAAACGAGACCCTTTCGTGATAGTCCAGTGGGTAATGTACAAATGATTATCTTCTCCCGGATTGGGTACCCCATAATAGTCGAAACTCGATGATTGAGGGCGTACCGGAGAAGAGTGGGGTGTGGGAGGAAGAGATGATGATTGATGTGTTACCAGTCCTTGAGTGACCAAGACTGTTTCCTGCTTCCTAGATCCAGAAGCATCACTAGATGTGACAGTTGTGGATGCTTACGTGATCTTTGGAGGAGGAAGAGGTGTTTCTTCAATTTCCGGCGGTGGAGACGGCGGCTTTTCCGTTTCCGGTGGCAGAGAAGGTTGCTTCTCCCTCTCTGGAGGAGGAGATGGTGACTTCTCCGTTCCTGGTGGCGGGGAGGATGGTTTCTCCAACGATGTACTCCCACCAGTAGCCCCAATTGGCTCTACACACAACGAAATAATAGTTAAATAGAGTTTAATAAACTTTATCACAGAAAGGTAAAATGTTCATGAAGACTTACGGGACATCTCGTTGATGCGATCACCAAGCTTGACCCTTTGCTTTTTCGAACGATGGGTCCGAACTTTCTTCGTCGCGGGTTCTCCCTCAGCATCCGCGTGGCCTACGCCCGCATCACTTACCTTGGGAGACTGAAACTTCCTCTTCTTCTCCAACCCTGCCAACGCATGCGAGACATACGAGATTTCAGAAGCAACATCATAGTAACGTTCCTCCCGAGGTGTTGACTCCTCACTTGAGGATAGAAGGACAATCACCCGATCAGAGGTAATGACATTTAAAGGGCGAGGGTTAAGAGTGTACGCACCTATGTGGAAGATAGCTTCCGAGACTATCGGTTCCGCGCACACCTTAGCCGGGAAGAGGAAATGATTCCGAGTCATGTCCAGAATAGGTGAGACTTTCGCGTCTCTAATACGTTTCTTGGGGTAGCCCTTGTCGTTAAAAAGGGCATTCAACATGGTCTCTTGACCTACAACATACACAACAAGACTTCAAACAAAGTTTTTACAAAATACAAAAGTCACAAAGGGTATAAAACTTACTTTCATCTACATTCATGAAGAATGGTTCTAAATCGGGATACGACCACATGCGGCACATGCCCACCCACACTATGGCTTCCTCTGGAAGGGCCCGCATTGGAGTTGGTTTGGACATCAGGATGCGGAACCATTCCTGGCCTTCATGTGAAGTCGTAACAACGTCCGGCAGCGCCTCATTGGCCGGACGACGGACCATGGCAACTGGGACAACATCTTCTGAAATCCAGAAGAATTTGGTTCGCCATTCTTGAGCACCGATGGATGGTTTAATTCCAATAATCCTTTCGGGTATCAGAACGCATTTGAACCATCCACCACGATTGGTGACCCGGTAAAAGACCGGGAACCGGTCAATACGTGGCACCATACATTAGCCTTACACACGAATTCGAAGTGTCGAATTCGCGTAAGCGCAAGCGGATGCAACTAGGAAAGATGGATCCCGTAAGCGCTGAGTACCTTCATGAGGAACTTGGTTATCGGAAACCGAAGATTCCCATGAATAAAAAAGTTGGCATAGATAGTCATCTTGCCGGCAGGAGGCCTACTAGCAACAGAGCCGGCGTCGGGGAATTTCGGTCCCCATTTTGACAGAATTCCATAAGCACGAACCAGCTCGTCGTATTCAGATCTGTCCCAACCGATCTCCACAGTGTCAATATCAGGCGTTAACCTTTTATCACTGGCCATTGGTCGGACGGTGAAAGAAAAACATCGAGCAATTCTGAAGAAAATAAAGGGCCAAGTAGGAAGTTCTGAAAGGCAAGATGAAGGAAAAATATAAATCAAAGGCGATAAAACTTCAAAAAGAAGATAACCTCCACTATTTATACCCATTGCAATTAATGCGATGGGATACGAACAATGGAGAGAGAAAGGCGTCGTCCACTTAAAAGATGCCATGTCACGCGTGAAAACCGAAAAAGTGAGAAAGGTGCACTCGGGTACAGTGACAGCCGACATATACGTCTCGTCACCTGTTCACGCGCCTGCAAATTGTCAAATTGACCTTTTTATGGTTATCCACACCACAATAGAAAATATTTCTACCAAAACTTCAAAATTCAAAAAACCCCAAAATATATCTTAAGTCCAAAATTTCACCCGCATAAAAAATTACACGGAAGAAACAATGGACTGGGGGGACTTATAGAGGAAGGGTACCAAAAAGACCCAGATACCCTTAAGTATCACCCACGGATCACATGGAAGTCTCTCATAGGCCACCCGCGGGACATATGGATCACCCGCATAACTCCATAAAGGAGGAACAACGATACGTTCTAGAGACCATGCGCGGAAGCATCCAGGCACCCTCAGAAGCCATCCGCATGGTAGCATACTCACTCGCTAGGATGACCGGAAGGCAATGCCACATGACAACTGTAATTAGCTAATTACCTTCTAGAAGATTACTGAGATTCTTTCTTGAAGAATACGTGACCCATCAGCCAATGAATAGAGGACTAATGGCCAGATTGTTATAACCGTGCACATGGCCAGATATACCTCATCGTATCGTAGAGAGACACGTGTCCATGTTGTTATAACCATGAACATGGTACGTATAGCTCAACCTATCACATAAGGGCACGTGTCCAGGCAGTTACGGGAGCATCTTCTAGAAAGGGACAGCTGGTCTAATCACATTCCCACACTCTTCGGCTATAAATACTTCACAATCTCCATGAGGTAACACATTCACACTCCACTACTTACTCTAAATACTTAAGTACTTTCTCTCCATCAGAACTGTACTTATTCACACGCCGGAGGGTGGTTACGGGAAAGCCCCCTCTTGTCTTTCCCGTAACGAGCTCACGGTGCTTGTTTTGCAGGTTTCTGTCACTGGACTTCTGGATGTTGTGCTCATATCCCAGTTGGTTGTTTTTTGTATTCTACCCTATGGACACATTGGACCCGAGACCCGTTAAGGGGATCGAATCGGTGTTTCTTCATTATGGAAGTGAGTCATTAGCAAGTTAGCAGCTTTAAGGGCAAGTACTGACGCGGGTTGGGGAAAATGGAGGGGGTGGGTTTGATGAGAATGGTCGTAAAATTATGTGGGTTATTGAAACTGGTGTTACATGATAAAGCTAAAGGGATGTGGGTATGGGCATGGTTGTAAAAATCATGACTAGGATAAATTAGTCCGAGTTAATCCTGATTTATTCTTATTAATCCTAATTTATCGTTAGTCCTCGCCCTCATCGGCTGACTAGCGATTACTACAACCTTAGGTATTGGGTATATGCCGTTTGAAGAATTTTAATTTGGCTTTGTTATACAAATGGAGGTGGAGATTTGTTTATAGGCCTAATTCTTTGTGGATAAGAGTAGTGGTAGATTCAGTTGTTTTTTCCAGCGGATACGCTGTTTGTAGATGCTTCAATTTCATTGGGTCGACCAGGTCGGGTCGATCGGGTCGGTCAACAGTTTACTATTTTTTTTACCAACCAAACAACCTAGCTTCTATTAGATATTATAGAGTACATGATATGTTCGAGCAAGATGCCGACTTCCACTGGTGGCGGAGCCAGAAATAATTCTTTACTGTGTTTGTGTAACATTTATGGATTTTTCTTGCTAATAAACACTAGTATTTTGTGCTCATTTAATAAAGTTCTCGTATTCATTTCAACGTAAACATTTATTAGTGTTGAATTATACGTTATTTATTGAATAACATTAACTTTGTATGCGTAATTACATGATCCTATACTCAATTCATCGTAAACATGTTTAATCGTTAATATGGCACGTTGAACCGGAATGCCTAAATTAATATTTTAATAACATGTAACAAAATATTTTGTTATTATTAACTTTATCCTAAGTAATTAAATTAATCATGTAATTTAAAATGGAATATTCTAGAACCTTCTAACTTAACCTTGTTCCGCAAGTTATTAACTTTTCATTTTATTATTTTATAATAATAAAATAAAAAGTGTTTGAAAAAAATACATATATGTGCCGTGAGATTTTCAAATGTCATTTTGTTATTACCATATTATAACTATCATTAAGTTAACTCTCAATATTTAAACCAGTTTTATCTCAATTTAAATCATAATCAAACCTCCTTACCTCCACTATAAATAGAGTCTTTCATTCTCATTATTTTTCACACCAAATATCATTCTCTCTTTTCTCTCTAAGCATAAACACGTAAGTCTTTATAATTATTTTGCTTTTCATTGTTGATCTTTATACATTTTTGTTTTCTATGTTTTTGTTTTTATGTTTTTGAGTTTTTCTTTGAATCTTCATAGTTGTTCATATACCCTAACCATGATCATCATAAATTGTTAATAAAAACCCTTACTTTTTTGCTTTAAAGATTATGATGATCATTTTATTCCAAAAAATCACAACTATTTTCTCAAGATCTTGGACAAAAGCATAATTTTTCCATGAACAACTGTGAATATTCTTATGATCCTCAAAAACTCATAAAGTTATCATAAATATCCTAAAGGGATTACTCCATAGAATAATAACCAGGTTTCTAAGTTGTTCTAATCTAGTCACTCAAAAAAACTTTTGTTCCAATCAGGTTATTATAGTTTCTTTTTTGTTCTAATCCTAGATATTTTACCTAAATAGCAGGCAATCGAGGTTTTATTTTTTAATTTTTAAATTAATAAATATAATATACAAAAAACTGAACGTCTATTTAATCGACCATCTTCTTCAATCCGTCTCCAAACCCTACCAACCCTACATACTAGTCTTCTTCAATCGACCATCTTCACATACATCAAGAACACATCTTTATCAATATTGATTTTGAATCAAGAACAAGATTTAGCAACTAGTGTTGAGGAGGAAGTCAACATATCCAACAATGATCACAACATGGCTTTAGTACCAATCGAACAAAAGGTATGTTTATTTTACCTTCACTTCTTAATATGTGCATGCCAACTGCTCGATAAAATGCTTGATAAAATGCCTATGTGAGACTTGCGTTACTTTTGTGAAGAAAACTAGTATATTGGAAATTTATATTAGTGTTAACTATATGCTATTAGGTTTTATGAGATTGGTTGATACTTTTATCATTTACTGTTGGAATTAGAATTTTTACCCACGTGTTGCGCCGGTTCGGTGATATGCAAGTCTTTTATTATCGGGCTTTATGTTAATTTGGGCAAACATTAGATGTGTTACTATTATAGCATTGTTAGGAATATTAATTGTTAACCTACTACGATATAATTTTACAAATATTTAGTTAACAGAATGTAAACTTCCTTTTCATGTTAGCAGTCCATCATACAATTTTTTTACAAATAATTACTTACCAAAATTGCATTATCATATAGCCATCTTTTATTGAATGAATATAAAAGAATCTTTACTTAGTCTTTACTGATGGTCTTGAATGTTAGATACAAACACACGTACTTCATATTGATAGTTTTGATGGTCTTGAATGTTAGATACAAACACACGTACTTCATATTGATAGTTTGAGTTGCATCTAAGACCTGATAACGATGAAAAGTTGTTACCCTAACATAATAAATTATTATAAACGTTAAGATACAATATAAAAAACAAATTTAATTTAAAAATGCATTATGTGATCATGTATACACTGTAATGTGTACAGTGGTTCACAAAACTATCCAACTATAAGAATTTTGTACGTTTTAATAGATTTGGCTAGTGAATGCATTATGCAATGTATGGACTTTTTTTTACCAGAGATGTACAAGGATTATACAAAGTGGATTCTATACAAAAGAGAAAATATATGTTGTCTATTGTTTTAATGTATGAATTTTAATGAAACATTTATGTTTTCTTTAGAGCTCTAATTACTATATGATAGTATTAGAAATTAGTCGACTTCAAGCAGTGAAAAGATGATTAATAAACCGTTACTAATGATCCCTTATTAAATTTACGTTATCAGGTGAACTTAGAAGATACTATACGTGATAATGATGATGTTAATGATCCTTTCTTGGATTTACTTTGTTTTGACAACGATGATGGGGATGAAGTTGATCTTAATTTCGTAGAAGATTGGAGTGGAAGTGAACAAGATTATGAAAAGGATGTTGAGGATGAAGATTATGAGGATGTAGATGTTGTGTATCCTTGTTATGTTCCTAATCCGGATTGGAAATTGGCGAAACCCATAGTATCAATGGAATTTGAGAGTCCCGCGCAACTGAAAGACATGTTAATTGATTATTTGTAACATCCCGTTTTCTCGTTTCAGTTAATAAAATAAGTTGTGAGTTACTATGAGTCGGGCTTGTGTTGGGTTAAATGGATATGAGTTATGGACTTGGGTTAAAAGGGGAAAGAAGAAAAGACCATAGGCTTAAGCCCATGATCCATAATATATAAACCATAAATTCTCATTAATTCATTCATTTCACATATTCTATACACCACCCAAAACACACACTTAAGCTCTCTCTCTAGTATCTCTTTTTCTCTCTAGCCGAACCCAAGGGTAAACCGAGCACCGATCCGAGGTAATGATAGTATGATATTGTATGAACTCAAACCCATTAGATTTAGTTGTAAAACGACGAGCCGACACCCTTAAACCGTTAAAGTCACGTGATCCGGGTGGAATCGGGTATAAGCCGATCAAAAGATGAGCCTAGGGGGTCACCCTAGCTCAGATCTGGATCGAACGGGACGAAAAACGGTGAAAACGATGCAAAAATACGCTTTTCCTGCGGTGACGGTGCTGGAAAGGCAGCGGGTACGAGGTACGTGGTTAACGAAATGTTAGAGAATGTTTCTGACATTCTCTGACCTAAACCTAATTCGTTAATGGAGGTTTAACGAACTAGAATTAATTCATGAATTGATTCGTTAATGAAAGAATGACAAACTAGCCCCAGTTCGTTAAGTCCAATTCGTTTTAATGACCAGTTCGTTATAAGGTCTAATTCGTGATGAGGACTGGTTCGTTATAAGGGTTAACCAGACCAAACGAATAAGTCCAAATTCGTTATAAGGACCAGTTCGTTATAAGGTATGATTCGTCATGAAGACATATTCGTTATAATAGTCAGTTCGTTATGAAGATATGATTGCTATATATCATGTATGAATGATGTATGTATGTTATATTGATAGTACGTGAACGATCTTCGGATATTGCACGTATTGTTAAGGAAAGTATGTAAAGAAAGGTATGATATGGTTGCACGGAACAAAAGGGACCGGAACCTAATAATGTATGTGAGGATAGGGACCAGACCCTAATAATATATGTGAGGATAGGGACTGGACCCTTATAATATATGTGAGGATAGGGACCAGACCCTTATAACATCGGTGAGGGTATGGACCAGACCCTAATAATATCTGTGATGTTGGGGACCAGACCCTTATAATATCTGTGAGGTTATAGGGCGGAAGGCTCTTTATGTAGTATGGATAGTGATGTATGTGAACTAATTGTATCTTAACTACAACTCACTCAACGTAGCTGACTTTTATTATGCACACAGGTGAGTAGGATGAGACAGCTGGCTTGAGCGGGGGCACATGGAAGAAGAATAAGAGTCTGGCGTCTGAAGACTTATGATGTTTTATAATTAATGTTTGATTTTGAAAGACAAGATGAATGTTTTAAGACATGTTTGAATTACTATGTACTGATTTATGAATGTTTTAATATTCCGTGAATGTTTTTATTAACTCTGATATTTAGAACTATGTTAATGATTAAATAAAACGTGAATAGTGAGGCACCGGTAACGGGGCCTTACAAGTTGGTATTGGAGCAAAGTTCGAGAGATTTAATCATCCTACATGCTTAGACTCGTACAGAGAATGAGATTTAAGTAAGAAAAGAAAAGAAGATGCCAGTTCAAGAATGCCATGTGTCACTCAAGCAAGCTCAGTAACGGTAAAGTGTATGGTTGAATAATGAATGTTAATGTTAGCTCAATTTCTAAAGAAAGGATATGTGTGTGTTAGGGATAGGAATTCTTGACTGTTTGATTGGTTAACTGATTAAGAGTAGAATTGGCACAAATAGACTCATAAGAGGAAGTGTATAGGACACAGAAAGTAACGTGATCAGCTAATCACAGCTGGCCACTGTTATTACCTGTTAGCCTTACTATCCTTTTACTAAATAGTTCCTTGAGTGATGACGTTTGTGTTTTCCCTTTTAAAATATGATGGCTGGAGCTGGAGAAGTTGTGAGGGCAGGAGGTTGCACTGGACGTCGTGGCAGGCCATGTACTGTCCGACCACCTTATGTGGAGACAACTTCCAACATGGGAGATGAAGGAAGTGCAGCTGGACAAAACACGAGCAACAACGAAGGGGTTCAACTGGATCCCGCAATTCAAGCAGCTATTGTTCAAGATGTAGCTACTGCTGTGAAGAACTGGACTCCTGAGGGGTCCGCTAGAATCGATGGAAAAGCTGAGAAGTCTGGGGAGAAGAGTAAGAAGGATGATGAGAGGGAGAAGGAGGAATCAAGTGTGGTTAAGTCAGTGAAGGTTGATGATAGGAAAAGAGGCCGAGGTGGGTGCAACTATAAGTCCTTCAAAGGTTGTGACCCGCCAAAGCTAACCAGTTTGGGAGACGCAATCGCTACTCTCCAATGGATAACCACTATGGACAAGGTTATCCGCACTAGAGAGTGCCGTCCCGATTAAGCCGTGGGTTATGCTACCCAGTCTTTCGATGATGAAGCAATGTACTGGTGGGAGTTAATTGAGCAGAGGAAGAGTCCAGAAGAGATCAAAGCTACGAGGTGGGACGATCTGAAGGAATTTGTGATGAAGAGGTTTTGTGCGGATGCGGAGGTTGAAAGAGTTGAAATGAAGTTCTTGAGTCTGAAGGCGGGTAAGATGACACACTGCGAATACACCACTGAATTCAACCGCATGTCAAGGTTGGTGCCAGACATGGTGAACACTGAGGCCAAGCGGATCAAGTGTTACCTTAGGGGACTGTCGCAGAATGTTCGCGTCTTGGTCAAGGCTAGTAGACCTGGTACGTTCGATTTTGCTGTAAGGCTGGCAGAAATGGTTTACGACGATTTGTCGGCAGATGATGTGATGGCGGAAGAGAAGAAGGATAAGAAATGGGTCGCTCCTACTAAACGACCCGGTACTCAATTATGGAACCCTAGAGACAAGAAGCATAAGGTATGGGAGAAGAAGTCGTGCAAGACTTGTGGTAAAATGCACGGAGGGGAATGCAAGTGGCATAGGAGTTCTGATGTTTGTCACAAATGTGGGAAGGCTCATGGTGGGGAATGCAGGCTTGGGTCTAATGTGTGTTATAAGTGCGGGAAGGCAGAGCATTATGCCAATGAGTGCAGTGCAAAGCCCGCGTGTTATAAATGTGGCAAGACATGCCATATGGCAATAGAGTGCACCGATAGTGAGGCTGGAGGAAGTGGAAAGAAAGACACTGATCAAGAAAGGCCAAGGACTAGAGCCTACATGCTGACCCAGGAACAAGCTAGACAGATCCCTGATGTTGTCACAGGTACGTTTTTATAGAATGGTATATCTACTTCCGTATTATTCGATTCGGGTGCGAATAGAAGTTTTGTAGCTATGACATTTAGTAAACTAGCTAAAATGAAATGTTTCCGAGTGTCTAAAACCTTTGTAGTAGAAACCTCTAGTGACACTTCAGTTAAAATAATGAAAATGGTTAAGGACTGTAAGATAGAGTTAGAGGGACATGAGTTCCCTGTTACGTTGTATGTTATGACCTTAGGAGGGTTTGATGTGGTTTCGGGAATGGATTGGTTGTCTGAGTATGAAGCTCAGACTAGGGGTGAGCAAAAAACCGAAATACCGAACCGAAACCGAATTAACCGAAATACCGAACCGAAGCATTAACCGGCGGTTTTTTATGTTTTTTTAGAAAACCGAAATTTCGGTTTCGGTTCGGTTACCCATTTCAAAAATAACGAAAAAAACCGAACCGGACCTATTAATTTGGTATATTAAAATAAATAATTTAAATGATTGTTAAATATATTTATACAAAGCCATATGCGACAACAACCGAAACAAATTAGGAGTTTGTTGGTTCAATAGATTTGTAAGAGAAATTAGAGTTTGTGAAAGGAATAGTAATGTTAATATTTATATTTGTACATAGGAACTAGTTGCATAAAACAATTAATAGAATGAAAAAAAAACAAGAAAAAATAAAAAAAAAAACGAATATAACCGAACCGAAACCGAACGGTTTTAATATATGAAAAAAAATGAATTTTCGGTTTCGGTTTCACCTAGGAACCGAACCGTGCTCAGCCCTAGCTCAGTGTGTAAGAGTAGGATAAAAAATCTAAAGTCCTTGGATGGTAGTGCGGTGACGGTTTATGGTGATAAGGAAAGTTCTGGACTTAATGTCATTTCGATGATGAAAGCCGAGGGTGCGGTGCCTACCTGGCGTATGTTGTCAACGATACGTCTGAGACGAAAGAAATGAAAGACGTTCCTATCGTGCGCGACTACCCAGAAGTATTCCCTAAGGATCTTCCGGGTTTGCCACCGGAGCGAGAGATAGAATTCCAGATAGATTTAATACCAGGTGCCCAGCCCATCGTGAAAGCACCTTACCATCTAGCACCGTCCGAGATGAAAGAACAGATATCCCAACTGCAAGAATTACTCGACAAGGGTTTTATAAGGCCATGTGTTTCCCCGTGGGGTGCACCGATGTTGTTTGTTAAGAAGAAGGATGGAAGTATGAGGATGTACATAGACTATCGCGAGTTGAAACAAGCTTACGGTAAAGAATAGATATCCTTTGCCAAAGATTGATGATCTATTTGACCAATTGCAAGGTTCAAGTTGGTTCTCACGAATAGATCTCAGATCAGGCTATCATCAGATGAAGGTGAAAGAGGCAGACATCCCAAAGACAGCGTTTCGGACGCGGTATGGACACTACGAGTTCCTCGTGATGTCATTCGGTCGAACGAATGCTCCCGCAGCATTTATGGACATGATGAATAGGGTGAGTCGGCTGATGTTGGATAAGTCGGTTATCGTCTTCATCGATGATATATTGATTTATTCAAAGAGCGAGTCTGATCATGTCGAGCATGTAAGGGAAGTGTTGGAAGTTCTGAAGGGAGAGAAGTTGTACGCCATGTTTTTGAAGTGCGCATTCTGGTTACGAGAAGTGAAATTCCTAGGTAACGTGATAAATCCTGAAGGGATTACCGTCGACCCAGCTAAGAACGAAGCGATAACAAATTGGAAGACTCCGCGAAACCCGACTGATATACGAAGCTTCTTAGGGTTAGTTGGCTACTATAGGAGATTCATCGAAGGCTTCTCCAACATAGCTCCACCGTTGACCGGTATGACCCGAAAGTCTGTAGTATTCAGTTGGGGTAAGTTTCAGGATGAAGCTTTTGAGGAATTAAAGAAGAGACTCACGCAAGCTCCAATCCTTGCTTTACCCGATGGTGACGAGGATTTGGTTGTTTGTACTGATGCTTCGCATCGTGGGTTAGGTTGCGTGTTGATGCAACAAGTAAAGGTTATAGCTTATGCGTCCAGACAGTTGAAAGTTCATAAAAGTACTTATCCGACGCATGACTTAGAGCTAGCAGCATTAGTGCACGCTCTTAAGATATGGAGACACTATCTGTATGGTACTAAGTGTACTATTTATACTTATCATAAAAGTTTGAAGTACTTTGTCGAACAGAAAGAGCTGAACATGAGGCAGAGAAGATGGTTAGAATTGATAAAGTACTACGACTGTGATATCAAGTACTACCCCGGTAAAGCTAATGTGGTCGCCGATGCGCTAAGCTGTAAAAATGAGGAAGTCATTGCAACAGTGAAGTCACATCAGTTGATTATGAATTGAAGTCTTTTTGAAGAAATCATCAAAGTGCAGTCAGAGGTGCTGGTAGATGAAGGGCTAGTGAAGAAAGAAAGGATTTTCGGTCAGCAAGATGAGTTGATAGAAAACATGCATGGTGTTAAGACTAGGTTTGACCGTATGTGGATCCCACGCCATGGGGATCTTAGAGGTCGAATCTTAGACGAAGCTCATAAGTCAAGATATTCAATTCATCTAGGAACCACGATGATGTATCAAGATTTAACTTGTGTGTAGTATACATTGCCGCAAATGACGATGATGGGGTTATGACCAAGTCATCTGCCACAAAAAAAACATACCAGATTGCCTTAAGATATATAACTTCTTTCCTTGGATCTTTAATTAATTCTTTAAGCTGATATATAACAACAAATATGTTTAAATAAATGTGTAGCGGCAGAGCCTTTTAAAGGAAACATCTGATATGTTATGTTTATGTGATTGTGAGATAGAAGTTTTTATCCAAGTGTTAAAAATATAAGCTAATTAAGAAATACTAATATAAATGTGAGTGATTTGATTTGTGCACTCACACTATAAGTGCTTGTAATCCGGATATGTTCTTTTACACATGTTACTGAACAGGTCGTGGGGCTAGTATGAATCACTTGTAGGCGTACACTAAAAATTACGGGTGATCTGAGTATCTGACAGACCATAGTGTGCCATAACAGGTTACTTACTCGTTTATTGGTTGGTATGTGGCGGGGTGTGACATAAACCCGACACCACAACCGTTACTCCATCACCATTGGCACCTCCTCCACAAATACACCCACTAGCACTCGGTTTCCAAGTATAAAAACATAATTTATTCTATTAGTTGTTGGGTTTGTGAAGGCTTTGGGCTTGAGCCCATGTTTATGTCACAAAGTAATTAACCATAATCTATCTACTATTATAATAAAAGATTACACACTTGTGTCACTCCCTAAGTCATTCTTATCTTTTTTAACCCTTTTTCAAAAATATAAATTCAAGAAACATAAATTTGAATCTGGTCATCTCATTACCGTACTTCCTAAAAATTCGAATTATTTGTTTATTTGGAATGTTGCAATTACGATTTATTAGCTGTTTAAAACTTTCATTATATATCCTTTTTTTTCATAACTAAGATACCATTAGTTGTTTGTTTTTTCATTAATCGTATTTTTGTTAGACCATAGTTTGCTTAATGTGCAAAGATTAACATTTTCATTTAAAATCACTTTATTTAAAAATTTTAAAATTAAGAGAATTTTAGGTAAACATTAAAACCATTATAGTTTTAGCTGAAACTTTGGAAACTTACAATTCTGATTTTCTTTCTAAAACTCTAATCATACAAATAATTATTAGCTTTAAGCCTTAAAATAAAGTATTAAATTATGTTTTTTTCCTTATTAATACATATACAGGTGTGGAAACAATCATGGTTTATTAGGTGATATTTCAGCAACTTTTCAAACAAAATTATCTAATCACATGGGATATGAATCAAGTTATATATATTCATTATTTGACACTTTTAACTAATATAAATGTGAGTGATTTGATTTTCAATTTTCCCTAAACATAAATCAATAGATTATTTTAGGTAGATTTTTTTAAAGAATAAATCAAGGGTCTAATATGATCAAGCTTTAATTATGACTTTTTTTGATTTATCTGATAAACTCATTTACCATGATTGTTTCCTGTAAATCTGAATTATTTCATTATTTTGAAAACTACAATCATGATTTTCTAATTGTTTTAAATAATTATAAAGATAGAGATATATCAACTTAATTAAATATTGCAACTTCTTCTTAAAATAATCACTGATCACACGGGATTAGTATTCAAAGTTTAAAGCATTCTTTATCTAATATTTTCAAGTACTATATATATGACACACCATGTGGTACTTTGCTAACTCATACAGTAATCAACGTTTTAACAACTATGGCAAACATGTTGGTATGTCTTTTCATATTTCTGCCAATTGCATTTCTTATATAATACTTTCAACAATTTTATATACTCCTTGATTAAATGACTTTTAATTGTAATAAATTAAAAAACTTGAAATATTTCAATACAGATCGGTTGATGGCAACAAATGTATCATGCTTAATTATCTTCTAATTCAATTAGTATTATACTTTGTATTAAAATTTTGTTAGTATAATATTATTAAAAGTATCCAATTCAATAAAAAAATAACCAACATATATATTTTTACTTGAAAGAACCTGTGTTCTCACATGGACAGCTATACGCCGCCTTGTCAAGAGTTACAAGCAGACATGTGATAAAGATTTTGATTCTTGGTAAAAAGGTAATCTGACCAATACAGCCAAAAATGTAGTGTATATGGAAATTTTCTTATTTGTAAAATATTTGCGTACGAATTCTTTTATAATTCCTGTAATTTTAATGTAAGTTGTAATTGTATTAATAATAATATATGATAAGTTCGTTGTTGATTGTATATTTCTTAATGTATAAATTTTAAAATGAGAAAGTTATGATTTGCCTCCCTATGATTTATGGACGGGAGCACTCTATAGGTCCAGTTCGATTTTGCGCGTTGTGTGCCACTAAAGCATAGGAGGCAAATTATTATTTTCTCTTTTAAAATTTTCATCAATTATTTGTGTAATACACGGGTCTCAAACTAGTATCTTATACATAACTCTAATATGTAACTGTAATCTTTGCATGCATATATAATAACATAATCTAGTTGCACGCTATGGATTTAGGTCCCACGCTAGGACCTAACTGTTTACTGTTTTTTATGTTTACAGCTTGATAATCTTGTGTGCATAGCTTGTTTGTATTCGTGTTGTTGCTTCCGCATTGCCGTCTAACATTAGCATACTATTTTTATTAGACTTAAATATTGGTACATGTCACCTTGGTCCTCACTCAATATGTATGTCATATAAAGCTTTACGTCATTATCATCCCCTCTATCATGTATATGCAATCACATACAATTGATTAACAAATTTGTAGAAATGCCCGTGATTCTTTAAACTAGTAATCAAATGTATTCAGTTATACACACCCAATCACCAGTCGCCACCTAGAACTTTGCCTCCGTCCCCAAGAACAACATCATAGCCACTCGACTCCACCTTGTAGGAATCTCCACCACCACAGCCGCAACCACACCACCAGTTATGACAAAAAAGTTATAGCGGGTGAACATATTTGTATACTTCTTTCTAAAACAGCATTTTTCAACTAAACTTCATTTTGACTCAAACCAAATTGATTTATATCATGTTTTGACCCAAACCAAATTGATATATATGTTTAAACCGCCAGTATTTCCCCACTACTAGAAAATGTACCTTTAATGACATGCGAAACATGACACACAATCATTTTATGACAAGTAAAAGTCGCATGTCATTAAAACTATATCATCTTTTGTAAAATTTGAAAAGGCGATGACACGAATTTATTTGTCATCATTTTAGTTTCAATGAAACTTAAAAAAAAAACACGGGCTACCCTTTTTACTGGGCCGGGTCATGTTTAATCTCATACAAAGGCTCTGCAAAAGAATTTGACACACCATTCGTCTGATTGCTCTGCATCGTCGTCAATTCACGCTTTGCATCGTTGATTACTGATATGTTGCATTGCGATTACGGATCTGGATTCATAAGTACGTCACTGTATCTGCTGATTAGGAGTGTTTTGTGGCTCCGATCATCTGATTACTCACTATTATACTCGGTCTGAATACTCAACGGAACTAATAACATCATCTTCGTAGGTATAGTATCAATTTCAGTCTTAAATTATACTTAAACTGAACGTTGTCTGCATATGTCAATTTGATATATGGAGAAGCTTGATTGTTGATTGTTAGATGCAAGGAATTGACCAATTCTAGGGTTCCAGCATAAATTGGTGCATCTCTTACTTGTTGTGTTAGTTCACGTATGTTAATTGTAACCTATATGTGACAAAAGCACTGATTGTAGTTTAATATTTACCTACAATTTGTGTTTACTCGCATATTGCTATTGATTAACTTTTTGTTTTAGTTTTTACCTAGTAAGATTTTTTACTATTAGATTTAATATGTTGACATGATTGTTAGGTTTAATCTGTTTGTCATTTTGATATATGGAGAAGTTTGATTGTTATTTGATATTGTTTCGCCTTTTCAGGTTGTAGTTTCCTTTATGGTTCCCTTTAATCGTGTGTGATATTTTGTGATTATAACAGCTTTTGATCATCGTTGGTGACTTGATGTTGTTTGATGTTGGTTCTGCTACATGGTGCTTGGCAGCTGAGTAGTCTAAGGCTTGTCTTTTATACACTTCCTTTTTTATTACAGGGACTCTCATATGTCATAATTGCTCACTAGGTAACAAGATATTTCTAGTTCTTAATTCTATTTTATCTTAATTAATTGGGGGAACTGTAGTTTCATTAATGCGTACTCAATTCCATGTTACTATCGCTAATCTTGATTATTCACATCGCATAGTTAAATACGAAATCGTATAAGCAATCACCAATATTTGGTTTTCAAAACTTAAAATGTAGTTATTGGAGTTGATTAAATGGATATATAACTGAATTTAGAGAACCATTTAGATCTCACAAAAGCGAGAGAGAGAGAGAGAGAGATCACTAGCGTAACTAAAAAGAGAAGAAAAAAGGCGGTGAACGGTAATGTGTTGCTGCTTTTTTGGATGACGAAAGGTGGGGTATGTAGTGTTGGTTCCCGGTGGCAGTACAGTGGAGAAAATAAGGCAGTGCGCAACGGGTTCAATTCGAGCATAAAGTTATTCACAACGGCTGTACTCGATGGCAAGGCAGTGGTGATAAGGGATCCGAGGACTGAAACAACGAAGGATTAAAAGCGATCAGTCAGGGATTAAGCTACCTGCATTTGTTACGGTTTGCAACAATAGTGGTCGTTTAGACTTAAAACGAACTCGGACAAGCGTGTGGAAAGTTAGCGAAATGTGTAAGCACGTAAGGTGAGTTCATTAGCCCTCTTTTAATCTTTTTTTTTTGTTTAGTTCTCATTGTTAAGATTTTGACTAAGTTGTTTTTATTAATGGTTTTTCTGAGTTATTGAGTTCAAATAGATGCTTCAGAAGGCAAGAATCATTAATCATACACTTTAATGAGGTCAATTGAGCCATTGAATGTTTTTTAACAGCTGATAATAATACTTGATCAATACATTTTATCTTATGCATGTTTATTAATTATTATTAGGTTGATCTTTACTTTGTATGGATAGATGCTATTCATCCTGTTGGATTTTGCGGTCCAAGAAATGAAATAAAATCTCTTTATTCAGTATTAATTCTCAACTCATGAACCATTAGTGTGACAAGGCATCAAACATCTCTTAAATGTCAATGGTAAGCTTACATTCAAATTCTAAAATTGATGAAATATGTCTCCATTTTTATTAATTCGTTAACCATGTTAAGTAGTTCATGTGAATTTAATAAACATATTTTTTTGTTATGTTTTAATTTTTATTATGGAAGGACACTTTAGGAGAGTCACAAGTAATTCATGGAGTGAAACACCATCATTAAATTATATATGTAATTATCTTTTTTTTGAAAGATAACTTATTTGTTTTAATGATAATGAGCAATTATGTAACTGAACTTGAAATGTTTCTTTAAAATGGAATCGTTGCATTTTTCAAAATGGCAACTTTCAAACAGTCAGGGCTAGAACTGAGATTTATCAAAATATGAACATACCAAAGGGTCTTCTGATGTAGGAATGCATTATTAACTTCAATAATATTATGTTTAATTTATTTTCAGATTTCACTAAATAGTCACATGAGGCAGGTTACAATCATTCATGACTAGCAATTTCAATCTTTCCATTGCCAATATTTACGGTATGCTTCATTCACTATTTCAGTTAATTATTCTATGATGATTAGAGGCTGTCTGTTGAGTATTTTTGTAATTAGTAGATAACTAAATTAGAATTATGGTTGTTGGTTTTAAGAGGCGTGTTATTGATGTGTGGGTAAAAGTACAAGCTTTAAGTGTTTTATATTGTGTGTTTTACTTGTTTATATGTAACGAACACAAATACTTTGATAGGTTTTATGTTTACAGGTGTGCGGAGCTTAACGGAGCTTAAAGAAGCTAATTTAGAGCATTCATGATGGAGTGGAAATGAAAGTGATGATCCATGATAAGATAGAGAATTGAAATACGAAGACGTGGCCGCAAACGGGGAGGAAAACAGAGTTGAAACGAAGATTCTATGAAGAAAACAAGATTTATGATGGCAGACCGTAAGGCAGATTGGTCTGACCGTAGCTTACGGTGGCCAGGCCGTAGCTTACGGTCTGGTCTGACGAAAAAAAGTTTTTTTTTTTTATTTTTAAATGGTGCTATCCTTCGCAAGGTGTCCAATGACATAATCACCTCTTTGTTATTTGCTATCCCAATCAACCTCATAGTTTTGTATGGATCATTTCCCCAATCAACTCTCAACGAGGCAACCCACTCTTGAATCGCATCCATGTAAATTCTCTTATCTTCATTATCATAACACTTCAATGCTGCCTCCCAACCCAAGTTTTCAAACATGGTTATGATACCAAATAGCCTCAATAGATTCTGTGAAACCCGCTTCTCACACATAAACCCATCTATCTTGTTTTTCAGTTTTGCTATCGCGTCATTATATAATTCCGCTTGCCAATTCGGGTCCATTCCCGATAATGGGCCCCCACCGCAGATTGGCTTAAGGGGAGGCGCCACTCCCTCATCTTCATATGGCTCATGCATGGGCTCATCCTCATCCTCATAATCCCGCAAAATTAGTCTTCTCTTGGGCAAAGGCGGTGGGTCGGCCGATGATAAGGCAGCCTTCCCTTTGTTCCTTGGCGGGTTTTTTCTAGTCTCACCGGTCCTTCCCATCCTACACAATCACAATCAAGCAAAAAATGCAAGTCAACTAACAAGATAAACCTTCCAACTATCCCCACACTTGTTTTTGGTTATGGGTGTATGACTTGTTGATTCAATGTTTATAAAACCACTTCAAACTCTAACTTGTAAAAGTTGATCTATGTCATTAACCCAACATGTTCCATTAGTAATATTAACATCAATCACTTTATTATCAATTTTCATCTTGCAAAATTTTAACAAGCTATCATAACCAACTCATTATAACCCATAACACCCATAAACTCATCCCTTAACAAATATAATCTTACAAGTGTGGAGACATTCTCACCATAACAATCCCTAACCTCAATCAATATGCATAGAGTAAAACTTGAACTTCATCACTAACCTTAGGCTTCATCAAATTAAAATTATGTGAAACACATACTTTTTAGTGAAGAAAGTTGATGTCCTAAGCTTCAATTACAATAAAAAACACTTAAACTTGAAAATCCCCAAATTTGATTTTTAGGGTTCTTCACACCTTCACGAATCCGGAAAAAGTCGAGCAACAATTAATGAAAACCGACACCATAGGTGAGTTCCTCTCAAAAAATAATGAGCTTAGAGTCCGGAATCCCGAGATTTGGGTAAGAATTGAAGGAGTTAGGGTTGTGGGTGTTTGGTGTTCTTGGGTGGAAGAGAGGAAGTAGATGAAGAAGAAGAAAGAAATAAGAAGAATAAGGAGAGAAAGAGTTAAGTGAATCTTGTGGTGGAGGTTAAAGAGAATAATATTAATAATTAATTAATTATTTATTATTATTATTAGTTTTTTTTTATCGGAAATCTGAAAAAAAATCCCGACCGTAAGCTACGGTCCGACCGTAAGCTACGGTTGGGAGACCGTAAGCTACGTTCAACGGCAATTTTTTTTTAACAAAAAGATTAACAAAAACAAAAATAAAAAAAATGCTCGGGTTGCCTCCCGAGAAGCGCTGAATTTAAAGTCTTCAGCCCGACGTTACCTGGATTACTCGGCTGAATATGATGGTGCAGTAGCTATAAAGCTCACCACCGACTCGTGTATGCTTTTATTCAAGTCCGCATCTTCCAAATATGGTTTAAACCGATGCCCATTCACTACCTGCCTTAGGTGATCGTCAAAATCTTCAATTTCGACCTCGCCAAACTGACCGACACGCTTCACTTGATACGGTCCCATCCACTTACTCTTTAACTTACCCGGGAATAGTTTTGCTCTCGAATTGTATAACCAAACCCGTTGTCCTTCTTCAAAAGTTTTCCTCTTAATCTTTGTATCATGCACTTGCTTCATCCGGTCTTTATATGCTCACGCGCACTCATACGCTTCATCCCACAACTCCTCTAGCTCACATATATTCAACTTTCTTTCTTTACCTGCACACTCATAATCTAGATTAACCATTTTCACGGCCCATAAAGCACGATTGGCAAGTTTCACAGGTAAATGACACCCTTTCCCGTAAACCAACCGATAGGGAGTGGTACCAATTGGTGTTTTAAAAGCAGTACGGTAAGCCAATAAAGCATCGTTCAGTTTTGTTGACCAGTCTTTTATATCAGGTCTTACCGTTTTTTGTAAAATTTCTTTAATTTGTCTATTAGATACCTCCACCTGACCACTCGTTTGAGGATGGTATGGTTTGTCTATTCGGTGGTTTACGCCATACCGTTTGAGTAATTTGCCAAAATTAAAGTTTTTAAAATGGGACCCCCCGTCACTAATAATAATGCGAGGGACGCCAAATCTCGAAAAAAATGTTTGATTGGACAAATTTACAAACAACGGCGTGGTCATTTGTTTTGGTAGCGATTGCTTCAACCCATTTTGAAACATATTCAACCGCCACCAAAATATAGTAATTCCTGAAGGAGTTTGGGAACGGGCCCATAAAATCAATTCCCCAAACATCAAAGATGTCCACGACGAGGATTGGTTGCATGGGCATCTCGTTCCTCCTGGACATGCTACCTAACTGTTGACATCTCACACAGTTCTTAACATATTCTGCTGCATCTTTAAATAAACTAGGCCAATAAAAACCACAAGCTAAAATTTTATGACCCATTTTCTGCCCGCTAAAATGTCCACCGCATGCGAGTGAGTGTGCGTGTGACAGCACACTTCGAATCTCCTTATCTGGAATGCATCTCCGATAGACTTGATCAGCCCCAATCTTGAACAAATCAGGGTCTTCCCACACGTATTGCTTCACCTTAGACATGAATTGATGTTTCTTTTTCTTGGGCCAAAATTCTGGGATGGTACCTGCAACAAGAAAATTAATGATGTCAGCATACCATGGTAATGTGGAAACAACAAACAATTGTTCGTCCGGGAATGATTCATTTATCGCCCTGGTATTGTCTTCCTCTTGACCCGTCAGTCTCGACAGATGATCAGCAACCACATTCTCGCTTCCTTTCTTATCACGAATCTCCACGTCAAGCTCTTGGATCAACAAAATCCATCTAATTAAGCGCGGCTTTGCATCCTTCTTTTCCATCAGGTACTTGACTGCACTGTGATATGAAAAAACACAATAACCTTGCTCCCACAAATATAAGATCTAAACTTATCCAAAGCATATACTACTGCGAGCAACTCCTTTTCTGTAGTTGTGTAGTTTATTTGAGCATCAGAAAGGGTTTTGCTTGCATAGTATATGGCAACGGGCTTCTTATCCACCCGTTGACCCAAAACAGCCTCAACCGCATAATCACTTGAGTCACACATAATTTCAAATGGAAGTGACCAATCAGGTGATAGCAAAATTGGGGCTTCAACCAGTTTGTTTTTAAGAACATTAAATGCATTTAAACAATCTTCATTAAAAACAAATAGCACATATTTTAAAAGCAAATTACACAACGGTTTTGTGATGACACTAAAATTTTTTATGAACCGTCGGTAAAATCCGGCATGTCCCAAAAATGACCGGATCACTTTAACATTTGTAGGATGTGGAAAATTAGATATGACATTAACTTTTGCCCGGTCAACCTCGATCCCCCTACTCGAGATGACATGTCCTAAAACCGTTCCCTCTTAAACCATGAAATGGCTCTTTTCCCAACTTAAGACCAAATTCGTTTCCACACATCTTTTTAAAACCTTTGTTAATTCGTTTAAACATGA
The DNA here is from genome assembly GCF_021521415.1 of Bidens hawaiensis. Taxonomy (NCBI): domain Eukaryota; kingdom Viridiplantae; phylum Streptophyta; class Magnoliopsida; order Asterales; family Asteraceae; genus Bidens; species Bidens hawaiensis. Next base: position 610,422 of record NW_027491720.1, on the reverse strand, counting down.
ATCAAAAGATGAGCCGAAAATAGAAAAATTGTCCATAAAAATTTCAAGTGATTCCCTGACCATATCTGAGAAGATACTCATCATGCACCTTTGGAAGGTGGCCGGGGCATTACACAAGCCAAAAGGCATTCGTCTAAATGCGAAAGTACCGTATGGACACGTGAAAGTGGTCTTATGTTGATCATCGGGGTGGATTGCAATTTGATTGTATCCCGAGTAGCCATCTAAAAAGCAATAAAATTTCTGACCTGATAATTTTTCGATTTTTTGGTCAATGAACGGTAGAGGGAAATGGTCTTTAGATGTCGCGGTGTTTAATTTTCGGTAATCAACACAAATCCGCCACCCGGTCACCGGTCGGGTAGCAATTTCTTCACCTTTTTCATTACGGGTTATCTGAATGCCCGCCTTCTTTGGAACCGTTTGTGTTGGACTTACCCAAGTACTGTCCGAGATAGGGAAAATGATTCCCGCATCCAACCACTTCAGGACTTCTTTCTTCACTATTTCCCGCATGTTCGGATTTAACCGTCTTTGTGCATCATGTGTGGGTTTCACCTCAGGATCCGTGATAATCTTTTACATCACGATAGACGGACTAATTCCCTTCAAGTCTGCAATCGTCCACCCAATTTCTGCTTTATACTCTTTCAAAACTTCTATCAAAGCCTTTTCTTGCGTTTCTTCTAAGTTTGAGGCTATGATGGCGGGTAAAGTATCGTTGTCTCCCAAAAACACATATTTGAGGTGTTTTGGGAGTTTCTTCAATTCAACTGTCGGTGGACTCTCAAGTGACGGTCTCAATTTAGAGTCGATAGTGTCCGGTAATTTCTCTACCTGTTGAGACCATTGCGGTTTTCCGATGCTTGCAGCATAGATTTCCACCTCTTTTTCTTCCTTCTCCAACTGATGTGAATGCTCAACTGCAGTCCTGCAGCAAATAACACACTCCTCTGTGGTTTCTTCCTCATTTTCATGAGGATTCAACCCGTCAATGATGTCAGCCGCGAAGCATTCATCACTCACCAGAGGGTTAGATACGTTTGAAAAAACATTTAACCTAAGATTTTTATTCCCAAAAGCCATGTCGACTACTCCGGTTTTGCAGTTTATTAAAGCATTAGTTGTTGCCAAAAAGGGCCTACCGAGAATCACGTTCGGCTGCCGTTTTGGGTCAATTGTAACATAATCTAGAACCAGAAAGTCGACCGGGTAATAAAAATCCTCAATCATAACAATCACATCAGTAACAATTCCCCTAGGAAGCTTAAGTGTCAAATCAGCTAACACCACGGTGGTGTCGGCTTTTCGAAGTGGACCAAAGTCATATTGGTCATATAAGCTTCCCGGAAGAATACTCACTCCTGCTCCAAGATCTAATAACGCCCTTGTCATTTTTAAAATCGCACACTTGAATGGGTATTATTGGCGTTCCCGGATCTTGTAACTTGGGTGGGAGGATTCCCATCAAAACCGAACTCACATTGGTTGTTAAGTCAACCTGTTTGGGCATCTTATGAGTTCGCTTCTGAGTACACAAGTCCTTCAAATAGTTTGCATATGCGGGGACTTGTTTAATAGCATCAATGAGGGGTAAATTAATTTTACTTGTTTAAAACTTCCCACATTTCCTCCTGTTGTGGGCCCCTCTTCTTTGGTGATAATGTTGCGGGATTCACCAACGCTTGAGGAAACGGGACAGTTTTACCCGTGGGCCCCGTCTCCTTGATGGTTGGTGTTTCTTTTTTTTTTTACCAATTTGTTTAAATTTTTATTAATTAACGTTTTCGGTTTATTTATTTGGATAATCTCCACCTTCACTGTTCCCATTTTCTCCCAAATCTTCCACCATTCCTTCAATAAAGGAGGATGGTAGATTTACCCCGTTATCATAAACCTTACAATTCCTAAGGGTATTTACCTGGTTGATGTGGGTATTCTTCCTACTAGTAGAACTGTTATTCTGGTGGCTAGGATTCTTCAAAGTGTCACTCGGTAATTTGGATGGATTACGCTTTAGGCTTGCTATTTCTTCAGCCAGTTGACTCACTTGTTTATCTCTCGTAGCATTTGCCTTCTCTTGAAGCTCCAACCTCTGATTCAATGCTTTATTCTTAGTCTCTTGATCCGCCTTCATTTGCTTCAATAACTCTACCACATCCTTAAGTGATTCCTCTTTGTTCCCCGAAGAATTCCCTTGCCCCTGCTGATAACTCTTTTGATAACCCTTATTGTAACCCACAGAATCTCTTTGATTGTACCCACTCTGACCGCTTTTCGAACCATTACCATACTGTTTTTGGTTCGACTGATAACCTGTCTTCTGAGAACTGCCTTGAAAATTCGGTTTCTGTTGTGTGTTCGGGTTTCCATAGCTGAAGTTTGGATGATTCCTGAGGCCCGGATGATAAGTATTTGAGTTCATATTATTGTATTTCCTTTCACCCTGCACAAAGTTGACCTCTTCTTCTTCAATTTCCTTATCTTGCACAACCCCACAACTCGCAACCTCGTGTCCTAATTCACCACAACCTTCACATACCGGATATGTTTTACCCGACTTTCCGGCTTCTTGTACACCTGCAATCAACAACCTATCCATCTTTTTTTCCAATCTATCCATTCTATCATCTGATCCATGACTTTCAACTGCTTTGACCACTGATCTTTTTGACATCCTGTTCGACTGTGCTTGTCTCTTCGAATTACTCGCGTGTCTCTCCAAATGTCCCCAATCCTCGTTTTCGTCATTTGCAAGGAAAGATCCATTCGTGGTGGCTTGGAGGTCACGAACAACATCATTTTAGAGACTATCATGGAATGCCTTTATCAATTCCCATAAGGCAATCCCATGATGTGGACAAGTCCTCAACAATCGTTTAAACCTTTGAAATGATTCATAGAAAGTTTCACCGGTGATATGCTGAAAGTTTCGAATGTTGTTGCGGGCCTCTGTGATTCTCTGGGGTGTATAATACTCGTCTAAAAACTGTTGTGCCAAGTCTCCCCAAGTGAAGATACTAGCTGATGGCAACGAGAGAAACCACTGCTTTTCCGCGTCTTTCAAACTGAACTGGAAAACTACCATCTTCACCTCTTCCGCAATAAAACCTTGACTCGAGATGAGTGCGCATATCGAGTTGAAATCACTCAAGTGTAAATATGGTTCTTCTGTAGCCTTTCCATGAAATGTCGGTAATCCCGTTAAACTGTTCTGCCTTGCCATCTTCACCTCTTCCGCAGCTCTTCTATAGCCTTTCCATGAAGCTAATTGATGGTATCTAATGTAATGCCGAAACGGGGTGACAAAACTCAGGTTAGAAAATGGGAAATTCCCGTGTTGCATGCATTGATGACGGGTACACCAAAGATTTCGTACCGGTATTTGGTTATGATGAATATCTGGAGGGCAAGAGAAACGAAGTTAAAGTTAATTATCCCACACTGTCGGTTGATTACAACTTTGTTGAAGGCAAAGGGAGCGATTCGAGTGGATACACCAACGGTTGAGAAGACTCCGCGTCCTTTTGATAACGATCAGTTGCAGAAAGAAAGTTTGATATACCATGAGGAAGGAGGATATGTTTATCTCCAACACTTTGATACACAAGTGCAGCTGAAGGAATTGAAGAATGGGAATGGTGAGAATGTGATTGAGGAACCGTATATGTCTTTTCTGGCTGGTCGGGGTCATCCAACTCCACGACCGGCAGTGAGAAGTGATCAAGGGGGAGTTCATCGGGGCAGCCACAACATGTCCCGACTCAACTTCCACACGAGATGGTGCAAGATGATGCAGGAATGGTTGACTGGTTACAAGCTTCGAGGCCACCGGTCTATGGTAGTTGGGGCAGTGAGTTTCATATCATATTTAACCAACAGAATCGGAACGCAGAGATGCAGCGGAGAGAGAACCGGAGATTATATGATCGAGTGGAAGCGTGGAATCAAACCCACACGTATAACTAGCAGCAAGAAATCAATGATCGATATAAGGATGATCGCCAGAGTCGGGCACATACAGCGTAGCATCGGTGTGAGCCGGTGGTGAATAATCCACCGATGATTGACTACTCATCTTTGGGGCAGTTTGATAGGAGTACACACTATCCACCACCTCAGATTCATCATTCGAGGTGGGTGGATCCTCGTGCAGATGTAGCTCATAATGCTGGTGCGGGAAGCTCGTCAGATGTGTTTAACTTCTCTGGTGTCATGGACACTATGAGATCTATCTTTGGTGACCCGCAATCGCCATATTTTTGAGCACTCGCTGATCTGCTGATCAGGTCCACGTGTCTCTCTCTATCTTTTATACTTTGTTGACTGTTTAATAATTGTGTTATGGGTGGTCGGGTGGCGTGATGAACTTTTTGGTAGTGCGGGTGGTGTTTATGTTTATGTTTTTGTTTAAAACTTTATGTGTTTCGTTTAATGGTATGCAACTTTATTTAAATCTGGAGATGGGTAATTGGTTGTCATTTGGATTGCCATTGGTATGAATATCCTGTGTTTGCATCTTTTTTTGAAAATCCGAGTTACATTGAGGGCAATGTAAATCTCAAGTGTGGGGATGGAAAAATATGGAGAAATTAAAAATTTTTAGCCTTAAGAGTAGCTTGATTGTGCGCAAAAGCCGAAATTGTAATTTGTTAATTGTTAGTATTAATGCCAAGTAGAGATCTTTGGTCATGGTCAATTTTTAAGCTTCTCGAAAGTCTTCCCATGCAAATGTTTTTCAAAAATTGGACAATTAAAATGAACCGTTTAGATGGGGATAACGAGTCATGGGGACAGGTACACATGTTTCATGTCGGCAGCCTAATTCCTCCGGTACGTGTGTAAGATTTGCCTTATATATAATACACATATAATATATAGTATATACACATGTCATTTGAGTGCCATCATCGAGAGTAATCGGTATGTCCATGATATCTAGAACTTGGTTGTCTCATGCATTTCGAGATCTTAATACCACCACCTATATGGAGAAACAGAACTGTAGAAAACCCACTTTATATTAGCCTTACATATTAAAAAAAATAAAAATAATACTCCCTACCCTACATTACCCCTTAGGAGCCAAGTTTGTGCCTTTTCCATTTCGTTTGTTTAAACCCACATTACAAGCCGTGTTTGCCTTGGCCTTTTATTATTTTAACCCTGTGGATGAAACTCGGTATGTTAAGAGTTGTATTTAAGTTGTTTGTCGAGCATAGTACACAATGTACGTATGTCTCGGGTCGTTTGTTTGTGTATATTGATGTTAGTACTTGTTTAAAAAAAAGAAAAAGAAAAACTCAAAAAGAGTTCGTGTTTAAAGTCGTTATTGGTTGTAAATAATAGTAGTGAGTTTGTTTGTTTGTTTGTTTGTTTGTTTGTTGGTGTCAATAAATTGGGTTTCATCCACCATAAGTCACTAAATAAATCCACTTCCGCACCCTAACCTAAGCCACAGCAAAACCCTTAGTTCTTTTCTCTATGCAACCGGTGGGTAATAGGTGGAGATATGACTTGCTACCAAGCTTATTACATTGTGTTCATACTCGGTATTGAGGGCAGAGAGATACTAGCACATTTTTTGCTGGTCCAGATATTAAACCGAGAGGAGAGATATTATATTATGAGGGGTATGAACATTTGTGCCTTAACCGGAAACAAAGTACACTCGTTTGGGCGGTTTCATAGTTTTAAAATGTAGCATTAAATTATTTGGTGGGTTATCAACCTTGACAGTGTCAGTTCTTGGGAATTGGGTATGACCTTATACCTCACTAGCATTAATACTGATAATTGATGAACCGTCGATCGAGGTGTATGTGTTGCATGAGAGTTTGCTTGAGGGCAAGCAAATTATAATTGTGGGGATGTGATGTGTGGGTAAAAGTACAAGCTTTAAGTGTTTTATATTGTGTGTTTTACTTGTTTATATGTAACGAACACAAATACTTTGATAGGTTTTATGTTTACAGGTGTGCGGAGCTTAACGGAGCTTAAAGAAGCTAATTTAGAGCATTCATGATGGAGTGGAAATGAAAGTGATGATCCATGATAAGATAGAGAATTGAAATACGAAGACGTGGCCGCAAACGGGGAGGAAAACAGAGTTGAAACGAAGATTCTATGAAGAAAACAAGATTTATGATGGCAGACCGTAAGGCAGATTGGTCTGACCGTAGCTTACGGTGGCCAGACCGTAGCTTACGGTCTGGTCTGACGAAAAAAAGTTTTTTTTTTTTTTTTTTAAATGGTGCTATCCTTCGCAAGGTGTCCAATGACATAATCACCTCTTTGTTATTTGCAAACGGGGAGGAAAACGGAGTTGAAACGAAGATTCTATGAAGAAAACAAGATTTGTGCTGGCATACCGTAAGGCAGATTGGTCTGACCGTAGCTTACGGTCTGACCGTAGCTTACGGTGGCCAGACCGTAGCTTACGGTCTGGTCTGACGAAAAAAGGTTTTTTATTGATTTTTCTTCCATATTTAAGGCCCAAAAAAACCCTAGGGTCGATTCTATTTAATACTATTGAGAAGTGGGGCGATTTTAAGGCTATCATACATCATCCTAACACCTACCAATCCCTACAATCATCCATGTTATCACCATCTCAACCAAGAATCAAGATCTTCAAGATGCATATGCTAGGCTAAAGCTTTTGTGACCATCTCCGGGAGTAGGGTTGTGTTTGTAAGCAAGACTTTTTGGTATTTGAATCTTTATATTGGAACTATAGTTGATCAATCATCCGGTTGATTAACTTTTATGTTTGTTTATGTATTCAACAGTTTTTTGTAATTGAATGTTTTGTGATTCTATCAGTTTATTGATTTGTGGTCATCAACTTTTAGGATTAAGTTCTTTAAGTATTTGACCCGTTTATCTTTAGCCATTAAATCACTTATGTTTATCAAACCCTAAAACTGGTAATCAATTAGGTTATTATTTATCCAAACCAATTATTCGGATTAAGTTCTGTCAATCAGTAAGGTCAAATATCAAGTCTTTTGATTATAGATGTAATCAAACGAATTTTCCAAAGAAGTTTAATCAAGTGGTATAGTCTGCTTCACAACCTGAAACCTGGAGGTTGGTTATTTCTTCATCTGTTTACAAATCAAAGTAACATTGTTTTTGCTTAACAAATCTTTCAAACCGCTTGACATCGTCTGTCCACTTAGTTTAATATTTTATAAATTATGAACTTGATTAGCACTTTCCACTGATTTCCTGTGGATTCGACACCTTACCTGCCCTTGCTAGTAAAGGTAATTTATAAATGTTTTTGATTGACCTTTCGACATCGATCAGTTATTTCAAAGAAAATAAGTGTAATTTGACTATAATGAATGATAACATGATTGTAGCTTTGCTATGGTATTTGTTTTGTGGTTCAGAATTAGGCTATGACTTTATCAGTATGAGCGTTTAACTGTTTAGCGCAAAAAATTTACTTTCAGTTATTAGCTTGTAGTGCCTTGATACATATAAAGAAAGATTTAGATATTGTAAGACAGTTTATTAATGGTTGGAAACATTATGATATAGATCTAACCATCATGAAGAAATGTACATTATGTAAAGGAATCATATAACCGAATAGCACGAGTTAGGAAGGAAGATACTAATGTATGTTTTTTTATATTTTGCTAATTATTTTGTTTCTGCAACACAAAGGCAATTAACAAGAGTATTGGGGTGGATAATATGCATTACTTTATTATGGTCCTTGGAAGGTAATATTTGTATTGTTTTTATATATTTGAACATTAACACTTTTAGGAAACTATGAATTTAAACTTCTGTAATGCTTTAAAAGTTTAAAGGGTTTTTTTTTTCCAGTTTTGGACATAGATAAAGAATTGGGCAGATTGAGGGTACAGTGACAACAAGATGTACCAAAGTTATTGAACCATGTTGAAACTTTTCTTACAAAAATCAAATTACCAAGTGATGTCCCCCCTTCTATAGATGCATTAATGGGTCAGGTAAAAGTTTTCAACCTAATTAATTTGCTTCATCTAGTTTTAATTGCCTCTCACTAATCTAATATTTTTCTCAAGTTGGGGGAGGGAACGATAGATAAACGGATGATGATATAATTGGAAATCGTGAAAAATGGTAGACTTTTTTGGCATCATTTAGTTACTAGTGAAATTTTGTATCATCGTTAATGAAATGTAACTTTGAATGTTTTTTAGTAGTTTATAAAATATTATATGAAATGGATTGTTTTGCTATTTATGAAATTTAAGTTGTATTATATACATTAATTGTGTGTCAAAAAGCCCTTTTTTAATACTTGAAACCATGACATGCAAATTCAAACCATGTCAAGAATGCGTGTCAAGAGCGCGTGTCATAAAAAGATGACACATAAATTCACGTAATCTTTATTTTATGACAGGGCCTTCCTTGACACGTTATGGCGTGTCATCTACCCCTTTAATGACACGCATTATGCGTCATTAAAGGTCTATTTTCTAGTAGTAACCCTAACTAATTTTGATTAGAAACCATTTTGAACTGAAACCATTTTTGACTCGTCACTTGAACCCATTTTTAAAGGTCATGAATCCTAGTTTTTGATATAAATAATATTGAAGTTTGTTTTTCTTTTTTAATGTGGACAACATTTGTAACTCCTTTAGGATATATAAAGGTTAATTATTTTTGTTGTCTGTGGGCCGTGGCATGCTCAAAATTCTACCAAGTTCAGTCTCACCTGACTAACTCTACTAATCTATTTTAAGAAACATATATATTTTAACTTTTTTTTCAATCGGTGAGTTTCACAGTTAAGTTATCTCACTACGCGAATACGCCGCGCCTTGCCACCCCGCTCAAGCCAACTATGTTGACATGATCAGGATCCACGCTGCATCCGAGTTTGACTTGGCGATCCCGGTAAAACCAAGTTAGATCACCCCGCCCGAAAGCACAAAAGGTTTTAAGTTTAACATCACTGTTTAAACGTGTATGTAATTACGAGAAAAGAATATTAATTCTGCTAAAAAATGTTCGGAGTCCACCGACTTTGTCAATACACGACACTACAGAAACAAAAAGAAATATGAAATATCCATCCTAATTTATATGTAGTGAAGAAACGTGGATCTACTCACTGGTGGCAGATCTACTTTCCTCGGGTGTGGTTACGATTCTTCACCGATGGTTTTTTTGGATCTGGGTTCTTCCACCTACAAAATGAACAGCGCCGTTAACTTACCCCTCAGAAAGGGACAGAGGGGTCCTTTTTGAGGTAACCCTCCGGCGTGAGAATAAGTATATGTAGGAGACGATAATAATGTGAGAGTAAGGGAATCTGGAGAGTATTGCTTAATAGCTGAATACTGTATGATTGTGTGACTGTGTTTTTGTATATCTTTCCTTGTGGAGTTGATGCTGTATTTATAGTGCTAGGGTTTCAACTGATTGAGCTGGGACCAAATTAGGGTTTTGTTGGCCTCCTCCAATCGATTTGCGCCACGTGTCCTTGGAGACACCTGGTGCTTTTTCATTTGTTATAATCACGTGGTAACCCATGAGTCATGCTGAGCTGTCCACCTTTCATTTAGCAGCTGTCAACATCAGCATATCCTTATTCCTTAAAAAGATGCCTTTTGGAAGGTTGTCTGACGTGCACAATCAAGGTTGCCCTAATCCTGATTTGGATAAGGACGAGGTTGATTATGTGCATGTGTGATATGCGCCCATCCTGAGGATGCGCGAGGTCTTCTCTTTATTCTCACGCGCAGATATTTCATGCGCAGATGTGATACGCACAAGCATGTAATACACGTCACGCGCGGATGCCCCACGCGCAGCTGCGCCATGCGCAACTGTGATATGGGTGGGCATGTATGATGCGCGAGTATGTGATATGCGCCGCGCGCGGATGCGCCACGCACGATGTGATATGCATAAGCATATATGATGCGTGAGCATGTGATACGCGCGAGCATATGTGATGCGTGAGCATATGTGATGCTTGAGCATATGTGATATGTGCAAGCATGTGATGCTTGAGCATATGCGATATGCGCTGTGCGCATAAGTTTTGGCTTTGTGCCTTGATAATATCTTTGATTTCTAATGTCTTGTATATGTCTTGTGGGTTGACCCGCCCCGCTCGATGTTGAGGCGGGTACATACCTCTTCAAGCCCCCCAGTCTAATGTGTGTCTTATCTCGTGCTAGCGCGGTAAGATAGATGTTAGACTTACTGATTTGGTCTTTTTAATGGGGTTTTGTCGTTTTCTTGGTTGTTTCCATCGTTGCGCGAAGTTCTATCCATTTGGTTGAAACGAAGGGTCCAAACACGTGGTTGGTTGGTGGTGACGTGCGCCGGAAACGTGTCAGACGTTTCGTGTGCTCGAGGTGCTACAGTTGCCTTTCATGTCCCCTCGCACAGCTGTCT